>NC_138381.1:79366448-79385323 GCF_054177405.1 Leptonychotes weddellii
TTTGGAGGGTGGATTGGGGGAGCAGAGGAGGTGAGCATTTGGGTCTGACATATTTCAGAAGTAAAGTAAACAGGGCTTGGCTGTTAAACGTGGAGCGTGTCAAATGACAAAACCACAACTATTTAGTAAGGAGTTTGATGTCCTTTATTCAAGGGAAAACGACCCACAGATCAGGGATGCCCTGCCTCACCAGCCGGTCGCACTTCCATGGGATTTGGGGCTAGAGCGAGGTTCATGGAGCCTTCGAAGCGGCTCGGCGGGGACAGGTCTGGCTGGCTGGGAGGTTGGGGTTCCTCTAGAGCTAGCAGGCCCTGCCTGCGAGGGGCAGGTGAGCTGGCTAAACCAAGTTGGAGGAGCCTGACTGGCCTGTGTTAGGTTTCCTCGACAGAGATGCATTTCCTGGCCGACTGCGGCTCGGGTTTGGGACGTGGGCCAGGCCACCAGGCAGCCTCCGTGTTTTGTGGGTCCTGCTGGATGCAGTGGTTTAGCCGGTGTAGGCAGTAGCTGGGAGGAGGGTGTTCGGGAGGAACGGTCTGTGTGGGGATCGGTAAGCAGAGTGACTGTTTTATTGTCTCTGCAGCACTTTGCCCTCCCATAGACCTGCGTGCCAGGTGGGAGAGTCCGTTCCCCTTGTGCCTGGCCCAGCGGCTGTTAGTTCGCCTTTCCACATACCCTCATCGGGCACCTCCTTCTGGAGTGGCTTCTGAAGCCCTGCGAACGGTAGAGGGTTTGTTCGCTAGCGTGAGGCATTCAGGAATAATTACTGCTGTTGAGGGTCTTTGGTTTGCTCGAAGGGCTAAGGGGGCCCCTGTGTGAACATGAGGTCGGGGAGCCTGCGCCCCTGTCCCCACTGTGGTGCCACACTCCACCGCCCGGGTTGGCTGGTCTGGCTCTCGGAGTGGTCCAGCGAGGGGACCGCGGCTCCCCGCCCACCTCCCATCCCCTGAAGCTGCAGCCATTTTCCAGAAGAACCTGACAGTGATCCTGACAGTGCCTCTGAATCAGGCAGATGTGTTCAGGTCAGTTCCCGACAAAAAAGGTCTCAAGGAAAAGCTGCTCTGGTCAGTTAAAAACAGGGTCAGGAACCTGGGGAACAAAGTTCTCTAGAGAACAAAGTTCACTTCACGGGTGATGGAGAAATAAATTGCACAAGTAATGGATGTGAAAAAAAAAATTCACAGAGTTGTTGTAGTGAAATAGTGGTGGGTCCACAGTTTGAAAGGGCGCTGAACTCGGTGGGAGGCTGGTCCTCAGAGCCCTGGACTAATCAGCCAAGGCTGGGCCCGGTTGGGCCCCCGGGCCAACCAGACGCAGCGGCTGTTTCGTGAGGAAAATCTGGGGGACAGGGCGGTGCCCTGGGGCGCTGGTGGCCGCCTCCCCATCCCCCCACGGCAGTGGCAGAGCTGGGCAGTTGGACGGGGACCCAAAGGTATGCAGTCCCCGGCCACTCCCAGGAAAGGGTTTCTGACCCCCGTCGTACACGGTGCTCGCCAGAGTACCGGGCCAGGCCTGCGGTTTTGCGGGCAAAGCTCCTCGGGGTCAGGCCGCTCCGGTCGGAGGAGGGAATTCTGAGGGTCAGTGCGGCCCATGGATGCACATGTTGGCATCGGTATGAACGTGGGGAGCTGGCTTGGAGCCGAGGGTGCGGCCGGCTTGTTCTCGTCCTCCCTCTGGAACAGGTGCGCGGGGCAACGGAAGCAAACAGCCGCTGTGTGGGAAGGCGTGTCGGGGACGGAGGGGAGGAAGTGCCGAGCGGCCCGCACCCAGGCCAGCGCTGACTGTCATCCCCGCTGCTGCCTGCTCTTCGGACCTCTGGATTCTGCTGTGATCGCCCAGCCCTTGGGAAGAAGAAGAGCCCGAAGGAAAGTTCCCTAGGCTTCTAGCTCTTCTTTAGCAGGTGCCAAGGAAACTTCGGACGTCTGTGAAGTCAGAAGGAAAAGGCTTTATCGTTGTTCCCCCTCAAGTAATAGTTTTTGAAAGTTACTGAATATTTTCATTCAGCAAGTATTTATTATTGAGCGTCTCCAGAAGGGCATGGTGCCCGAGGGTGCCCTCCGTCTCCCGAGCACACGGCCATCAGCTCTGTGCTCAGCAGGTGATTGCAGAGAAGGTTCTAGCATTCCTGCATGGCAGACGAACAGCATACATTTGCAGAAATGGCTCAGTTAATTGCCTTGTGATCAGTGCAAGAAGTGCAGGGTGATGAAAGGAGCAGGCCTTCTGGAGGGTCTGGGGAGCTCCCCTGAGAAATAGCTTTTTCTTTCTCCTACAGTTTGCTTTATTGAGATATAGTTCACGTACCAAAAAAAGTCACACTTTCAAGGTGTGCAACTCAGTGGTTTTTAGTATATTCGTAGTCACGCAGTCATCGCTGCGGTCTAATTCACCAGCTGCCCCAGCCCCCACTCGTCTGCTCTCCGTCTGCGTGGCTCTCTTTCTTCTGCACGCTCCTGTAAATGGGACCCCCCCCTCTGCAGCCCTTCCCGAGGACTGTGCGTACGCATCACTGCCGAACCCTCTGATAGCCGAGGCGTTCCAGGGGTGGGCGCCACGTTGTGTCTGTCCCATCCTCGGTCCCCGGGTGGAGGCCACTTGGGAAGTGGAAGGGAATAGTGCACACGTTGATGGATGAGCGAGGTAGTGAATGACCCTCTAAGCCAGAGCCCAGCAGGTGAGCTCGGTGAGGACCGAGATAGCTGCGAATGGCATTCCCGGCCATGGGAACCATGTGTGCGGAGGCCCAGGGGCGGGAGAAGCAGAGGCACCCGAGTGCGGCCCGAGAGTCGCTGGCTTGGCAGGTGGAGCCACGGTGAGGGTTCTGGACGCGGAGCGCTCACAGGACCTCAGGCCTGGGAGAGGAGAGGGCTGGTTCTGCGGCCCGGTGAGCACCCAGCCCCGCGTTCACGGAGTGCGGCCACATGCCCGCGGGTGGCTGTGTGCTTCAAGCACGCCCCGTGTGCCCGTCTGACCACGGGGACGCCTCTGGCCCAGAGTGGGGCCCACGCGTGTCAGAGCGAGGGCTGCGACAGGCACACATGGGGCTGGGAAGCAGGTGGCTCTGGGGGAGCCAAGGGAGGGGCATGTTCAAGTTCCAAGAGTGGGTAGCCACCCCAGTGATGCGAGGGGTCCCTGAAATCGTGGGCCCAGGCTGCGGCCGTCCCACCCACCGCACTCTCCCATGTCACGGCAGCAGCAGCCACCAGGAGGTGGGTGGCTGGGCGTCCTGGGCTTGCCTTGCCAGACGCACCTCCGCACCTCGGGCGCTACTAAAGGCCAGCAGAGGAGGGGTTAAGGTATTGACAAGCAACTCACTAGACCGACAGGAAAAGGAATCCTTGTGGGGCTGGGAGGACACGCAGGAGGGGCTGCTGGTGGCAGGCGTGGAGGCCGGGGTCTGGGAGCTCTCTGAGGTCAGAGGTCTTTGTGGTTGGAGTGATTGAGGAGCCTGGGGGAAAGATACGATTGTGGTCAGAGACTGGATGACTTTTAAGAGCTGGATGTAGCAAGCAGGTTATATATCAAACGCCAAAAAAAGCTCTAAACTGCTTGTCTGCAGTGGTATCAGAGATTTTCAGCTTTGAGTAAGTGGACACCCAACCCCAACTGCCTGGACAATGAAGGGAATTTAGCGGCTTATCCTATAAAAGGTCTGGAGGTGGGGCAGTCTTCAGGCTTGATTTTGCACCTAAGATGCTAAGGACAGGAGTCTGCTTCTTGCCCCTTCTGGGGTCCACTTCCCATTCTTGCTAGGTTTTCCTTGCCGGCACCTCCCATGTCAGGCCTTGCAAGAAGGAGAGTCTGAGTCTGCAGGTGCAAGTGAGGGCCCCCAAGTCCCAGAGCTGCACGTCTGTGGTGGGAGGACAGCCAGCTGGGGTGCTCTGATTGCCCTGAGCCAGCAGGAGCACCCCTACCTGGGGCTAGGGCGCTTCCCACTCAGATGGGTGACAGGGACATTCTCGGGTGGGGAAGAGGGGACATGGGAATGCACACTCCAGAGGCCACAGACAGGGCAAGTGTGAGAGCTTCACTAATTCTCATAAAGGAAAGGGGAAAGCAGACGGCAGATGTCCATGAACTTTTGAAGATTTAAGGGAATAACAAATGTTGGCACTGAAGGAGCAAGAAATACATTTGGGAACATTAAAATCAGGAAGTTTTCCATAGAAATTCAAATACCAATCCTCTCGGTAAAATGGCAGAACCGGCAATGGGGCGGAGCGTGAATGCCCCTGTCAGTTTACGTATTCTAGTGGTCACATTAAACGAAGCACAAAGGAATGGATAAAATTAATTGTAATATATTCTTTTGAACTATTTCCAAATATCATGTCAACATGTCCTCACTACAGAAATTATTAGTGAGCCGTGTGCATATTTTACACTTGGCGCATCTCTCTTCAGGCGAGCTCATCACGCCTCCTGGTTTTCACTAGCCTCCCCCCACCCCCTGCCATTCACACTTCATTAGCCCCATCTCAGCACACTGGGGCTTGGGACACTTCCTGATCTGGTCATTTGGCCTGTTTTCTCATGGAACTTTGCATTCTTTTAAAAAGACTGGCTTCACCACAGTAATCTCTTGCGCACCAGAATCCCATTTAAAAGGTAGATAGACTTTACGGTTTAGAAAACACATTGGCAGCACTCTCCTAAGTAGCACGCTGTCCCGCAGATGTGTGATTACCTCACTTACCCCACAGAAGGTTACGGGGAGGGCAGTGTGCTCTCTAGCTCACCTTTCCAAACTGGAGCCTGTGAATTTGTGCAGGCCGTCACGCAAGGGCCTCCGTCTTCATGAGCACCCTCATCGTTCCAAGACCAGCATGATTTCTTTTACACATCAGGAATTCTTGAAATACTGTCCGGAGAGCACCATTTTACCCCAGCCCCGCCGACTGTCCCCCACCAGAAACCACATCCCTGCTTCTCCCTGTAGGTGCTGTGTCACTGGGCCTGGCCAGGGGCTCACGCTCTGACAGGCCCACGGGGTGGGACAGCCCCGAGGAGTACTAGGGCCCTGTTCCCATCTCAGGGTCACGCAGGGTCACATGGGCATAGAACAGAATGCAGTTGGTGTCGCCTGCCCTTGTTAAGTTCCTCCTGCAATTTTTTTAATCCAGACATCATAGTCTATGCAAGTTTGCGTAAGTTAAACACACAAATGATCAAGGTTCTCTATTCCCTCAGTTAAAGAGGATGGTTTTCAGCCAGGTGGAAGCAGGTAAATCCTATTGAATCTGGAGTCGGGTATGTGCAGATAGGTTCATCTCTTCCTAGAACTGCCAAATAATGCTTAAGGTCTCTTAATTTGTGAGAGATGCATTCCTTCTCAAAACAGCCTTCAGTCGGGATGCCTACGTGGCTCAGTCGGTTAAGCATCTGCTTTTGGCTCAGGTCATGATCTCAGGATCCTGGGATCGAGTTCCGCATCGGGTTCTCCGCTCAGCGAGGAATCTGCTTCTCCCTCTGCTCCTCCCCACCGCTCGTGTTCTCTCTCTCTCAAATAAATAAATAAAACCTTAAAAAAAAAAAAAGGCTTCAAATAAACCAGAACTCCTTGGACATATTAGGTGCTCACAGAGTTTATTTGAATCAAATGATCACTTAAAGAAGGAAGAGGGACAGAGCAGCTTAAAGACATTAAAAGTCAACCAGAAACAAGGGTAAACTCTTAGTCATAGAGAATTAAGATTAAAAAAAATTATTTTGGAATATTTATAAGATCATAACGTTAGTGTTGAAATGCCATTTAAAAATATGTTTAAAAGACCAAGAACAACCCATTATGTGTACCTAACCACCTCCATTCCATATGTCCTATCTTATCAATTCTGCATAAGACAGAAATCTCTCAGGAATGGATTCTCTAAGTAGAAATCAAACTGCTTCTTTTCCATTTATCAACACATTTGTTTTTGGTTTCTGATTTCCTAGAGTTTTAAGAAAATGGAATAACAATTACTCACCCATGCTCAGAAGCAGGCTAGATTCTTATTTTTGTAAAATACTAAATTTGAGGCTGATGCGAGCTGGCTCTGCTTGTCCCTTGCTCACAGTCCTTCCAGAAGAGTTGAGGTGGGGTGAGATGGGGAGGGGCAGTGTTCCCGGCTGATAATGATTGATCAGCATTAACAGTGGAAATGATAAGATCAAGATACTCCTTGTACTTCAATAGCTTAAGCAAGATCTCCACTTTTCTTATTTGCCCAGGGACAGCTGCAGCATCGTGCATTTAATTACAGAGAGAGAGAGAACAATTATCATTTGCAGAGTAGTGCAGGTGATGATGCTCACCCTACTCCCCAGAGTGGGTGTGAGCAAGATGTTTGAATCTGCTGTTCTCTCAAGAGTTCCTGAGCTTGTGTGTGGCTCCCACATCGCAAACAACTTGGCCATTTTATGACCACTTTGCTTGAAGATTCTAGCTCCTTCATTCTTTTATTCTTATCCTTATTTGCTTTGTACACTATTGCCCCTAAATGCAAGCCAGCTAATTCACCTGGTGTTTAGCTAAAGAAATAACAATCTGTTTTATGGCTGGCGTAAAAAAAAAAAAAAAAAAAAGAAGGGCTATGTTGGATTTGGACTTTGTACTAGAGCGACTTCCGGATGATTTTAGAGATGCTCGAGGGTAATTTTCAGGGAACTTGATGGTCACCTACGTGCTGGCTTTGTAATGGAAGCCTAAGTGCGATGTGAAGGATCCTGAGCGAGAGAGACTCCGCATGATGGTGGTGGGGGGACAGATGTGTGGTGGGAGCGGGGGCTGTGGGATCTCACAGGAGCTCGCGTTAAGAAATGGACATTTGTGGCCACGGGCACTCAGAATGCACGCCGAACTGGGCATCTTGCGAGTGGAAGAGCGGGTATGGAGCTAAGGTGGGTGGAGTGGGGGGCGGCCGGCATGCAGGCTGTGAAGGGCGCCCACCGTGTGCCCGGCTAAGGCGTTTGGACTTGATCCCAGAGACGCATTCAGCCATCAGTTCATTCAAGAAGCAAGGCAGATTCGGGCCCCATTCTCAGAGTTGACGGCTGAGCTGGCTACCCCGGGAGGCCCGGGTGGGTTCGTTGATGTAACGGGCACACACGCCTCCAACAATTGTAAAATGTAACATCTGCCCGTCCGTAAAACCCACAAAAGGGCGTGTCCGTTTCTCCTCCATAGATATAATCACTGCTGCCTATTTCTTAGGTGTCCTACAGATATTCCGTGCACACACACACACTATATATATATATACACAAAATACTCTTCACTTGGCTTGCTCTTCACTAATGACGTTCTCTTGGCGTTGATTCTAAATTACACTTGACCCTTGAACCACTCGGGGTTGAAACTGCATGGGTCCACTTACATGTGGAGTTTTTTTCTATAAATACAGTACAGGACTATAAATATATTTTCTCTTCCTTATGATTTCCCAAATAACCTTTTCTGTTCTCCAGTTTATTGTAAGAATACAGTACATAATATGTATGACATGCGCCATCTGTGTTAATCAACTGTTTATGTTAGTGGGAAGGCTTCCAGTCAGCAGGAGGCGGTTAGTGAAGTTTTGGGGGAGTCAGAGTTATATGTGGACTTTTGACTGCGTGTGGAGGGGTGCCGCCCCAGCCCCCACGTTGTTCAGGAGTCAGCTGTATTTCACTGCGACCTCCTGCATCCCTTTGATGGCGGCAGAGCTTGATGGTGTCGAATGCGCCCTAATATAGCAAGTCCCCTACTGACGCACACCGAGGTTGTGTCCGGTCTGGGAAGTGAGACGCAGCTGCAGAGCCTTGTCTTGGGGGTGTGTTTTCGCACGCATATCCAAGGGCAGTTTGGGAATTGATTCCTAGAAGTGGAGGTGTTTGGTGACAGTTTGTGCATCTGAAGTACCCTAGCTGCGGCTTCACTGCCCACCAAAGAGTTTGTTCCAGTTTACCCGCTCAGAGTAATGGACAGGAGTGTTTATTTCACGAAGCCTTAGGCAGACTTTTGATCTTTACAAATATTCTATGTAAAAAAGATGACTGAAGTCCAGCACCATTTCCTGTATCTAAAAGCCCAGCTGAATTTCTTTTTTGAGGGCCCGCAATTTTAGGTCCATCCCTAATTTGCCATCAAGTTGTTACTTGTTTTTTTTTTCTTCTTCTTCTTATTGATTTATGAGAGCTCTTTATTTATTAAGTAAATTAGCTTCTTTCTTTCTGTTAAGTGTTTTAAGTAGTTTTTCTCAGTTTCTTACCTATCTTTTGATTTTGGTCATGCTGTGTCATCATTCAGAAAATTTCTTTTATTAGATTTGTATTTTAGATTTATGTTACAAGGAACTAAACCAGGATGAGAAGAAAGACATGTTCTTGAAAGATATTTTGGAGGTAGAATGGAAAGGCCATGAAATATCTTTGGAAGCTATGATAATGGGTGACTTTGGAAGTCTTTATTTTTATTTTTTTAAAGATTTTATTTATTTATTTGAGAGAGAGAGAATGAGAGACAGAGAGTATGAGAGGGAGGAGGGTCAGAGGGAGAAGCAGACTCCCTGCCGAGCAGGGAGCCCGATGCAGGACTCGATCCCAGGACTCCAGGATCATGACCTGAGCCGAAGGCAGTCACTTAACCCACTGAGCCACCCAGGCGCCCCTGGAAGTCTTTATTAAGAACTGAATTTCAGATGCCTAAAAGCAAACTTTGGGTATATAATTAAGGGACAGGAGAAAAAATGTGGAATCAAGGAAATTTAAAATAGGAGCTTTCTGGCCCAGCAAATGCCACTGAACACTATCGGTGTGTGCCTTTTGTCTCAGGGCTGAATTAGCCCTCATCCCACTGGTCTTGCTCCCCACTGAGGTCCCAGGGACTGGACACTGGTGGGCGAATCATTATTGCCGGTGATGGTGAGCCTTGTCCTGTATTTTAGGAGGGTTGCCCCTACAGGACAATTCAGAAGATACAGTTTATTTACTTTTTGATTTAAATAATCTTTTGATTTAAGATGTTCATCCCAGTAGCCACCTGGGGCATATTTATCCTTTGCCCTCATCTTTTTCTTTCTCTGTTTATATTTTTTGGTAAAGGGACCATCTAGAAGCTGCTGGCCATGTATGTCTTCTGAAAGATGCCGTTGACCTGGAAAGCTCATCTGAAATCGCCCACCTCATCAGGGCTGAGAACCTGGAGGCAGGATTGGCTCTTCATCTGTACAGAGGAGGCCGGCTCGTGCAAGGTAACCCGCTTTCTCTGCAAAGGTGGAACACTGGAGGTCATGGAAACCAGAAGCACTTACAGCGACAAATAACACAGAGTTGAGGGGCGCCTGGGGGGATCAGTCAGTGAAGCGTCTGCCTTCGGCTCAGGTCATGATCCCAGGGTCCTGGGATCGAGTCCCACATCGGGCTCCATGCTCAGCAGGGATCCTGCTTCTCCCTCTGCTGCTCCCCCTGCTCGAGCTCTCTCTCTCCCTGTCTCTCTCATGAATAAATAAAATCTTTAAAAACAAAGAAACAAAACAGCTGAGATCTCAGTTCATCCTGTTTACCCGGTTCAAACCTGGGGGGAGCACCCTCATCTTCTTTGCTTTGTCCTTCTTAGGGCCTCATTTTCCAAAAGGAGGTAACTCCGATTGAGAATGGACGTATATGCCAAAGCTGTCGTACCGCATCGAGAGCTGTCCCGAACCTCCTGGATGTACAGTTCCTCACTCAGAGTATGATTTTCAAAAGTCACACATACGCGCCTCTTATAAACACAGACTGGGCACGTAGGAAACATTGTATTCCACTGACCTACTAACGAGGCAAACACTAAGATCCTGAAGTAGCTTAAAGAGCATCTGAGGAACTGGGATTTGAGTGGGTGATTTCATGGAGAATAGAAATTAGGTTGCTAGGTTAGCTGCGGAGCAGGGTCACGTGCGATGGGCCCTCCGGGGCATTAGTCAGGGCTCTCCAGAGAGACGAGCCCAGGAGGACATGTACAGACACACAGAAGAGATTTATCACCGAGATGGGCTTACGTGACTACGGAGGCCCAGAAGTCTCGCGGCCTGCCCTCTGGAAGCTGGGAACCCTTTCCGTCCGGGTCTGAAGGTCTGAGAATTGGGGGCTGCTGGTGTCGGTCGCCGTTTGAGTCGGAAAGCCGGAGAGCTGGGAGCTGGCACGGGGAAGACGGATGTCTCGGCTCAGCCTTGCCCTCCTGCTCCAGAGGCCTTGAGCAGATGGGGTAACACCCACTTGCCTCAGTGAGGGCGGCCACCTTCCTCCCTCAGTCTGCCAATTCAAATGCTAATCTCAGCCGGAAACACCCCCACAGACACACGCAGAAATAATGGTTTACCGGCTGTCCGGTTGTCCCTGAGCTCAAACACAGCGTTAACCGTCACCACCGCACAGAAATGATTTACATCGCTACGTGACCCAAGCCGGCAAAGCGTGTATTTTTTTTAAGTAAGCTCTACATCCAACATGGCACTTGCACTCGGAACCCTGAGATCCTGCCATTTGCAACGACGTGGATGGAACTGGAGGGTATTATGCTAAGTGAAATAAGTCAATCAGAGAAAGACAATTATTGTATGATCTCAGTCCTATGTGGGATTTAAGAAAGAAAACAGATGAACATAGGGAAAGGAAAGGAAAAATAAGATGAAAACAGAGAGGGAGGCAAACCATAAGAGACTCTTAATCACAGCAAACAAACTGAGGGTTGCTGGAGGGGAGGGGGGATGGGGTACCCAGGTGACGATACGAAACTGATGAGTCACTAAATTCTGCCCCCAGAACTAATAATACACTATATGCTAACTAAATTTAATTTAAATAAATTAAAAAAAAAAAAAACCCAGAGTCCAATGCTCTCAGGCTGAGCCAACCAGGCACCCCAAACTGCAAAGTATTCGATGCAACTTCACAGCGTATGAGCTCTTAATTAGTAGTAAAGAGTGAAGCTGAACAACAGTACTCTCTCTCTTAAAAACTTGACTAATCAATCCACCGGGGACCTTAAAACACGGTTCCCTCGGTCGCTGAAAGGACATGTGCGCAGTCGTCGTTTTGACTTCAGCTACAGCTGGGGGCTCTTCTTAACACTCCGAGGCTGATGTGACTTCCGTGAAAGCACAGAGGCACCAAGTGAAGGCAGAAGACATTGCTTGCGTTGCAGCTGACCAGTGAGTGCCTTTTCCCAAACGTGAATTAACTGACATGGCGGTGGCAATCACATTTCGGGGGGCGGGATGTCATTTGAGGGCCAAAATGATCTACGGTCATCACAGGAGAATGGAGCTCCCGTCAGCAGAATGTGCCAAGCCTCGGAAATTTTCGGCAGTCTCATTGCTAAAGGTGACTTTCTGCCTCGCTTCCTCTTCCTGCTCCCTCCCACCTCCTGCCCCCAACAGGGACCTGGGGCTTCACCGGCTGGGGCCTCACTGCATGCTCGCTTCCTGCCTGGGCACATCGGACAAGGTGCTGTTTTTAAAACCTAAGCTGCTACATGCACACTTCAATCTCCCCCCTGCACAGAGTGAGTGTAACTAAATGATCAAGAACAAAAAGGAAACCTTCGTCCCACTTCTCATTCCAGCTGTCTAATTTGTTATCCCCAGAGACAACTAGTTATCATTCCCTTGTGTATTCACCTGGAAATGCATTATAGGGACTGTGCTAGTTATCTGTCATTATATAACAAATTACCCCCGAAAGTGAGCGACTTGTAGCAATGCATTTATATGTAATAGTTTCCGTGGATCTGGAATTCAGAAACAGCTGTGCTGATTCTGTCTCAGGGTCTCGGGTGAGGCTGTAGTCAAGACTACGTAGGATGTGCTCCGGCTGAGGCTGCGTCATCTGGAGGCCTGACTGGTCCCACACGGGCCACCTGCTGTCAGCAGGAGGCCCCAGTTTCTCACCACGTGGGCCTCTGCCGAGGTTGCTAAGTGCCCTCAAGACATGGCAGCCGGCTTCTCCAAGAGAGAGCCATCGAAGAGAGAGCGCACTGGAAGCTGATTGGCCTATTATGACCCATCCTTGGAAGCCCTAGATTCCAGAGCATCTCCTGCTTACACCAATCAGCCCTCTGGGGATTGGGAGGGGACCTCATTGAGCGTGACCACCAGGCGCTGGCCTCCACGTAAGCCCAGGCACATATTTGTACGTATCTCCTCCTTTAAAAAAAACATGAGTGGGAATATGCTATACATAGTCAGTGTCTTGCTTTTTACCACGATGCATCTGGAGATTTTTCTGCAGCTGCACATGTACAGATGTACCTCATTCTGTCAATGCTTGCATAACCTTCCAAGCCTGGGAGCACCCATCGTCTTACCAGGCTTCGATTAAGGGACACTGGAGTTGTCTTCCATGTTTTTCCCCCATAGTCATGGCAGCGAATATCTCTGTATGGACGTCTTAGCTTAGGAACCTTTGAGAATCTACATGTGCCTCCTTATCTTTGCAACCCCGTTTGAACCATCAGCACAAACTGTCTTCTATCAGTGGGGACGGTGTTCGTGAAAGTCTTACTCCCAAGAGCTCTTTCCCTCTGAACAGGTATGACTTGGGATTCTGTTGCAAGTGTCCTGGGAAACAGAGTCTGAGGTCGACCTCAAAATAGGAAGGAAGTGTAGGGGCCAAGGTTACCGTTCGTAGCTCTTAAAGCTCCTGGAAGTCTTTACAAGGTTGTCACTGACCGTTGTAGGTCTGTTTTGCACTCATAAGGCTTCAGGCACTGGGGTTGATGAAATCCGTTTACCATCAGGTGTATTATCGTCCATCAAACTGCGTGTTTTTAATGTCTTGCATACATACCCGTGGAGTATGGTCTATGTCCACAAGCGGGACGACGCTGTAAGTACATAGCTGAGCGAGCTTTCCAAATCAGCAGAGCTCCTCCTGCCTTTTTTCCTGACTGTGTGGTATTCCACCAGGAGACCGCACCGTGTTTATTAAAAATCTGTCTCAGGTGTTGCTATTGCAGGTAAAGCCACAGCAAGTTTGACTGTATTTTTTACTTCATTCTGGGGGGATTTTGGTGGATTAAATTCCTCGAATAACCTGTGGCCAGAGGACTGTGTATTTTTCATTGGGATTGACAGGGACAAACTGCCCCCCAGAAAGGTCAGTCCAGTCCGTGCTCAACCAACAGACGGAAGGACCTGTTTCCTCTCGCTCTGGTCACATCACTGGGTTTTCTCCTCCAAAGTCCAGTTTTTCTCCATTTTTACCATTTCTTGGCCTTTGCTTCAACTAAATGGAGGAAAAGCACAAAGTCACCTAAAGCTTCGCCTCTCTCACAAGTGGTAGGAGGGGAGAAGCCTTCTCTAGAACCCATGGCACGAGGGGACCGGGTCTTCCTGCTTCGGTCTAACAAATGCCAGGACCCGAAGCAGCAGCACTGTTAGTAAACTTAGTTCGACTTCTGTTTATTCCCGCTTGTTGTCTCCATGGTCTTTACGTATTCCTCAGGCTATTCTCTTTGAAAGCACCCTCTCCCTGAGCAGCCAGCCATGAACAGCATCACCACCGCCATCGGCAGGTAGAGAAGGTGCTACACACCTTGTGATTCTCACCCGACGCGTCGAGGGGCCTGTGTCCGCTCCGTTCCCTGCGCTGAGCTGCCCTGTGCTGACAGCCGGCGGGGCATGATTTCCGACGTTTCTAAGTCTTCCATGGATTCAACTATTACAGATTTTAAAGATATATATTTTTTTAAGATTTATTTTAGAGCGGGAGAGAGCATGAACGGGAGGGGCAGAGGGAGAGAATCTCAAGCCGACTCCATGCTCAGCGCAGAGCCCGACGCGGGGCTCGATCTCACGACCTTAAGATCACAATCTGAGCCAAAACTAAGAGTCAGACACTTGACCGACTGCGCCACCCAGGCGCCCCTAGATTAAACTATATTAAAATATAGAGCATTTTGGGGCGCCTGGGTGGCTCAGTTGGTTAAGCGACTGCTTTCGGCTCAGGTCATGATCCTGGAGTCCCGGGATCGAGTCCCGCATCGGGCTCCCTGCTCGGCGGGGAGCCTGCTTCTCCCTCTCCCACTCCCCCCTGCTTGTGTTCCCTCTCTCGCTGTGTCTCTCTCTGTCAAATAAATAAATAAAATCTTTAAAAAAAAATAGAGAGCATTTAATGATTTAAAAGAAAGTTACATAAGAAGTTACATAATTTGGAAACTTCCCACAAGTACAAAGAAGGCAATAGAGCCCCTTGAGTTTCACTACCCAGATGTGCCCGCTGTTTCCTGGACGTATTTGGTTTTACCGATCTTGTGTTTTTCTTCAAAATTAAATTTACAGAAAAAAGATCCACTCTTACAATATAAACTTGCAACTTCTTTTAAAGAAATATTAATTGATGCTTCCTGGGCTAAGCACCGTGGATGCTGGTCTGACATTCTCACCTTTCTCTGCAATTTGTGGCTGTATTTCTAAAATCGCGATCGTACCGCCGTTTAGCAGCCTGTCTTACCTACTGATGTTAGGAACATCTCCCCCGTCATTGAATGGTCTTTGACAGCATGACTAGGAACAGTCATATCCTGTTTCCACTTTCCCCTCAACTGGAAACGACGTTGTGATGAGCAGGCGTCCACAGAGCCCGTTCGCTTTAGGATTTTCTAAGTGCGGCACGGCCTCCCCACAGGACGTATCTGTGCATTTTTACTGCAGGTGCATATTGGCAATTAATAACTGGCCGCACTTACATGTCTGTGCATAGTAAATATATCTAAATAAAACCTTAACGGCATGGACAAATGGAAGCTTGCTTTTCTTTTTAAAACCAGTATTTTCTGAGCGAATAATTAAGTACATAAAATTGCTAAGAAGAATATTCAAGTGATGAGAAATAGCACCGTAACAATATTAATATTTATTGTAGCCATTTTGCAGGTACAATGCAAGTATTTTTTTTCTAAATATGAATCTTAATGTTTTATCTAAGTCATGGACCAATTACCATATTAACTTTGAAGTAACACGTTGCATGTGTTCTTCCCTCTTGGACATGTCTGTGAAAGGCGTTCGACGTGTACACCCACCAGTCTTTCAAGTGCATGGGAAGAGAACTTCATAGCTATCCCTGTCTAAAATGTAATAGAAGACTGCTCCCGTGCAGGATGCTTCCTGGGCTCTCCTTCATCTGCCCTAACTGGCACACAAAGAAAACGTGCCCAGTGATCCGACGTTGGCAGAAAACTGGATGAGAAGCGCTTTCATGAAGCTCTTTCTGTTTCTCATTGAGGATCGGCTTCAGGCTTGAACCTGCTGAGGAAGCAGGTGGAGTCAGGTGGCTGATTAAGGAGCCAGGTTCAGGAGACGGTGATGTTTTTTCTCAGCAGACTTCTGGGAATGACAAATTTTCAGCAGAGGCACTGATTGATGAAATAGGACCAGTTGCTTGGGCGGCTCCGAGTAACTGCGCTTGGAAAGTAGTTTGTAGACCACTTTTCAGGCTCAGTTCATTTCCACAAAGGCTGTTTGAAGATTTAACTTGTAGCAGGCATTGTATCAGGAGCAAGGGGTACAAAACTAATAAGCCACGGTGCCTGTTCTCGAGGATTTTCCAGTCTACAAATCAATCCTAAAGCCTATGATACGTGGCGTGGCATCAGAGTAGGGGGATTTACTTCCGATAGACCGGGAGAAGACTTCAGAGAGGAGGGCGTGCCTGAGTGAGGTTTTGAAGGGTCAGTAGGAGTTTGCAGACATTTTATATGCATCATTCTATAGCAGAGGACTTCTAGAATTTTCCACTCATAATTATGGATGCATTGCCATTAAGACTAACACACTACTGGGCGCCTAGGTGGCTCAGTCGGTTAAGCGTCTGCCTTCGGCTCAGGTCATGATCCCAGGGTCCTGGGATCGAGCCCCGCATCGGGCTCCCTGCTCAGCGGGAAGCCTGCTTCTCCCTCTCCCACTCCCCCTGCTTGTGTTCCCTCTCTCGCTGTGTCTCTCTCTGTCAAATAAATGAATAGGATCTTAAAAAAAAAAAGACTAACACGCTACTTATTTAAAGCTTTGTTTTCTCATCAATACAATGAATATTGAAAAAATAGGAAAGCAAATGAAATATCCCACATTCCATTCCTCCGAGTGCTAATTTAGTTCAGAGAGCTTCTGGATTTATATATTTAAAAACGTATTCGGCAGAAAGCACGGGGACACCAGTATCACATACAGAGTCCGTCCTGTGTCTGTGCGTTGTATATAGGGAGTCACTGAAGTGCACGAGTAAGTCAGCTAATTAGCTTGACCTCCGTTTCACAGATGAGCTGGCCGAGGTTCAGAGGACCCTGGTGACTCGCTCAAAGTCGTGCGTTTTCCAAGTGGAGAACCAGGTTCTGACCCAGGGTGGTCTGGAGTCAAAGTCTGACGTTTTTTCTTACTCAGTTTGAGTTGATATACTTGAGTGGTTGCCAGTAGGCAGGCCGATCACTTAATTACTGAATGTTCTCATCACCTCGGAGCAGCGTCTGTGATGCTCGGTGTAGATCTTTCTGGTGTCTACTGTTCTGTCTTTGGAGAGTTCACTGACAAAAGGCTTTTTCTGCGATTTTCCTGACCCTAATTTTCCTAAACTGGCAGTTTTTATGGCGGGGGCGGGGGTTGCTGTATTAGTTTCCTATTGCACTGTCACGATTTACCACAAACCCAGTGCATAAAACACACGTCTGTTGTCCTGTAGCTCGAGGCCGGAAAGCTGAAGGGGGTCTCCCGTGGCTAAAACCAAGATGCTGGCGGGACTGTGTTTCTTCGTGGAGGCTTCTGTGGCAATCCGCTTCCTTATTTTCTGCCTCATGGAGGGACCCACACTCCCGAGTTCACGGCCCCTCCCATCCTCAGAGTCCGCACTGGCCGGGCCAGTCCCCACCTCCCCGACACGGCAGCTTGGGGAGCTCCTCCTTGGCCTGCCTCCTCCACATGTAAGGACCCCGTGATTACACCGCCCCACCTGGATGGTCCAGGATAATCTCTCCCATTCAGGGTTAGCTGACGGCACCCTCAATTCTAAATAGCCTAATTTGCCTTTCCCCTGAAACATTCCTGGGATCCAGGAATTAGGAACAGACATCCTCGGGGGTCATTATTCTTCCCACCTCGCACCTCCCTCCAGCCCCCAGAGATTCGTGTCGGCCCCACATGCTAAACTCGTTCACTGTCGCTCAACATCCCCCTGTGTGCTGCGTATTCGTTCACTGAATTTATATATATATATATATATATACACACACACACATACACACACATATATGGATGTTTATCGTTTTTACACAATACACGCATACTGTGTTAACCAGCTTGCCCTTGATTTTTCTCATGTGGTAGATTTTTTTTCAGCCTTTTTATGTCCGTGTACACATACACACAACCCCGTATGCTTCCATTTTTTCTTTTTTTTTTAAAGGCTGGTCTTCACCGATGCATCTGAGTTGTCTCCCATCTTCTGCTCTCCCTAGCAGCCTCGCCGTGCCTGTGGGCTTTAGTATCTAGAGGCTGAATTCGTAGCCGTCAGATTCCCGGGGAAGAGCCAGCTCACCAGAGAGGAAAAAGAGAATCTGCTCATTTGCATTGACAGGAATAATTCTAAGGCAGATAAAAGGAAAGAAGAGTACCCTTTGAGTGACCTACTGAATCTCAGGAGGGATGGCTCATTCGAGAAAGCCCAGTGTGAGCACTCCTCTTAGGTCTGGTCTACTTGGTGGTTTGCCAGCCAGCATCTCTTGAAATTTTTGGTTGACCTTTGGAAGTCCCTATGGAGTGGCTTCTGCTGAGCACATCATTTAGCTCGATCTGTGCACGCCTGATGCCTCACTCGTCTGTGCTCATCAAACCTCCCTTGACTAAGCCTGTCACCGGCACAGAACAGACTTGCTCCCACACGTCACATGCACTGTGTGTGGTTCGCAGGACAGAGAGCTGCATGCTCCCTAAAGTCATCGTGGCCTGGGTGCCCTCGAGAGCACGGCACCTGCTGCTGGGAGCCCCAGCCAGGCTGCATTTAACCAGCTCTTTTTCTGTCATAGATGCCCATTTCCCGTGAGCAGTCAGCTTGGTTTTGATAGATGGCAGCCAGCACTATTTTTCATTTGTTAAAATGTAAAGCTAATTGATTTTAAATGGTGCTAGCACTGGTGGTCTGACATGATTAATCCCCATGTCATGTTGTGTATAATAGTGATTCCTATTCTGCTGCTCAAGTAAGCTGGATAAAATGAAACAAACACCAAAACACGGTCCCCCAAGCTGAGGGAACACGGTTTCGCATTTGCTCTGGGACGGGATGGTGAGTGAGGGCTGTTTCCAAAGCTACGCTCTGCTTCGTTAACTGTCATAATTTTGCAGGTCATGGAATCCCTTTTGGAATCATCTTTGGTGGAACTGATTTGAATGAAGATGTTAACCAGAAAGAAAAAAATGAAGTGATGGGAAAGGTCCTCGAAGAAGCCAGGTAATGCTGATGAGAACCTCACAGGAGTTAAGCATTTGGGGGGAGTTCGCTGAAACCAAAAGATTAGGAAGGCTGCCGTTTGGGAGAGTCCCATCTTACCATAATAAAGCCAGTCTCTTTTTCTCATTTCATTTTTCCCTTTCATTTGCACATTTTAATTTTGCCACGAAGGGTCACGGTAAACAAGTTATTGCACGGGAATAACTGTTCAGCGACAGCTCACTTTGGGCCAACCTCCTTAGCAGTCCTGCCGGGTGGAAGGCGCCGCACTGTGGTCCGCTTAGAGAACAGCACGCCCCGACTCCCGCTCCTCGAGCACAGGAGTCAGCATCGACTCTTGAATGTTTGGGGCCTGGCTCTGAGCTCCGTGGATTTCTGAGCTCTGTAAAACCGTCTGGGAGGGGGTCACTGTGGGCATTCGGGGCAGGACAGTCCTTCAT
>NC_138381.1:79385823-79409594 GCF_054177405.1 Leptonychotes weddellii
CTCTCTCTCATTCTCTCTGTCAAATAAATAAATAAAATCTTTAAAAAAAAAAAAAGAGGGCGGCTGGGTGGCTCAGTCGGTTGAGCGACTGCCTTCGGGGGCGCCTGGGTGGCTCAGTTGGTTAAGCGACTGCCTTCGGCTCGGGTCATGATCCTGGAGTCCTGGGATCGAGTCCCACTCAGGCTCCCTGCTCAGCGGGGAGTCTGCTTCTCCCTCTGACCCTCCCCCCTCTCATGTGCTCTCTCTCTCTCTCATTCTGTCTCAAATAAATAAATAAAATCTTAAAAAATAAAATAGAAAAAATGAAAAGAAGAAGCCAAAACAAAACCCAAATAGTCACGTGGGCCTAAAGCCAAGAGCTCTTCTGTTCATCCGTGAAGAGGCAACTGGCAGGCTTCCTGGGGTGAGTCCACGGAAGGGTCGAGATGCTGCCATGTGGTCCGTCCCTCCCGGGCCACAGAGCAAGTCTTACCTGACCGTGGAATCACCCTGAACCCAAAGTTTACCAAGACCTCAACCTTTCAGCTCATGTAAATTTTTGAATCATTGTAAAAAAAAAACAAACCAAACCAAAACAAAACAATACAAAGCAGGCGATCGATTTTTTTTTTTTTTGATGTGGACAAACTGCTTTATTAGTTATTTAAAAAAAAAAACACTTGGTTGAGGCATGACTGACATGCAAAGAGCTGTATTTAATGTATGTACACAGCCCGATGAGTTGGAAGATGAGTCCCCGTCAGTGAAACCATCATCAGGGTCTGTGGCATAAAGACCTCTACCCCCTCCGAGAGCTTCCGCCCATCCTCTTCGGTATTACGGTCATGATAAGAGCACGTAACATGAAATCTATCCTCTTTGCACGTTCCTAAGTGTATGTTACAGCATCGTTAACTGTAGGCTCCAGGAGGTCTCCAGGACCTACCCACCTTGTCCAAGTGAAACTTTGTGCCCTTGGATGAATCTCTTCCTGTTCCTGTCTCCCCCGGCTCCTGGCCACCACCATCCTACTGTCTGCTTCTAGGACTTGGACTATTTTAGATTCTCACATCAGTGGGATCATACAATATTTGTCCTTCTATGTCTGGCTCACTTCGCTGAGCATCATGTCCTCCAGGTTCATCTGTGTGGTTGCAAATGGCAGGATTTCCTCTTTCTTCAAGGCTCAGTAATATTCCAGTGTATGTGTTTACTACACTTTCTTTATCCATTTGTCTGTCCATGGACATTCAGGTTGCTCCCGTGCCCCCCAATAAATGGCCAACCATGAAATGTCTGTGGCTCATCTCTAAGCCTCTCACGGTTGAGAAGCGTGGTCAGGGAATCCAGAACTCTGCCTCTTTCTGTCCCTGGAGCATTCCTGATCCTTTACAAAGGACGCACTCCAGGTTCTAGGGTGCAGCCCAAGGCAACCCCATCCCCTTTTCCTAAGGCGGGAGTCAGTCTTGCTCCTGAAAACTAGGGTTACTGTGGGATATCATAAATGTGGCCATACAAACCTTGTCCAAATAGAGAGTGTGCACGCGTGAGTGCGCGAGTGTGCACGTCAGATGGAGAGACAGAATTACAGTAAACAAAGGTAGACAGAGTTTGGGTCGATCTTGAAACGTGATCTGTCATGATAGGGTTTCTCGATGTTGTTGCTCTTAGACTCTGAAAATTAATTACCTTTTGATTCATGCAGTTTGCACTGTCTTACGGAAGGGCAATAATTCTGCTAGGTAGAAATGATACTGAATGAATTCATCTTATGGTATTATCGTTAGCATTATTCATTGCGTTGTTATTAAAACACATTGATTTTCATTTGGGAGGAGTATTGATTGAAGTCAGTGGGCAGGGAAGTCAGATGAATCATAGATTTCTTGTCGGACAGCGTACGGCATACTTTTCTGTAAAATAAAGTATTGAATTTGTCTCGCTTTATAATGAGTTTCACTTGTAATCAAATACTTTTATGTAGTTACATTTTTCTTATGAGGTATATTTTTGAACTTTTTTTGTATTTAAAACTTTTTTTCTGTATGGCATAGTATTGAAATTACTTCAGCATCAGCTTTTTGGCTTGTATTATAATATGATAAGTATTTGGTAATTATGAATACCAAATTAGGTAAGGAGTTTGAAACTTGTGGAGGTTGTTTTGTGAAGGATCATCCGGGTGCACCTCAGAAAAATTTAGTATTGCCCACAAATGAGCAAAAGAGAGTTTATATGAAATAAATTGCCTAAGAAATAGTTTCACAATTAGGAAATATATAGCACATGACAGGTTAGACCATGTGAAATTATAGGTCAAAATGGCTCAGTATCAGTCATTTCATACAGTTGTTCCTAAAGATGTTTTTGACCAACAAAATCACACGTGAAAGTGAGCACGTTTTCAAACGGCAATATTCATCCCACAGGGCAAAAGTGGTAGCTTTACATTTTTTGGTAAGGAATGTGCTGTTTTTAATTTCTTTATTTTCTGAGGATTGTGGGGTCAGAAACCCTCTTATCCGTTATCTCCTAAGTAGGTGGGTATAAACCCAGGGCCGGGGTCTCTGTAGGGAGGGGCCGCAAGGACGAACGTGTTACCTGCCTCTCCAGGATAAATGGAAATGAGCAAGCTCACTCGGTCCGCCCACTGACTCCCGAAACGTGTACACGTGCACTCTTCCTGATGAAGGCCTCTCCGAGGCTCTCATTGCCCCTCTGGTCTTCAGCCGGGCCGCAGATCCCCGATGCCTGGTCCGGAGCGAACGGGGCATGCCGGCGGAAAGGGTGACGGGCTGGGGACAGTAACCGCAGCTGCTGGGCGAGGGTGCCCGAGCTCCCTCTTCTGTGGCCAGCCCCACGCACCTGCTCTTCCTTCTTCCCTCGCTCTGACCCGCGTCCGGTTGGAACGTAAGGCAGGACTCCCATCCGTGCGCTCGTTCATTTATTCAGTCTGTGGGCATTTTGGCCTGCCTGCTGGGTGCCAGGCAGGACTCCAGGGGCTGGGGGAGTCACAGCGCACAGAGCGACATCCCAGCCCACGTGGGGCAGGCATGGGGAGGTGGTCGTGCTTGCCAAAGGAGCGGATCAACCTTCCATGAGCCATCCTCAGGCTGCACTGTGCATTTATCTAGAAACGCTGTTATGGGGTGAAAGGCATGATCCTCCTGTCACTGACCTTATTCCGTGCTCCCCAGTTTTTCTCTGCTTTTGGGGTCTCCTCTTTTTTCTTTTCTTTTCTATAGGTTTGAAGCTGTCCAGTAGTCTGTTTGCTGGCCACGTGGGGTGCTCGAACCCCTCACGGAAGTCATGGCGGTGGTGTTAGTCCTGGTAGGAAACAGTAACAGGAAATATCCATTGGGCGTTGAATTCCCTGGGGACCAGGAACCGTGGCGCCTCACGGTTTCCCACGAAGGAAGGTCCCTGCAACTGTCCTTGCGTTACGCCGTAGCTCTGGCTCAGAATAGTTTGTTCGCGCTCCCTGCCCACGTCCAGGGGCTCGGGGAGCGTCTCACGAGGGATGTGGGCACACCCATCACCGCTGGGCCGGCCCGCACCAGCTGCGTGCAGGGCACAGGGGGTGAAGGCGGCTCCGGTGTGAGGGGTGATGCCCTCGGTGCCTCCCCGCCCCTCTTTGTCACGCCCACAGAGAGGACAAGAGGTTTCCTCATTCCTCCATTCATTCCTCCTTAAATCCGGGGCATGTGAATGACTGGCGGGGATGGGTGGAAGGTGGTGGGGAGGGAAGGCTCGGAGAAGACAGGCAGGGGAAGGGGGGCTCCTCCAGGAAGGAGCCCACCCTTTGGGGTGGGAAGGAATCGACCATTACGGCTTCTTGGCCATGACCACTGTTACTGTGGAGTCTGCCTCGTGGTGATTTTCCATTTCCACTACTCCTTCTGCATTTATTCCCTGGAATTCTGAAAGGAAGAGCTGTTCCTGTTGGCCCCATGTGCTAGTCACTTCTTTGTGTATATCAGTGTGGACACATGGGTATTTATTTTATTTTACTCTATGGGATACCCATCACTGTGATGTATTTGGGCACTAAATCATGCCCGCCTTGGCCACGGGAGATGCTGTGAGCTGACTCTGGTGTCCTCCCAGCCTGCCCTCACCAGTTTCGGGCAATTTCTCACCGCCTGGCTACCATAGGACGTTCCTGGTTCATCCCATGTGTATCCGGCCCTACTTCTGGAAATAGCCATTGCTTGATAAATGTACACATTAACATTCCTGATCCATGTGCATTCAGTGAATTTTGAATACTTTAGCACAGCCTTCCCGCACTGAAGCTAGTGACCGGAGAGCCGGTCCTTGGATGTTCCGAGTGGATTAACTAAATCCTCTGCCTCTCCCCTGCATCTGGCTTTCTGACTTTTTCCCTGCTTCTCTGACCTTGCATGGAAGGAACAACAACAAAAAATTGAAATGTGGAGCTCCAGGTGTTTATTTCGTGCATACACAACTTGTTTTGATGTGAGTGGAGATTGAACCGGAGGGCCGCTGACCGCACATGATGAAGATGGATGGCACTTGAAATTCAGCTTCTTACCTTGTCTCTCACAATTTGTTCCAAAGAGCTGCTCCCTAGTTACGTTAATTGAATTCTACCCTAATTGTTTTCCTTATTTTTGTTCATCTTACTAGATTTGCTGTCGCTTTCACAGAGTCCATGAAGGAAGCGGCGCAGACACAGTGGGTACGTGTTGATTTTGCTGTCGTGCTGGCTGAGCTGGGGAGGCGGCGGGGGTGAGGGCTGCATGGTACTTGGATGGGCACAGACAGCGTTTCTGTTGTGGCCACCAGAGTGTATGATGCGTCCCGTATACTGATGGTTTTTTAATTTGTGTAGATACTCTTAAGACTTGACTTTTTTTTTTTTTATATATTGCTGCTGAACAGCAAAAATAGCCCAATCGCCGAATCCTTTTATGTTCTGTTTTCTTTTGACGTGCTCAGAACGGGTGATTTCCAGGCTCTGCTCTAAAGGTTGCAGCCGCTCCACGTGCTCGGAGGGCAGCGATCTTTTCGGTGGTAGATGTAGTTTGCGAGGTTGGACTATTTATCCGACGAGCTTGCAGAAAAGGACTTTATAGCTCTAGAAGTTAGGTCCCTTACTGACTCTGACTCGTGGTGACTTGGCGGCAGGTGGATGAGCTGGTGGGAGCTGAGCTCCCAGCGGGGAGTGAGGGAAGCCGTGGTGAGGCTGGCATCTGCAGAACAGAAGCGGCCAACCCAGGGGCCACTTTGCCCAGCGACCCACGAGCATGAGACTCCGCTGTCCGGTCGCCAGCGCTGTGGGTCCCCGTGCGGGGCCAGCTCATCCGCCGTGCCCCCGCGTATGGCCTTATCACTTGTCGGCATTATTCCTGTCGGGGTGTTGTACAGGTCCTGTACTTCGTGTAGAATTTCGATCTGTAAAATCTAGCGCATGGTGACTGCTGTGTGGGGCAAGGGCGCGTGCGGTGCTCTGTGGGCCCGGTGGTCCCTGAGCAAGGCTCCGACCACTGCGCATGTGCGGACGCACTCTTCCTTACGGCCGGATCGCGCCTACCTCCTTCTTCACATCAAACACTCCCCAGGGAGGAACTGGAGGGCAATTTTATAAACGGAAAATCTCAGAATAACAAATGACAAGCTTCCCAGTTTTCTGTTGTGCCAGTTTGACTGTCTGGGCAGTGTCAGCATGGGGATCCCTCTCTCTTCCCGGGCCCCCACAATGCGAGCCTGTTTGCATCATAACACAGACACGCTGTTTGCCTTCCTCACCTTTGGGAACTCCGTAAAACCGCCAACCCTTCATCCTAATGAAGGCAGCGGCACCCATCTGAGCCAATCCTTGATTATTCACACCACCCCTTGTAGTTAAAAACAAAATCACTTTCAGATCTCCTTGAAGCCATGAACAATTTTCTCAAGTATGAACCTTTGAATACATGTGTTCTGAATGTTCCGTGTGATGACACAGGAGTGTGCATACAGCTCTGCTGCAATTCTGGATGAGGTATGGCATTTACCTGGAGGCTCTCATGTGCTTGAGTCGCAAGCTGAACCAGATACATCTTCACGCGATTTTGTATCCGAAAGAGTAACTGGCAGGCAAGCTGGTGATTCGGATGTGGGCATCTGTTAGACAGTTTCTTAAAAATGCGTGGATCGAGCCAGTCACATTAAGCAAAACCACGGGCGATAATGTTTGAATTGTCGAGCAACTATGAGAACTTCGGAAAGCACCCTGTGGTCAGCAGCATCCCCAGGCGTAAAGACCTGCCTGGTGAGATCAGCAGTCATGTGAACAAGCGGGATTTTTGTGTTGATGTTGTGTAATGACACTCTTCGTCATTTGGAAGATCTGCGTGACTCCGTGAACCTGGTCCGCCGTCCCTCGTGAGGTTCTGCAGCCGGAGAGAGCAGGCACCGGGGAGAAAGCCTTCTTGGGACTTGTGCTTGTTTAATGTTCGCTCCTGTCCTCATGGCGCAAGCAAGTCGAGGAGTGGGGACACAGTCGTCCTCATCATGGGAGGGTCTTCGAGGTGGCCCTGCAGGGGCGTGGGTGCAGGGGGGATGCACTTGGTGCTTGTCCTTGCCTTCACCCTGTGTGGTCGTGAGCTCCTTGAGGACAGGGACAAAGTGGGGTTCACTGGTGCATCCCCAGAGGGTAACACACATCCTCGTGTTCAATAAATATTTGCTGAATTTACCAGGGATGGACCCTTTTTTAGAACTTTTTATTACACAGGAGCAAAAGTAGCAAGAACAGAAGGGTGCACTGTACCCACCATCTGCCTAAGTTCTTCCATTCTTACTTAACCTACTGTCATTCTCCCCCCGGCGCAGGCACACACGCATGTACACACATGCCCTTGCACACATACACACACTCACAGACACATGCACTCACGCACACACTTATTTTCTGGAATATTTTTTTAAAAAGTTACAAACATCGTGCCATTTTACCTGTAAATGCACTTTGATAAAGATTTCTTTAACTTAAGTACCAGGTTCTGGATAAATTTTTGTGTGGAAAGACTGAAGCACGTAAGGAAGAAATAACGTGGGACTCAAGGATATCAACATGATTTAAGATTTTGGAAGAACTCCAGTGAAGGAATTTGGAAAGCGAGAGGAGTGGACTCCCCGAGTCCCAGACGCACTGAATCAGAGACACCTACTGGACTCGGGTGTAACTATGGGGACGGCAGCTGCAGCGTGAGGCTGGCCTCGGGAGAGGGTGCCCGTGGAGGTTCGGAGCCCGAGTCAGCCGTGCAAAGTGCTCACTGACCGGGCGCAGTCCTTCCTCCGTGAGCTGCACGTCCACAGGCAGTGAGAAGGGAACCGGCCCGAGTGCACAGAGCAGCCCAGTCCGGGCGGGCGGGACCGTAGCGGTGAGGATGCGCCCGTGGAAGGGCCAGCTTCTGTCTCGGAGCCAAGGCCGCCCTTCACTGTCACTCAGACGCGCTGGGTGATCCTGGGTCAGGGGTCTCTGTTTTCAGAAAGATACTCTTCCAAGTATCTGACAAAGCATAAAAAAAAAAAAAAAAAAAAGGTCGAGCAGGCAGCAAAAGTTTAGTCTTCGGTGGTGATGGAAGAGACACTATAATAAAAGCTAATGATAAGGAGAGGGTGTTTCTGGTTTTAGAGTTTATAGCGGTGGGGGTTAGTTATTAGATTCGAATGTGAGCCTGTTTTTTTAAAACAGCTTTCTGTCCTTTTTTTGGTGAAAGACTTTTCAATAAAGTTCTTTTCAATACTTTTATCTGATTAGTTTTTACAAATTAAAACGTATGTATAAATAATGTAAAGCTTCATTATTCAGCCACATTTATATAATTATTTTAGATGGATTTTTGTGGAGTGATGATTTTTACTTATGTATTCCGCACAGCAATGTTTCTTGAGTAATTAAGTTTGGCTCTTCATTATCGAATTGCCAGCTTTTGTTCTTAATTTTGTGTTTTGTTTTAGGGAGCAGGCCTGACTCAAGGTGTCGTTCAGTTAATCCCACCTAATTATTATCAAATCAGAATCAGATTTCAATAATCCCAGATTAGAAAGATTTATGGCATTTGCTTCTTATTGCACAGAACTCACTGATGGTTATTCTACTCATGGTTACGGTTTATTCTAGGGAAGTCATAGACTTTATCAGGCTAAAATCAGCCACTTGGAAAACTGTGTAGGGCAAAGGCACCCTTGCCTTCTTCCCCGTGGAGTCAAGCCATTCTACCCTCTGGTTATTGATCTGAGACAATATCGGCGGAGGATTGCCAGCCAGAGAAGCTTACTCAAGCTGAGCATCCAACATTTTTATTGGAGCTTCGTTCTGTAGGCTTGACTGACTGGTTAACTGCCCACGGTTGAAGCCAGTGTCCAAGTGGATAGATGCCACTCGACTCCAAGTCCCCGCCCTAAACCTCGTGGGTGGTGGTTGTGGTATGGCCGGCTCCCACCCGAAGACCAATGGTTGGGACTGGCCCCACCCTAAACAAAGACACTCCTGTCAGGTCTCGCGCAAAGGCCAAGTTCTTTATTGCACACTGTCTATATCCAGAATCTTATTATTTCAACATGTGATCAATATAAAAATGACTAATGAGATAGTTTTTTTATTTTTTTGCATGAAGTCTTCAAAATCCAGTGTTCTTCTGCACTCAGGACACATCTCCATTCAGACCAGCCCTGGTGTGGCTGGACACTGCCGCATTGGTCAGCCCAGCTCTGTACATACAAGTGGGGGATGACCTCTTTCAAGATTGCTCAGACACGTGCTCACACAGCATCGGGCCGTGGGAGACATCTCGAAAGAAATGTTCCCAGAAGGGGCGCTGTGTCACCCCCGGGTTCCTTTCAGCCCTCTCAGAAAGCTGGGCACTACTCTGGAGGCTGTTTATGATCCCCTACCTATCTCTGGCTGATGACACAAATTAGTTTGGATTTCAATGAGGATGGCTTTATGTTGTCTGTTTGAATTTGAAATGCCTTTGTTTGGGCTTGTCGTTATTTTTTTAGTGTTGTTCATATCAACCTTAATGTGATGTCGTACCTATTTTGTGAAGGGCACGGTCCCAGTGGTTTTCACCAGGTCTGCATGCTGCATCGTTAATATTTATCACACAAGTTCAACACTGGTCGCGTTTTGGGAAAACACTGCTCTGTTGGTTTGTGAAATTATAACCTTGATTTGGCATTTTTAGGAATTTGATTCACTACCCACTGCTAACTTTGCTGTATGCCTTATGGAAATGTAAAGCTTGTCTATACGGAGTGTTGGTTTCTTATGATGGTACGTAACAGACATTCAGCATGCAAATCTGTGTTAGAAGTTAAGGTTTCTTTCTCTGAATTCACCAGACTTTCACCAGAAAATTTGACTATTTCACAAGGAAGAAAAAAAAAAAAGTAAAGCAAATTAGGTATATATCGTAACGGAAGGCTTTTCTCTCCACGGAAGCAACGATCTGGGGTTTACTAGGTCTCCATTGGGTTCAAACCCCCAGAGGCCTCCAGAAAACTCAACTGCACTGTCGACCAGCTTTTTCTAAGAAGTACTCTGCTAACAGGACTTTCCCCAAATTCAAATATTTATTTATGAGCTAGCTGGTTTTTTAAACATCTTGAGTTTGAGTAAATGTTGCTTGAAGTGGTTATCAAATTCGAGAAAGCACGAGGATAACCAGGATGGCCCATCTGTACTCTTTGCCAAGGTTAGTGCTGAGCTAAGCTTTCTGGTGTCATTACTTTTTAGAGATTTTATGTACTTATTTATTTTGTTTAGTTTGGAGACGGTGCCTCCCTGCCTCCCGGGCCACCAGTGCTATGCCTCGCCTCGGCACCCGTTAAAGAAAAATAACTTTCTTGAAGCGGTTTTGTGTGAGCCCATAGCTAAAGTGTACTTTTACTTTCAGTGTGTGCATGTACTCATCAATATTCTTTTGGAAATTAAAATGCAGAAAGCAAGACAGATCTCACGGGCTGTCACATGGTGAGCTCCCAGAGCTGACGCCCGCCTCTTGCAATGAGCCGCGCGTCCACTAATCGCTGAACTCTGTGTACTCAGCGCATGTTGTCCTGTGAACGCCTTGCCCCTTCCTTCTGCATGGCCCGTTGCTCTGTACCTGACGATCTCTTAAAATCAGGCTGGCAGCAGCAGGAACCCACAGACCACAGCTTTGTTATGGTTTCCCCCGAGCGGAAACCTAAAACCCTGCATCTCACGGGGTTCATCCTTAGATGCCCTCTTTGTCTGAGGCCCTCCCCGCAAATACTCTGTAGGGGAAACTCCAGGGACTGATCATACCCTAGGAAGCTAATCATTTTTAATAACTTCTATTAAGACTGGCTTTCCTCCGAGAGTTCTTGATGGAACTGGAAATGTTCTTTGCATTTTTCTTCCCCAAATGAGATCCCTGGGAATTGAAAAGTTTTAGTGTAATTCAAAGGATGAAAAACTCATCAGTTCCAGAGCCCAGACCCCTGCCCCCCTTCATGAGCTCATGACGTGGGGGCTCAGACATCTGGAATGATCAGAATTGCTTCGAATTCATGAAATCACCAAGGCACAGAACTGCAGGGGGAGCTTTTGAATAACATCAATAATCCCCAGTTATTTACTCCATAGATTTAACTGTTTCTTAAAAAAAAAAGTCTTCCCTCCGGTTTTCCTCCTGGCATTCCTATTTCTTGCATTGCCAGCCAGCTTTGGATCCCACGGGACTGGATCCCGATCCAGTCTTCGGAGACACTCCTCATCCCATTCATGTGTTTTTTTCTTTTCTCTTTTATTTTCTTTCCTTGCTTAAAAACCCATTTCTAAGGGAACAGGGTGGAGGGAGAAGGAAGAGAACCACATCCCCTGAAAAGACCCCAATTCCAGTGCGTTTTTTTGACATAGGTATATTTTGAGAGCTTTCTACCTTCGAGCCATGATTGTTTTAAAGCATTCTGTAGCTCTTTTAAAAGTGATTTTTAACAAAGCCACCGTCAGAAGCTGCACTGTCATTTCAAAATAAAAATTGGTATCTCTGTCACCCACACACCCTGTGATTGTATGTATATTTCAAAAATAACGTTTACTGTGGTTTCTACTTACAGAGAGCTGAATTTCAGAAGGTTATATAAATTTTAAAAATGGGGTATCTATTTGCTGTTGCTGTTATTCCATTATAAAAAGGCATGAATTAGCGTTTGGGTCTGTTAGAAGGTCATGTGTATTTATAAGTATCTATCCAACAGGACACTGGCTTTTTATATCTAGTAATGGGCCGAATTTAGTAAGGGTTTCTCATAGACACCATGGAGCATCCTTCCTCCCCACCCCCTACACACACACACACACACACACACACAGAGGCTTCTTTTTCATTTTCTGCATCAATGAGCTAATCTTGCAAGGGAAGTGATGTACAAGGATTTTGACTCTTCTATTATTTTAAGGCAAGAGAAACAACAATAAATATTGAGCAAAGAAAGCTAATTTGTATTTAGAGCATTTTAATATAGATAATGCTTTTCAAAATCAATATAAGCCAGTTGGCTTTTGCCAGATTTCTTTTATTATAAAGATTAAAAATAAACCAGTCCAGATATTTTTTATATTGTAACTCTATTTTCTTGACTTACAAGGATAAGATCTTAAAATATCATTCATAACATGTTTTAAATGTTCATATAGGACTTAATACTTATTTATTTTCTCATGGTTTGAGTAGATTTAAGAGAAATAATGCTCAAAGATATGTAAAGACCAGCAGATAAGTCCAGAAATTTCTACATAGAGTCCATTCATTCTGCTTATGGAGTTGGAATGCCAGTTTAATTATTTTTGTTTTTTTCAGAAGGAATTTTCTTGAAGGGAGCATTGTGGGTTTATGCATTTCTAATTGCAGATGGAGCATATTTCTAATGGAAACAGAGGCAAGGCAAAAACCCTATTTTGCCTTCCCTTAATTAATCAAATCTATGTAGATTTATATTGAATCAGTTTTTGCCAAATGCTGGTATTCACTTTAAAGTTTAAATACCAGGCTGACATGTTTTTGCCAGTGTGTCAGCATCCCTTTCTCAGGGCTGCTTGAAGAAGCAGCAGGCCTAACCTCCTCTGCACACCAATAAAAGTCTCTTCAGCTTTCCAGTGAAATTATAATTACACAAAAGGAGTATGTTAGGGCTCTGGACTTCAGTTTCTAATTTCAAATTGTTGCTATCAGCCATTTTTTCCGTTAAAATTAACATTTTTTCCACTAGTAAGGAGGAGAATTTTTTAAACATTTTTTTTAAGGCTTACTATTTTAAGGGCATTTTAAAAGGGGGTGCATCCCTGCTGTGTGGTGAGTTGAGGAGGATGGTCCAGGCGTTAGAGGTCTCAGATACAGAATGTAACAGGAAGGACAGAAGCAAAGCAAACTGAGTCCTGTCTATGTAGGGAGTCGCAGTCCTCCGCCCCGAACACCGCAGGATGCCGCACCTCCCAGCCCCTTCCCTCTCCTCCCTTGGCCTCCCACCCCGGCCTAATTTCTTCCCCACGGATGGGGTTTGGGGAGTGTACTCTTTCCATTCAAGGACTTGTGTCCCCAAATCAGGGTTCCCGAACACCTATCTCCAGCTTCCACACACGACAGACAGATAGGCTCCCCACGGGCTCTGCCATCGGCGTGTTCACTGTCTGAGCTTCCGTAACTTTCTACTAATGTAGTAACCGTACAATAGTAATCACGCATCACGCCTAATCTAAGGGACCTCCTCCTTTGTGATTCTTACCTTGAAGATGCCGTGTTTTTAATGGGCTAACCCCCACTAAAAGTGGAAGGAACTCTCTGCTCTTAGAAAGTAACTAGTGTGTGAACAGTTGTGTGGATGATGCTTTGTGACGTGTTCCAAAGTGATGGTTTTATGGCCTTACTTCTAAAAAGCAGTTGCAATGGACTATCCAATTTACTCTTTCCCTTTCTCCTTTCTTTTCAAAAGCCGCATGCCAGGGGTAAGATCTACGTCCAGAGTCAAGGTAAGAATTTTAAAATTTACGTATTCTTAAAAGATGAGTCCTTTTAGAGACATGTACTGACGTGTTTGTGGATGAAATAATATGGTGCCTTAGATTTACCTACTAATAATTAGTAGAATGGATGTGCCTATTATTTCCTCATGTGAAGATAAAGGACAAATACAACAACATTATAAAAGAACAATTTAAAATGCAGGTCCTTTAACATTTTCGACCAGTAGAAGGACAATGTGCTCTCTCAGGGGTATGTTTACAAAAGGAGAAAGCTGAGCTTCTCTGTTTTAGTTGAGCTGGGGGGAAGCAGAGCCCTTCTGCTCCAACCTCACCCCTTCCTGCCCTCAGCCAGTCAGTCCCTCCCTGGCGGTGGCCTCCACAGCCTTTCGGGACACCCTCAGCATCTGAACGCAGCGAGGGAACCACTGTATTCTTGTTGAAACAACAGGAATCATGGGAAGAAGCCGTTGCAAAGTGGAGCACGTAACCCACTGCAAGCTCGGGTCAGCATGGTGCCGAGGCCCAGAGGGCCACAGACCCCCGAGGCCCGCCTCAGCGGCACTGTGCATTATCACGGGTTCGCATTCTCCAGCGCTTTCAGTGATATTTTTAGCAGAAGAATCACTTACCAAATAAGCCCTTTCTTGGAACACCCATTTTTAAAAAGATGCACCAAGTCTGTATGTATAAAAGGTGTCTCTAAGTGTCAGGGCAGGTGCGGGCCTGTCTTGGCCGGATCTATAGAGGAGGAACACGCGGGCACGCCAGGCAAACAAGGGCTCACACACAGCCTCTACCACCTGCACCCTGAGTCGCCCTGAACACCACGTAACCTGTGTGAAGCTCAGTTTCCAACTGGATAAACTGGGGGAGTCAGTGCGCCTCGCAGGGCTTGGAGGGGCCCCGGGAGTGTGTGGTCTGCACCCACCCAGGGTCTGTGCCCAGGGTGGACGTGCAGTGCACACTCGCTAGGTAGTACGAAAGTGAGTAATGCCGATCTCAAAGGGACATTGCAGAGAGGGTTACAGGACTTAATTTACACGGCCTAAAACTTCACAGATGGTTCCTATTATCAGGATAACCTGTTAAATGATGCCTTGAACTTCCTACATCTTAAATGTTCAAGTCAGAGAATTTTAAACTTAAATCTGTTGGAGGAGATACCACAGAGAGCAGGCAACGTGTGTGATGCGGAGAGGGCCGGGATTAGGAATTCTAAACAGAGATGCAGTTCATACATGGGGCTGCGCTGTAGAAGCTGTTGCTTGCAGGCCTTTGTTAGAGACTCACGTTTCCCACCTGGAGGCTGTCCCACCCCGCGATGGATGGCGAGGTCGAAGGGGGTGAACCTTTCCTCGCTGGGGACCCATGGGCTCCCTTTGAACCTCCCGTGCAGGAGGGATGAACAGGTGTTCACAAGGCACTCAGAACTTTGAGTTCTTTGTAAGAACCAAGTAGGAGACCATTATCTGAACATCGACACAAGCTAGCCGGCTGCATCTCACCAACGTGGACTCTCTCTCTCTCTCTTTCCTTCGACCCAGGAGTCGTGACAGTACCAAACGCTGCCTTTAACTGGAACACCTTCCTTCACTGTTCAGGTGAGAGATGAATCTTCTCACAAGATTTTGACCAGGGCGCATCCTGTCCAATGGTGTCAGGTACATGGGGTGCTCACGTGGTTTTGGAAAAGAGGTTCTTCGGGTCAAATGCAACAAGGGAAGGGAGGATCGGGGACTGGGATCAGGACACAACTGGCTTCTCTCTGTTCCTGAGTGTTCTCTTCTTTGGGAGAATGGGAGGAAGAGCGGGTTTGGAGGAGGATTTTTAATCCATTCTGGGTTCAACTCTTCTGTGAGGTACGTGTATATATATGTGAATATTTCCTCCTGTTTCCTCTGGTTTACCTTTCCATTTTCTTCTAGTTTATCCATTTTTCGTGAATGGTCAGCACTGTCTGAGCGCTGATCAAGAAACCTTTGCTTGCTCAAAGTTCACAAAAATATTTTCCCTGTTTCTTTTCCTCCAGAAGTGTGTTTTAGCTCTTTCGTTCGGATTATAACCCATCTGAAATTAATTTTTGCGTGTGATATGAGATAGGGATCAGAATCCCTTTCTTTCTGAACGTTGTGCTAATATCGTTCACTGAAAATGTTTTTCTTACTTCACTGAATCGCTTTGCTGCAAATCGGTTTACCATGTATGAGTGGCCGTTGATCCACACGTCTACCCTTGGGCCGACACTGCGTTGTATTCTTGCTGCAGGTTTACAGAATGTCAAGAAATCAGGTAGTCTGAGTCAACAACTCTGCTTCACAGTTGTTTCAGCTAATCTGGGTTTTTTGCATATCCGTATACAGTTCCACTCACCTTGTCAATCTCTAATAAAACCCCATTGCATTTATCTATACATCGAGTTAGGGAGAATGGATATCTTAAAATTAATTTGTCTTAAAGTCCATGAACATGATCTATCTGTCCACTTTTTAAAGTGTCATTTACCTTCATAATGATTTTGACAGGTCCTTATGTTTTTTTAAAAAAGAAAATTATTGGGGTGCCTGGGTGGCTCAGTCTGTTAAGCATCTGTCTTCGGCTCAGGTCGTGATCTCAGGGTCCTGGGATCGAGCCCCGCATCGGGCTCCCTGCTCAGTGGGGATCCTGCTTCTCCCTCTCCCTCTGCTGCTCCCCCTGCTTGTGCTCTCTCTCTCTGTGTCAAATAAATAAAATCTTTAAAAAAGAAAAATTATTCTTAAGGATTTTATTATTTTTGATGCTACTCAAGAGGTTTTTTAAATTTTATTTTTGAATTGTTTGTTGCTAGTATACAAAAGTAATTGATTTTTGACATTATATCCTGAAATCTTATGAACTTATTTATTAATTCTAATTACAGCATGAGTTTCAATTCCTTTGTAGTATTATTTTGAGTTCTACAAATTTATTTGACCAATCCCTTTTTAAACGATTTGATATACAGTGATGGAGGTGCTAGGATTTCAATCTTCATACATTTGCCCAACTGTTTTCTTTGGAACACCTAAAACCAGAACCTCTGGGTTAGATTATGCACGTAATCAGAGCTTTCATGCATCATGCGTAACGTTTCCTGGAAAGGTAGCATCAGTGAGCATGTCCATCAGCGATGTTATGCCCTTTTCCCTACACACAGTGTGGCCAACAGAATCTAGCCTTCGTATTTTCCATATAGGGTATGATCTGAGTGCAGTCACAACGTTTAGACAAAATTTTGTTGTACAATATCTTTAAATACAGGAAGTTTTTTGTCCACCCAGGAGGCCCATCCGCTCTGGGGGACGGTCACTGCCTTGCAGGCCGGCCGACCCAGTAATTCTGCGGAAGGTGTGGGAGCAGCTGACATTGACTCAACAAATGTAATGTAAAGTTAAGAACTCATCTGTTTTAACCTGCACTGTTCTCAAGAGAGTTGACGGTGCCAGGGTACTGCAGGGGGGCAAGGGGGGTCTGATGTGACAAGCCTGACGTAAACTTCAGGGAGGAGCTGAAAATGCAAACCACAGGCCCCGTCCGCAGCAAACATGCAGACCCTCCAAGCCTGTCTTCTCTCAGACAGAAACCCCCACCGCCTACTGTATGTCAGCGTTAGGTTGCCTTGGAAAAAGAAAATTTCCAAGCTTTTTATTAGAAACCATCTTCCAAGTGCATCCATCAGCCTCGAGGCCAGCAGCAGGGCTGTTCCCCGCGTCACAGGAACCCCCGCCGTCCCACTGCTCTGTCGTGCCGGGAAGTGCGGGCCATTATTCAGAACCAGCGGCCTGCTGTAAATCGCCTGTTGGGAGGTTATTTCAGCTTCTGTATATATCACGGGATGCCGCCGCGGTGTGACCAACGGTCATTTCCGAAAGGAGAGGGATTTTTCATCAAGCCTGTAGTCTCTGGTGGATTGTTTCATTGGTCTTACTACGGAGTGATTAACGGAACAGCCGAGGGATGGGCAAGACCCCTCAGACCCACTGGGCAGCAGTTCCAACTTCACGTGCAGTTAGAAGCCGTGACCGTGGCTGGGACCCGCGACAGAGGGAGGCGTGGTGGTGTCACGGTCGCCGGCCCTGCTGGATCCTGGCACCTGGTGGAGGCAGAATTAATTGGTGTCTCTGGGTTTTATGACCAGGTGTCTGTTCTCATGTGCGGGGTCGTTCATCTTTGTCATTTTTCAGACTCTAGAGATGGACCGTCTTCCCCACCCATCCTCGATCTCAGCCTGGCCTCCAGGGCCGCGATTGTGATTTGTCACTTGCACTTTGAGCTTCAGACAGTGAAAACGGAAGATCCGGTGAATCTGACGCAGACTACTAGTGATCAGATACTCACCCCCTGAATCCTTATGAACTGCTAACCTTGCAATCCCGGGGAGTGGGTGGGGAAGGGCTCATCTAACAGTGCGCACCCACAGACGAGTGCGTGATCAGTCCCCAAGGGCTACCGTCTGCTTCTTGGGTCTCCGGTGTGGATTTTATGATGCATCCTCCTTTACAGTGTGTTGTAGGTCCTTCTGAGAATATCCAGTTCCCTTTCTAAGCCCCAGCTAACAAACTACTAAATCTTTGTAGTTTAAAACATTGAACGACGTTTATGCTAACCAGATTTCATGTTCCAAGGAACCAGCTAGGGAAAAATAATAAAGTAGATTAAAGGCACTAAGCGGCATCGTTATAATTTTTCACATGATATTTACAGAGTTATTCTGATCAGAAGATACACGTAAGGCATCAAGTCAGTTACCTTGGAGTTTTTCTGTGCATTTCCATGTCCAACTTGCATGTTGTTATGGTTCAATGATGTGTGATTTTTGCTTTTAAATGCCCGTAACCGGGGCGCCTGGGTGGCTCAGATGGCTAAGCAGCTGTCTTCGGCTCAGGTCATGATCCCAGGGTCCTGGGATCGAGTCCCGCATCGGGCTCCTTGCTCAGCGGGAAGCCTGCTTCTCCCTCTGCCTCCTCCCCCTGCTTGTGCTCTCTCTCTCTTAATAAATAAATAAAATATTTAAAAATAAATAAATAAATGCCAATAACCGACGCATCTAAAACAGCGATTCTTTGTAAGCCACCAAACCCAAAAACTATGAATGCTTAAATTTGGCCATACCTTCCTGATTCTCTGTTCTGTTTGTATTTCTATTGTTAACATGTCTATTTAATGTTCTTCGCTCTCCTTCTGTAAACTGTATTTATATTTCTACGTGGAGACTTGAATATGCCAAGCTCAGATGGTAGTATTTTTCCTCCTTGGCGGTGCCTAGGAAAACCCTTCTGTTTTTCATGTGGAAAATTCATGTTACCAGATCCCTTGATATTTTCACAGCCCCCAAATCAGATTTTCCGGCTAAAATTCACTACATCTAATGCACTCAACTGAAGTCCTTGGATTCTTTTCTCCTTATAATAACCCATGGAAAAAAAATAAATGAACAGAGCAGCTAGAACAGAAGACGGGCAAGGAAGTGGCTTAGTGTGGGTCAGGTTAGTGCTGTGGAGCCAGCTGATGAGTCAGGCAGAGGGCTGGGCAGCGTGGCGGGTGCTCAGCCCGTGGGGACCAATACTGTGCCAGCCCGCGAGAGCGACTCACTCTGTTTTGAAGATAAAAATACCATTCTCCAGGAAATGGCAATCGGAAGGACAGATGTGAAAATCCGTGCATTTGTGAGGGATGAGTTCAGACCCTGACTCGTGTTCAAGCTGGATGTTCACAAACAACGGGAAGAAAAATAAGTTTGGAGCCAAAAGGAAGAAATGAAACCCACTAAAACATTAGCTAGGCTCCTCCCTCGCCTCCAGACGTGTATGGGCTGACTTCTGTTAGTTCTGCCTTGAAGTGTAAGAATGGCCACCATACGTGTCCCCAGCCGTGGCCCGGCCCATAGGTGGAGCGGGGGCTTCCATGTGCCAGGCTGCGGCACGTGCTTTCTCAATCAGGACTTCCCAATCCTTATCTCTAGATCCTCGAAAACAATACTGCTGTGGGTGAGAAGCGCACAGAAGTTACTCAAACCCAAATGCTGTCTCCACGTTTTATTTTTTAAATCTTATAAATCCTAAAATAAGGCAAAGCATTTAGTCCTTTGTGCTGCCATGGGCTAATTTCGTTTCCTAAATTCTCATGACATTTAATCTCCAACCCGGGAAGAAGATGAGGACAAAGACAAAAGAATAGAAGATTAGCTCTGTCTCCCTCCAGGATTTGGTAAGTCAGGGCTCTCAAAACCAGGGAATGAGTCGGGGACCAGCACTTTCATTTTTTTATTTTTAAAATTTTTTAAGGAGGCTCCACGCCTAGTGTGGGGGCCAATGCGGAGCTTGAACTCACGACCCTGAGGTCGAAACCTGAGCTGAGATCAAGAGTCAGATGCTTGGGATGCCTGGGTGGCTCAGTCGTTAAGCGACTGCCTTCGGCTCAGGTCATGACCCCAGGGTCCTGGGATCGAGCCCCACATTGGGCTCCCTGCTCTGCGGGAAGCCTGCTTCTCCCTCTCCCACTCCCCCTGCTTGTGTTCCCTCTCTCACTGTCTCTCTCTGTCAAAAAATAAATAAAATCTTAAAAAAAAGGGGCGCCTGGGTGGCTCAGTCGTTAAGCATCTGCCTTCGGCTCAGGTCATGGTCCCAGGGTCCTGGGATGGAGCCCCGCGTCGGGCTCCCTGCTCGGCGGGAAGCCTGCTTCTCCCTCTCCCACTGCCCCCTGCTTGTGTTCCCTCTCTCGCTGTTTCTCTCTCTGTCAGATAAATGAACAAAATCTTTAAAAAAAAAAAAGAGTCAGATGCTCAACTGATTGAGCCACCCAGGCACCCCAGGGACCAGCACTTTAAAAAACTGAAATGAGATAGAAAACATCAGAGCTCCTCGTGTGTAATAAGGCTAATCTGGGGGGTTCCTGTGTGAGTACGTAAAAGCACATATATCGCGTGTACAAGGTTTCAGTACCCTACGTGTACCTCACCGTGAGTCACAGAACGTTGTACATCGTGGGTTCCTGTTTCTCCAGGCTGGCTTCCTGGGGATCATGGGGTAGGGTTAGGTGGAGGCTCACTTCTCCCAGCGTCACCTGAGCAGAAGGCCCGCAGGTGTCCCAAACCACGCGTCACAGCGAAATAAAGGGACAGAATAGGTTTCCAGTGTCTGTGCCTGCCCCACAGAAGCGAATGGAGTCTCTCCACTGAGACAGCACATCAATTCCTAAAATAGTTCTCGCTTTGGCTCCCATCTCTGGATGTCATCTCTGTGTGTGTTCTGCTGTTGTACTTTTTTTTTTCAATTCATCACTACGGGTTTCCTGATTTCCCCCTTTTGGGTACAGTCATGTGTCTCCTACTTTCCTTCTTGTGCTCTTCTTCTTATGTATTTGAGCAGATATTCCAGGTTCGTCGTGATGGCGGTGTCCGTGATGTTGGGCCCTCCCGGGGGCTCACATCCGCAGACACAGCACGTCAGCTCCTCGCTCACTGGGAGTTCTCGCGTACATAAAACCTGCGTGTGCGTGTGCACACATGTGCCCTGTGCCCCGGGCTAAGGCTTCCTCCAGTAGTTAAGAGGGCGTCCCCTGGCTTTCTCCTTGTCCCTCTGTTATCTTTCCGTTGTCACTGAGAACTGTTTTTCATGAAGGCACTTTTAATTCTTCTCCTCATCGGACGTTCCCTCTCTGGCTTCAGCTTCACCCATGGTTCTTGCCTCGGAAGGAGGGATTTATCTGTGTCTCACACCTGACCTTCTGTCCCTTAAAGGAATTCTTCAGCGTTATCATTCATTCAAGGGAATAGCTTGTCTCCTGGCCTCAGGTTCCTCCGATCTGGGATTCAAATTCTGCACGTAGCTTCTAGCTTAGACTTTTGGCCAAAGAGTAAGTTTTGTATTCCTAGGGTTAGTTCCAGGGTACTCAGAACAGCGGGGCACTGCTTGACAAACACGCCGCACCTCAGCGGAACCGTCAGCACTTACTGCAGAGACCGTGCAGCGTTTTGAGGGCCCTTCTCGGGGGGACGCCCCCGCCTTAACACGTGAGCAGATGCCGTCTCAGACCTGGTCGCGCGTGGTCCGTGCGCAGCGTGTGTGGTCTCGTGGACGTGACATCAGTGTGTCCCCGCAGTCGCCCTGACGACCCTGCTATGTAAGGCTCACAGAAGCACCAAGAAACTGACAGTGTCTGCAGTAAGAACGGGTGAAATAACACGCGTGAAGGGAAACCTCACCTGCACGGGGTCAGATTTTATCCCCAATTACATGCGTCTGGAAATGATGAAGTCTTAGGTTAGCTTGTGTTAATTATGCAGATAATTTCTATCGAATCACTTGCCTGTTGCTGCGCATCAAGCCACCTCAACGTAAAGGGGGTTAAAGGAGCCCCCAGTTTCCGGTGACCGTGTGGGCTGGCAGCTGGGCCCGGGCCAGGGGGGCGGCTCCCGCGGGCCTCACCTGTCTGCTGCTGGGTCCGCACTCCCTTCGCTGTGGGCCTCGGCCTGCGGCTCCTGTGTGGCCTCCTCCGGCGGGGCGCAGCCGGCCTGGTGCTCCGGGGGGCGACAGACAGCGACACAGGGCTTCCCACGGCCGAGACTCGGAAGTCACTCACTGTCCTTCCACTGGGCTCTGTTGGCTGACGCTAGCCACCAGGCCGGCCCGGAGCCGAGGGGCCAAGAAGCCGTTCCAGCTCTCGATGAGGGGAGCTGCTGTGCGACCTAAACCCTTTATTTCACGTACCCGTGGGCACGTCCGCACTCAGGGTGTGCACCTCAGTGAACACACGTGGACCTGGGAATCCCTTACTACATAAAGCGCCCCTCTACTTGCAGGAAGAAAATCTCTTCTGGAATTGTACCCAAATATTTTCCAGGGTCCGTGGCTCACATTTCCATAAGAACTGCCCCTTCCTCAATGCACAGCCCAGTTACTGGGCTAAACTCAGCTCAGGTTCACCCACCAGGAGGAGCAGTCCATTCGTGCAGTGAATTGTGTGAAGGCTGCGGGGAGGCAGGGGCAGAGGTCGGAGCCCTGTGGCTCACACCTGACCTTCCCGTCCCGGGGTCTTTGCTCCCATGGTATCCAGCTGCCTCCTCTCCACTGAAAATACCTGAACTCTTCTCTTGCAGGGATTTACCAAAATGCTGATAATTTACACATCTTTCTCCTGGTGTGTGGACTTAGACAAGTTAAGGACCCTCTTTACCTGGTGGACGCATTCTCAGGTACGTTTTGTTTACAGAATTCTGTTTGGGGACTGGTCTCAGCGTTCCTCTCTGCAGGACTTTCAGTTTTGCTGTTTCCGTCTTTCCACATGAGCAGAACTGATTCTAGGTGGTTCCTCTGGAAACAACCAGAAAAATAGGAGCGCTGGGTAGTGATCTCACTCATTTCTACTTTCCTGTGCCCTCGGCTTCTGAGGAAATCACAAAAACAGTGAATAATTGTAAGAATAACATAATATTATCTGGAAACGTTTTACACGCGTCAGTTTGTAGGACACATCGGGAGATTTGCTGTGTTGCCTGAGTTACCCCAAAGTCCATATTGGCTTGTGGAGTCATTGCTCCTGGTTGTCCAATACGGGAGAGATCTGGGTAACGCATAACATTCTAGAAAAAGCATTTTACTTATAAGCATACGATGTCCAATGTTACATTTCAAATACATAGAATTGGATTGTTATGAATGAGAACAAAATATGAAATAATTTATATTAGCACGTAATTAACATTAAACTTAATGATGTTTCCATCTGTGGCATAGAACCAGTAAAATGTTTTTTTTCTCTTTTTCTTCCCAAGAATGGCATCAAGAAGAGCCTAATGTTTACATGGTGATCGTGGGTCCTGAAGTAAGTTGATGCGCCGCAAACTTTACTCTCATTTCTGTTTTCATCTTTATACTTTTTGTGTATTTTCTAAAATTAGTTGACACTCCTCTTCTAACCAAACTATTTTTTTCCTGTTTAAGTAACTGAAGTCTGCCTTTTTAAAAATGAAAGCCAAGGTTAAAGGTGATGAGGCTGTGTAAATCTTTACAGCTAATTTATTGCTACAAAGGGTAGGTTTTTATGGAAATGCAGAGGAGTCACATCAGGAGAAAGTTCTGTGACATGAACGTTAGTCTAAGTTGGTGCAGAAGGCACGCATTGTAGGTGGTCCACGTTATCTGTGAAACTCCTTTAAACTGCACGGCAAACCAACACAGAGCTATTTCTTCAACCGAGCACCAGATCAGCTAGTTGACTTGCCTTTAGGAGCCAAGGGGTGTGGGAAATCAGGGGTGTGGGCAATAACTGTAAGCACAGGGAGATGCTCGTCCCCGACCAGTGGAAGGCCTGGAGACCCTGCGTCTCGTCCTGCCGGCCTCCAGGAGAGTCGCTGGTCCCCTCAACGATGTGCGGCTCTGTCCCACGCGCAGGGCTGAGCACTCAGGATTCGGAGAATCAGGGTGGAGATGTCTCTTGAGAATGAACCTTGATTTACTCCAAGCAGTGTGGAAAACGAAGCAGGCTTTGTGTTTCCGGCAGGATGGGTGGGACATCGCAGGAGCAACTCCCGTCCTCCGGGGGGTGTCTGTGCTGGGCGGCAGAGGGCACCCCCTGGGGAAACACATCGCTCACTTCCTTGGTCCTGTTCGCCAAACCGGGATACTTGAGCTTGCGACCTCGCCATGTCACCCACTTAATTCATCAGGGGTGCCCCTGAGAACTTGAGCCAGTGGGTTCCCGCACGACGAGGAGTCTTACCTGTTTTGCACGCACTCCTGTGAATTTCCCAGCTCCCGGGGGACACGCACAGCACGCA
>NC_138381.1:79410094-79420252 GCF_054177405.1 Leptonychotes weddellii
TGACCCACTCACCTCCCAAGTCCTCACCTCCTGACACCGTCTTTGGGGGTTAGGATTTCAGGCTATGCATTTGGGGCATGGAGGACACAACATTGAGGCCATAGCAATATCCCTACCTCATAAAAGGTCTTTATCAAATCTAAGGGGAAAACAAAAAGCTGCCATCCAAACCTTGATGTCATCTCAGCAAACAGGATAATTTGAGCTTCTAAATAAGGCAGCATCGAATCCAGCGAGTCACAAACTCCTTCAGACAAGTTGTTTTCTTCTTGATTCTGTGTGTCCCAGGATGCATCTGGACACACATCTCAGATCCTCCAGTAACTCGGACAGGCTAGTGTGTAAGGTTTGCTTCTTTGCTTCCTAACGGTAACCCAGGGTCTGCTGGTGGGTGTCCACCAACCAGTGCTCATGGGGAGCAGGCCAGGGGAGCCCTGTTTTCCGAAAGCCCAACTGGCCTATTTCCACGGTGTAGAAGCTTCCACCACGGCCAGTTCCCAGTTATCGGGGGACGTCTCTGAAGAGAGCTGAGATGTGTGTGTGCATGAGCAGCCAACGGGGGCAGGCAGAACCAACCCAGCACAGAGGACGTGCATGCAAACGCACACGCACGCATGCACACACACACTAGGCAAGCTTTACTAGACAACGCTTCTCTCGCTTCATGCAGCTCTGCACTCTGGTCCTTGTTCTTGAAGCGGGCTCCATGCCCAGCATGGAGCCCACCACGGTGCTTGAACTCACAACCCTGAGAGCAAGACCTGAGCCGAGATCAAAAGCTGGCCGCTTAACTCTGGTCCTTTTTAAAAGACTGTCCTGTGCCATCCTTTGCTATGTGATGCTCTTCTATTCCATGTCATTTTTAAAAAGCTTGTTTTTACCCAAAAATCAATTTCATGATTTGCTTCCTAATCTGAAGTATGAAAATCACTGCCTTGGCCACGCTGGATGGTGTGTGTGTGTGTATGTGAGAGAGAGAGGGAGAGAGAGAGAGTCCCACTAAATGTATGTCCCCTCCAAGGCCAGCGAGCGGCGGCTCCTGCAGCAAGAGCCTCTGCTCAGACGCGGGCCTGGCTCAGCCAGGACTGGACAGGTATGCTCCCGCTGACCGCCCCGCCGAACTCAGCCCTCCCCTTCACCGTTAAAAGATCTCCAGACAGGGGCGCCTGGGTGGCTCAGACGGTTAAGCGTCTGCCTTCGGCTCAGGTCATGATCCCAGGGTGCTGGGATCGAGTCCCGCATCGGGCTCCCCGCACCTTGGGAGCCTGCTTCTCCCTCTGCTTCTCTCTCTCTCTCTCTCTGTCTCTCATGAATAAATAAATAAAATCTTTAAAAAAAAAAAAAAAAAAAGATCTCCAGACATCTGTCAGCTCTCGTGGTCAAGGATTCAATCTGACATCACGTCTGAATACCAAACAAGGAGGGGGGTCCAACAATTTTACACTTGCATTTGAATCCTTGTTACAACATTATTGGTAAGAATTTGGAAATGGATTTGTGAGGTGGGTCAGAGGTCAAACCTTGGGACACACCGAAACTCATGCTTTAACAACTGTGTCATGTAAGAGATCGAACACCCCGAATGTTACCATTATTTGTGGCATCTGATGTGTGTCCACTCCTCATTCCGTGTCCTCCTTTGTTAACTGTGAAGCTCAGTGGCTGAATAAACTCTCTAGGTACGAATTACACACCCTCAGAGGTCACGTGCTGGCCTCTCAGTACAAAACTGCATTGACTGGGTGAGCTAAGGCGTCTGGAACAGCGCAACATCTCTTATTAGGGAATCACTGTGGGGCACACAGAAGTGGTCCCTCCAGGCCTTTCTCTGCATGGAGCCCCATCACACGGGACATACCAGCGAAGAAGAAACCACCGCTCAGCCGGCGCCCCTCGGCTGCAAGCGTCACACCAACTCCAGCGAATGCAACTTACGCAAGATGACAAGAGCCACCAAGAGAATAGTTGGGAGGCTGGAGACCAGGAATTCCAGAGGCCAGCAAGTCTTAGCCGGGAACGCTCTTTTCAAGGCACCCCACTGGGGAAAAATGAGCTCCACCTGCTTCTTAGTCTCCAGATCCTTCTGTTCAAGGTCCAGGATCCAGCTTGGGTTGCATCCCACCCTTTTGTAAGGAGAGAACCAGGCACCCGGTTCCACTTTGACCAACTGTGTCCAGGGGAGGAGGTGAGGAGGAACCAAAGGAAGGGGGGCTCTGGCAGAAGAGAGGGATACTGAAGGGTCGAAGGAGAAAGGAGATGTTCGCGGCACATGCAGATGCCGTTTGTCCTGACGTGTGGATGAAGAGAAGACATCTATCGGTCAGTTGATGGTCCCTGGCATTGCCTCAGTGCTTCCCCTCAGGGAAACGGAAAGAATGCCCCTGAGTGGGGAAGACTGTGCTCCGTTGGCAGAACTTGCTGTGTCCTTCCCCGGATGTGCTGATGTGTGATGGTGACGGTGAGCAGAGTCTCAACAGGAGATCGGCTACCGTGATTTATGCTGTCGTTCATTCACAAGACCAGTACGCATGTTATAGATGTGTGTATGTGTGTGTGCGTGGATGTGTATACAGAACCTGACTTCTTTTTTCGGTCCTTCAAGATGTCCTTACCGAGTGCCACTGTGTCGAAGGCACGTGGATGCATCCCAGTGCCTCGGGCAGACGTGACGCCTGCCGTCACGGAGCGCGGAGTCCAGGCAGACCAACGAGGGCCGTGTCCGCAAAGGAGAGCCCAGGGCTGGGCTCCTGGTACTGCCCTTGAGGGCGGGGACCACACTGCCCTTCTGAATATCACCACTCCGTCACTGAGCAGCTTCTACTGACTCTAGCGACCGTTTATAAAATAGTAGCGCAAATGTTCTCAGGTCGCTTGAAAAATCACTGGTGCTGTGTATGTTTTATTTTTTAGCTGCCATACATAGGTTTATTTTTGTGGCAATTCTTAGGAAGAACATTTTAAAATGGGATCTCCGTCCCATTCGGAATCTACATAATCATTCGTTGTTGCTCACGGCTGGCCAGTGAGTTAACACCTTTAGACCAAGTGGCATCATCCGTGTCCTGCAAAGGGTAGTTCTGCGTGGCCATGTGCAGTGGTTGCAAGCGCAGACTCCGGAGTCAGCTGGGTGCTGCTCGCCTCTCTGTGCCTCAGCTTCCCCATCTGCAAAGTAGGCATGACCAAGACGATGCCACCTGCCTCACGTGTGGCACCTTCCCGGTGGGGGCTGAGTATTGGCGCGGTGCCTGGGACGGTACCTGGCTCACAGGCAGCATCCTACGACGTCACGTGGAAAAGAGCCGCCCGTGTGAGTCTTCCCTTTCCGCACGGACACGCCGGGATTCTGCTTTAGCTGCAGGATGGTCTGAGTCTGGCTTTGGTTTTCTATTAAAGCTTCTTTGATCTCTCAGTTCAACCATTTTAGCAAAGCGTGTGGCTTCTGCTTCTAGGAGGGTCTTGAGTGGGTGCGTTTGCTGGTGCTCTTTGATAAGGAGTGTGGCATGAACATTCGGTCTGAGCATGGCAGCTTCATGTCGTCCCACAGTAACTTCTTAGATCAAAGATGATTTTCCTTAAGCTTGGGAGTAGAAACAATATCTTTTGCTCAGAAATAAATAAGCTCAGAGGGAGGAAATGAGAATTTTCTTTGCTGCTTGCAATGCTTTTGCTTTTTAAAATTTCATAACGTGTGCTTTCATTACATAAAAAATGCACCCTTCTTTTTTTCTTTATCTTGTATTTTGTTCCACTTGGCTTCACTGGGAGATTTGAAAATGAACTGATGCGGAAGGTAAATCCAGAAGAGTTTAATGCAGTTTTACTTCCAACTTGAAAGCTGTTACACGTTTCAGCTGAATTTTAGTTAACATGCTAGGTATTTCAGCAGACTTTTAAATTTTTCCTCGATGAATTACTTTTCTCTAAATAGTTAATTGTGAGAGCAGAAGCATGCTAACAAAATTAAAAATGAGAGGTCTAAAAATGATCATAAAAAATGTGAATTTGAGAATTACAGTGGTAAGCCAAAAGAAGGCTTTCATTAGGCTGTTTGCTTTTTCATGATAGGGGTTATAATGTAATTCAATTGTTTAAGATCATTTCAACAGAAAGAATCAGGAATGAGAAACAAAGGCAAGGGCCAGCTGGAAACCACGCACTTAGCAAACATTAATGGAGCAGAGAACTGTGTGCAAGACACCAGGCCTGGCCTTGGAGGGAAAGGGGCACTCATATGGGGGCAAGGTGGGCAAGCTGCAGACAAGGCAGGCCTGCGTTTGGTAGCAGGTGGGAGGAAAGTGGGAGAGGAGATGTTGTTTCTTGTTTAAATGATCGGGGAAAGTCTCCCATGGAGGTGGCATCGGCCTGTGCCCTGGGGATGAAGAGGTTTTAGGGACGGAGGTGGGCGTTCCTGGTGGCAAGAATGGCAACAATCAGAGAGGGAGGGAAACAGAAAGGTACAGACGGGATATCGTGGGGAAATAAACAGATAAGCAGGTAGTTATTCTGTAATCCACGTTGGCTTTTTATGAACTATTGGTAAAATCCCTGAGCGGACAGCAGAGAGGCAGTGAAGTGTGGTTTTAAGAACTCGGTCTCCTGGCCCAGCACGTTCTAGCTATGTGATCCTGGTTAAACTGCAGGAGCTCTCTGACCTTCACTGTCCTCTTGGGTAAAGTGGGGCAATCAGGGGCGCCTGGGTGGCTCAGTTGGTTAAGCGACTGCCTTCGGCTCAGGTCATGATCCTGGAGTCCCGGGATCGAGTCCCATATCGGGCTCCTTGCTCAGCAGGGGGTCTGCTTCTCCCTCTGACCCTCCCCCCTCTCGTGTGCTCTCTCTCTCTCATTCTCCCTCTCAAATAAATAAATAAAATCTTAAAAAAAAAAAAAAGTGGGGCAATCATACCAGGATCACTGGCAAGAAGTAAGCTGATGCATTTAGAGAACTTAGTGTAGGTTAGGTCCAGAGTACGTGGCAAATACATTCTGACTCTTAATAGCAGTAAACAACAAATTGTCCAGAAGTATGAGTTTTTCCTTTAAAGATCTTTCGAGAATAGGAGTGTGTTACAGCCTCCACGGGTCCATCTCTAACCCTGGTATTGCTTCTAGCTGGCCCAGCTCCACCAAAGGAGGGGGGTGCAGGTTAAGGAGGCCTCAGAACAGGGTTCTTGTAGAGTCTGCTGGGTTGACAAGCCTACCCAGAGCAAAGCACGGCTACAAAAGCCATGCGCAAGCAGTCGCTCTCTGCTGGCGGCTGAAGAAACCTCATCCTTCCAGGCCTGCACTGGGGCATTCTGGAAACTGTCCTCATCACAAGTGATGCTCCAACTTCGCTTCTGACTTCTGGTGCAGGAATTGCCCAGGACTTCCAACAGACCTGAGCTTCCAGGGCTTAGCTGCTGGTGCTTTGCAGAAGGCAATTCGTGAGACCTGTCTGGTTGTCCACTTGGAAGACACCAACCCGTGTGCTATCCACGCCAAGTGTGTAAAAATGTTGCCTGAAGACACACGGCTAGCACGCCCCACGCATGGAGAACGTACTCAGGAATCCTCTGTGACGAGAAACAGTTCATTCTCAAAAAAAAAACAAAAAAAAAAACGAGGAGCACCTGAGTGGCTCAGCTGGTTAAGCGTCTGCCTTCGGCTCAGGTCATGATCTTGGGGTCCTGGGTTTGAGCCCCGCATCGGGCTCCCTGCTCAGAGCTCGTGTGCATGCTCTCTCTCTCTCTCCCCTCTCAAATGAATAAAAAAAAAATCTTAAAAACAAAAACCAGAAAAACCCCACAAAAGGTTCTCTTCTTGTTATTGGTAGTCCTGAACATTAGATTTTTTCCCCATGGGGTCAGAAAGTACCCGAGTATGTGACTGTGAATGGAAACACAGGGGGCAGAAATCAGGTCTTGGCAGCAATCACTTTGATTTGTGTGCAAATTTTTATTTTTTAAAGATTTTATTTATTTGAGAGAGAGAGAACACAAGTGGTGGGGAGGAGCAGAGGGAGAAGCAGACTCCCCTCTGAGCAGGGACCCAGACACAGGACTCGATCCCAGGACCCTGGGATCATGACCTTAGCCGAAGGCAGACGCATAACGACTGGGCCCCCCAGGCACCCCAGTTTTTTTTTAAGATTTTATTTATTTGTCAGAAAGAGCACAAGCAGGGGGAGCGGCAGGCAGAGGGAGAAGCAGGCTCCCCGCTGAGCAAGGAGGCCAATGTGGGACTCAATCCCAGGACCCCAGGATCATGACCTGAGCCGAAGGCAGACTCTTCACCGACTGAGCCGCCCAGGCACCCCTGTGTGCAAACTTTTAACATAAAAGTGGAGACGTAAAGCATTTGTGCAGGTCGAAATGCTTCAGCAAGAAAATTCAGCAACTGAATTTTATAACAATTATACACAAACCTGCTAAGGGTTTCTGGATCATGCAGGTGTCTGGATTTTCTTAGAGCAAACAGATCATTTATGGACGGCAACTAAATGGTGTTCTCCGCGTCTGTACCCTACGCGGGATCCCACCCACATAGAGTCTTTCTCCCTGAGTGGTCCTGCATGCAAGTGCATTGGTCCTCTGTGCTGTTCCTGTAACTTTGCTCTTAAAATACATTAAACTCTGAAAACATTTTTTCTGGGGATAGTTTCAGTGTTCCTTACGCATCCAGATTTGCTGTGTTAGCTTCTTGGGATGCATCTCAGTCAATGCGAGTGGTTTGAAGGATCTGGGGTCCAACACACATGCGGCATTCTCTTGCCAAAAGAAACTGGAATGAAGTTTCTGGAAGGCACAACGTTTTTTCAGTTGGCATGATAAAGTATAGGGCTATTGTCATATTCATTAGCCGACTTGTTCTGTAATTCCTAATACCTACCGCTAAAGTGTGAATGAGAATAGAAATTGAATCTGTGTTTGCAGCTCGCTCATCGGGAGAATAGGACAAGGCGACAGACACTGTATCAGTAAGATGGGTTTAAGCCCTCCTCTGTATCTTTGAGAGGTGCCCAGAATGTGGTGTCCCGTGGGCATCAACCGAAGAACCGTGTGTACTCATCGATGACAGCAGCAGTGCAGGGACAGCCCAGGCAGAGCCGCGGTCTGCTGGCTGAGTGTGCACTTGGGCGAGTCAGGTGGTGAGCGCATGCTGCGGCTCCATCTGGGTGGGAGCCCTGTGACAGTGGGACAGTGTCCCCTCACGTCCTCCTGTGCCTCCGAGAGCAAGCCATGTGCGCAGGCCGGTGCTCCAGTCTGGCTTCCGAGGGTCAGGGTGTGTGCGTCCCCGTGCGAACACTGTGACGGCCGCCGGGCTCTGGGGCGTCTTGCTCGTCACCGCCGGTCCCGGGTGTGGAGACATGTGGCAGCGTCTCTGGGACAGCGTGCATGTGAGGGGACGCCTACAGATCTTTCCGTTCCAGGGCTGAGATCTGAGCTCTCACGCGCATTCTTTCCAGAACGGTATTTAACGTTTCCTTCTGTGCCCCTAAGCAGTGACCACGTCCCGGGCGGTCACGGGCGCTGATGCTCCCCACCACCCCGAGGCCCCGTGACGACTCTCACTGTGCAGCCAAGGAACTGAGGCCCAGAGAGGCCCCCCGACACAGGCAGAGCCGGGAGCCAGCGGGTGGCCGGGCGAACTGAGCCCCACTCGGTCTGTACCGCCTCTCCTTCTGGTCCTTACACATCTGTGAATGGGTCTGCTTAAAACTCTGAGGCCTCTCTGCAAGCAGTAAAAGTCACTGGTGTTGCAGAGCAGGTGGGCACACCGCCTTCAACCTCTGCGTTACTTCAACGTGTCGATCGGCAGGGTGCAGAAAGACAAAACACGGGCCTGTCCCGAAGGACACAGTGCCTCCGGATGTGAAACAGGAGGAAGAGCCAGGCTCAAGGACACCAGGCTGTGACTAACTACAAAACTTTTCTTGGCTTTTTTTCTTTTTTTTTTTTGAGATATAATTCCTATGCCATCAAAATCACCATGTTAAAGTATGTAATCCAGTGTTTTTTAGTATGTTCACATAGCTTTGCAACCATCACCCTAATTCGGGTACATTCTCATCACCCCCAAAGAGCCCCCAGACTTGTTAGCAGCCACTCCCCACTGTCTGCACTTCCCCCCCCCGCCCCAGTCCCTGGCAATCACTTACCGACCTTCTTTCTCCTCGGATTTGCTCATTCTGGGTGTTGCATGGAAATGGACTCACCTAGTAAGTGGCCTTTAGTGCCTGGCCTCATGCACGGAATGTCGTGTTCTCTGGGGTCCTCCACAGTGTGGGAGGCGTCAGCGCTTCAGCCCTTCCCGGACTGAGTTATATTCCCTGTGTGGATGGACCCGTGTGTTTGTCCACACATCAGCTTGATGGACGCGCCCTTGGCTTGAAAATTGTGTTTCTGGGAAGGCTCCCTGTCAAAATAAAATTTTAATTCTGTCAGGTCCTTTGTCTTACATCTGCTAAGGATTCCAGTTCATTCTGCCTCAAAGGTTTTATGACAACATCCGCCACTGCAACGAATCACGCAGACCCTTCCTCCGCTGGAGCGCCGTGGGGCCAGCGGATGCCCCGTGGCTGGGCCTGAGTTGGGGGAGGGCTGGCCCACCGCCCGCGGGGCTGCAGCAGGCTCCCGTGGGACGCGCCCAGCAGCAGACGGGAGGACGCGTGCATTTCTCTGAGCTCCTCCCCAGTGCTCCTCTCTCCCTGCCCATATTATGTGGTAGGGGAATCGGGGTATTAGTTCCTGTTGGGTTTGACTTTTTCCTTCCTGAGTTGTTAAGTCTGTCTCTGTGGCCATGACAGGCCGTTCTCTCGAGACTTAGGCTCACGAAAGGCTTTTCCTAAAATCTATCTTTGTCTCTTTTCAGGTCGACCCAGTGTTTACAAGGGAAGTAAAAGCCAAAGTAAAGAGGTGAGTGGAAGAAGCGAACAAGCATTTTGCAGGAGAGGAAGCCCAGTGGCCAGCCCCTCACCCCCATCCCCATGCTTGCGCCGCACTCCCTGCACCCAGGTTCTGCTCCCGGCACTCACGGACGCCGCCTCGTGTAACCTCCCCACGACCCCAGGGGCTCCGGGCGCTCTTACTCCCCCCACTCGACAGGAAGGATGCTGTGCTGGTAGCGTGAGCCGTGCCCTCGGGAGCAGAGATGCCCATCCTCCCTCGCTCAGGGAAATGCCGATGAAACCCGCTTTGAAGTTGTAATTTCCACTGATCACATTGGCAGAAACTAAAAGACCTAAGGTATCAAGTGCTGGGTAGTGCCCGCTGCAGACGCTCCAGAACACAGGCTGAAACACGGGGCTAACTGCTCACGTAAGAAGCGGCCAGATGTGGTTGGCCCGGGACCACATCCTTAGGGTGACAGGTGGCCCCAGGGCCCCTCCAGCACATTCCGAGTGTTCAGCGGGGACCCAGGAACGGGCGGGGACCAGAAGGGTCCCCTTTTAGTTGGTTTCCTCACGGTCCCCCAGGACGGCCCCTCCATGTCACCGGCCACCGTCAGCACAGGGGACTGCAAAGTACTGATTTCACCCCCATAGATACGTGGGCGTCTTTATACGGCTCAGAGACCCAGAGTGCTCACAGGTAAAACCGTAGGCAGTTATGTGAGTGGTGGAGAGGGTGTTGGAGGACACGAATCAGTGTTGCTGGATAAAAAAAATAAGACAAAACCCGTATGATATGTCCGCTCCGGGCAGTGGACACCTGGGTGCTTGTTGTATTCTGCATTTTAGCATTTCTGTTTCTGTTTATTGTATGTCCATTACTGTCCCTATTAGTATTTTTTTAAACAATCATTTTAGAAATGGTCGCATTATTAGAAAAAGTGGCCAGCACCTTATGTTTGACTTCCGATACCTGGGGGGCATGATTCACAGCGGCGGCAGCTCATCAGGGGCGGGGAAGGGCAGAGAACCCCCTCCCCATATTGTGCCGTCCATATGCCGACTTCTCCATCTGCAGAATTACCGTCCTCCCTCCAGCCACCCCCCCTTCCCCCCCACCACAAGACTCCCAGTGGCAAAGAGCTGTCCCTGCTCCTGTTTCAGGACAGCTGGGGTGCGGCTGCTGGGAGAGATGATCCAGGAGGACCTACACGCAGCGCTGAAGAACTGCTTCGCGGTGGTGAACAGCTCCGTGTCTGAGGGCATGTCCGCTGCGATTCTGGAGGTAAT
>NC_138381.1:79420352-79435862 GCF_054177405.1 Leptonychotes weddellii
CCTTGGCAGCTACAAAATAAAATGAAACTAGATCACCTCTCTGACCCGCTAAATATCTTAGATGGAAGGGCGCTTTGGTTCTAAGAGGTGGGGCCAGGAAATGGGATGAAGGTGTGTTTGGGCAAGAAGTCTCCTTCCTCTTGATTTTCTTCTCCTCCTTTTCAGTATGCTCTATAATCCCAGCATTCAGGGGACAACAATGCTGGGGCTTGCACATGTGGCGGGGGGGTGCGCACCATGGAGCAGGGGTGACGGGTGCACGGGGAGGGAGTGGGCAGGGCCGTGAGGGGAGAGCTGATCCCCTCGTCTAGCATTCGGCTCCAGAAAGGACTTTCCTTTCTCTTGTTTTGCGGTCACATCCTTGCGGGCTGGACTCCCTTTCAAGAGCAAGCTCGGCACAGGGTGGCCTCCGTTCGCTCCGTCCAGACCAGTGCTCAGTCCCGGAGCTCGCCCAGAACATTCGGTCATGAGTCACAGCATGCATGTGGTCACGAGCGGTCACGTACAGCTCTGAACACGTGCCATGCACGCGGCAGATGTGCCTAATTAGGGACTAGCTCACGATACAACCTGCTCGAGAGAAGGAGGCTCCAGCCGTTGCGCCCCTGGGCCTCTGAAGCGGTTTCACGTGTTCTGTCTCACTGGGGGAGAAATGCATGCTTAGAGCGAGGCCATCCTTTCATCCTATTTGTAACATCCATTTCTTCCTTTGGACACTAACTGAATTTACTGCACTTGCCGGCAGAAGGTACAATTTAGTGTTTCACACAACACAGTAAATCACGAAAGCAGCCCCAAAAAATAATCCTCCCTAAACTGAAGGACCGACTGTTGTCTCATGCCTAGTATTTCCTGTGGCCTCCTTTAAAAAAAAGCAAAGCGCAAACCCCAAAGCAACACCGGGAGCCAGGGGTACGAGCTGCATGTCCACGCCTCGATGCCAGAGCGTGCAGTGTGGACCGTGACCCGCTCGTCTTCAGGCCGAGACCTCCATCTGAGCTGGCGGGTGGCGTCATCCAGCCACAGGAGCCGCGCCCTTCGCCTTCGCACCCCACCTGACAGCTTCAGAAAGGCACGTTCTTACCCCACCCGTCCTTGAGCCGGTGCTGAACTGCTCCTTTGTATGTAAATACACATTTTCTTGCTCAAGTTCCCAAGAAGAAGTGAAGTAGAATTCAGGAATGATTTCATCACTGGCGCCCAGCGCATCTCACTGCGGATGAATTGCTGTCAAACCTCATTTCCTTCAAAGGCAAGGCAGCTGTTAGCGAATGTGACTGTCTTAAATGTTGATGTTGTGCTCCTTTTGCAAACTCCAAAATAACCTTTGGGTTGAGGGTTTTGAATGAAGCTGATTTCAGGGGAGTGGTCTGGGTGCATTTCATTAGAATCCATTCAGATAACCCAAGTGGTTAATCACAGAATGAACACATATCACTTTTGAAGGAAGGGATCTTTCGACCTCCCAGAATTAACTTTGTTTTCTCATGGAGGCATACAAAAATCTCATTTGCTAAAATACATCTCTTACCGAGAAACTCCAAAAATCAAGCTCGAGCTAGAAGTGTGGGCAGTAGGGTGAATATTCCTACAGCGAATCTGTGGTTTCCAGTTTGGGCTGATTGTGGAGTTGCATCGAATGAAGTTGAAATAATACAGAAAAGTATGTTCTTACCTCAGTCCCCCCACCCGGAACACGCACGCACGTGCACACGCACACACACGCGTGTGCTACCCTCCCGGTCAGTTTCTGCTGCCCAGGGGGAAGGAAGGCCGTATTCTACAGCCAAGAGTAACAGGAGAATTCTCGGCTCTTAGCTTCCGGGCCCAGACCCTCGTGACTGAAGCCTCCCTGCAGGGCTCTCCGAGCACAGCTGTGACTCTGTGCCCTCTTGGCCGTGGCTAGTTTCAAAGTGTGTTGGGTGTGTGGCCCGGCTGTGTCCTTCCCACTTCACAGAGTGAAGGGCCTTCTGAGGCATCACAATGAGAAGGGTGTCACAGGCATTTAGAGCGGGGTGAGGGGGAGAGGCCTGCAGGGAGGTGAAGTATTTTTCAAGGCGCAAGACTGTCTCTTGCATCCAAGAGTTGCTCCCCAAATGCCCTGGGCCTCTGCGCTGAGAAGCTTTCTAACCCCGGCAATGTAAGATCCGAATGCAGCGCATTGTGTCAGGGGATGCTCGGACCCGCCTCGTCCCCACCTGACAGGCAGCGGTCCCTGTACTGGACACGTGCTAGTCAAGGCCGTGAAAACCCAAGCAAACCTCTCCACGAGAAAATCCGGAATTCCAGAAATCAGAATTCCCTCCGTAAATGCAGGTGACGGGGCCCACCCTTCATGGCCCGCGCTTCACGGCTTTGGCCGGAGGGAGCCCCGGCAGCTGCATCTGGAGGCGGATATGCACGTGGAGGGGAGGCAGGGTCTCTGGAATCTTATGGCAGCTCTGCAGAAAATGGGGCACGAGCTACAAAGCTTCCTTCCAAGGTGGAATCAGAGGTTTCCATCCACTGATGACAGGTGGAGAGCTCCCGCGGGGAGAAATCGGATGCGGGCGGACCGAACCCGGCACAGACACCGTTCACTGTCGGAACCCCAGACCCAGGTCTGGACTGCTGGCCACCCCCGTGCGCTGCACGAGCCCTGTCTGCGTTCACCGGTGGAAAGCGTGCGCAGGGTACACGCGCCCATCTCCCTACGCCGTCGAGCACAAGACGCCGCCGCCAGGCCAGGTCTTGTCCGGACCCACTTTGCGCCCTTGTCTGGCCCTGGGACCTCGCCTTTCTTCCAGGCAGCTTGTTTTTAAGGAGGTGACGTCACGCTTTGAGAAAGCGATGTAAGAATCGATCATCAGATTCCTGAGTGCCGTGTCTTGGCCGTATGAAAACAGCCTTCCCACCCGCTTCTTCCTTCTGAAGACATTTCCTTTCCTAGCGACAGTTTAGTTTTGAAGAGAGGACTTCAGAGTGCGTTGTCTGTGAATACACGACATCAGGCCCCCTTTACGTAGCTTTTGCCCCGCCCCCAGGCCTCGGGGACACGGAGCCTGGAGCCTGGAAACAGTCATCGCATTACCTGTGCACTCTTTCCTTCCACCGGGGTGTGCTGGGTGCACGCGCTGGCTCGGGGCTGGGCTCTGGAGACACAGCAGTGAGCAGGACACAGAAAAGTCCTGGATCCTAGGGAATTTACGCCCTTGTTTGGAGCAGAAAGAAGGAACTGGAAACCGGAAGCGAGGCCACCCATAAAGGAACATAATAAGCTCTGGGCAGGAAACGAAGGGGAAGGGGGGCGCCATGCGACAGGGTGGGAGGCGAGGCCATTGTCAGCCGTCGGGGAGGGAGTGCTGGTCAGTGGTGAGTGTGAGCCGAGGGTCCAGGTCCTAACTCCCAGGACCTCTTCTGGACACGGGGTCTCTACAGAGGCAGTCGCGTTAAGAGGAGTCATTAGGGTGGACCCCGAGCCACTGTGCGGGGTGTCCTGGTAAGAAGAAGGGATTTGGACAGACAGGCGCGCGCAGACCCAGGAAGAAGACAGCATCTCCGGGCCGAGGAGGGAGGCCTGGACCAGAGCCTTCCCCACGCCCTCAGAAGCAACAGCCCGGAACCTCGCTCTCGGACTCCCGGCCTCCGGAACCGGGGCGGCACCTTCCCTGGTTTCAGCCGCCCCGTCTGCGGTGCCGTGTTTCCCGAGCACACTCCTGCAGCGGGAGCGTGGCCTTGAACTCGGCCCTGAACGACGAGAAAAGCCTTCCCGATCTGCGGGAAGAGAACCGCTGGAGGGAACAGCAGGAGTACTAGTGGAGGGACCAGGACCAGATACATTCCGGGTCCGTGCCTGGTGCTCTGCCTGATTGTGAGCCGCCCTCCTCCCAGGAGCGACGGCGTGGCTTTCGCAGAAAACATTCCCAACCCACCACAGCGGCCATCCCGCAGGAGACACTCGCCACGCGAGGACACGTGTTGCGCGACCTCACTTGTCCCCGATGAAGGCGGTCTCTAGTAAGTGCTATTTCCATACAGCCAAGACAAGGCATTAAAGAAAAAGCCTGAAAATTTATCACCAGACCGAAAACAAAGACATTTTCGAGATAAAGAAAAACTCATTAATTTATGTTCTATGACATCACCACACTTACATTTAACATTTTATTTGATTTAGTACTGTAGCAATAAAATGTTAGCAATGGAGTATTCACTTACTGGGCAACTAAATTTATTGAAAAACAATCTGTGAGCATGTCTTTTATAAACTGTGATTTGGGGCTTTTGTCCCTGACTACAGGACACACTCTGAATAAATTCAGAGGTCTTTTGCACTGTCTTTTTAAAATGCTTCTTTAATACAACGATTTTATTGAGATGTAATTCACATAACGAGCATACATCTGTCCACTCATTTAAAGCATTAGTGCAGTCAAAGTGTGCAATTCAGGGGTTTTTAGTACATTCCCATGTTGTGAGCCCTCAGCATTAACAATTTTAGGAAATTTTCATCACCCCAGAAAGAAATCCTGGACACATCCTCAGTCACTCACTGTTTCTCCCCGACGTGCCCCCCACGCCAACACCAGTCTACTCTCTGTCGTTCAGATCTGCCTCCTCCCATTTCCTATAAAGGGAGTCCGACGACATGGGGACTTTTGGGACCTGCTTCTGTCACCCACATAATGTTTTCATGCTGTAGGACGCGTTTGGACCTCATTCCTTTGTATTTGTGAAATACGCCATCGTACAGACACACTGCCTTACGCATCTGCTCACGGGTTCGTGGACATCTGGGCTGGGTCCACTTCCTGGCCATGATGAATAATGCTGTGAGCATCTGTGTACAAGTGTTTGCTTGGCCACATGGTTCTGTTTCTCTTGGGTCTGTATCCAGGAGTGGAGTTGCTGGGTCCCATGGGAACTCTGTTTAACCCTCTGAGGAGGAGCCACACTGTTTTCCAAAGTGACCGCACCATCTCATAGCCCACCAGCAGGTTTGGACTCACAGAGTTCAAACCCCTGTTGTTCAAGGGTCAGCTGTGTATAAAGGAACCAGGATTCAGACCCAAGCAGGAGAGCTTCAGAGCATGCACTTTAAGGAAATTATCATCATTTTGACTTAAAAGTTTAAAACCCAGAGAAATAAAAAAACAGTACAATGAGTAGCTGAAGACCCTTCACCTATGCTCACCTCTGTGCTCCATCTCCCCCATCACCTCTCCCTGAGACTGACAGACAGACAGACACATATGTACACATGCATTCATATGATACCTCAAATGTAAGTCCCCGCCTCTGTTCCACATTTATATCCCCTTTTTCCACAGCCATACCCCGGTTCCCAAAACTGTGGTCCGAGAACATACTTTTTATGACTTCAGTCTTTTTGAATATACTGTCTTATTTATTTGGATTTAGCACATGATGCATCCTGGAGAAGGAACTGTGTGTACTTGGGAAGAATGGGTCTTCTGTAGCCACTGGGGGGTGTACTGTAAATGTCAGGTTAAGTGGGTTAATGCTGTTCAGAGCTTCTGTCTCCCTGATGGTTGTCTGTCTAGTTGTTCTATCAGTTACTGAGAGTGGGGTTTCGAGAGTTCTTATTATGATTAAATTGCCTGTTTCTCCTTTCAATTCTGTCAGTTTTTGCTTCAGGTCCTGTGGGGCTCTGTCCTTAGGTGTGTGCACACTTATAATTTTTATGTTTTCCTGATGTATTGATCCTTTTCTCACCACGAGATGCCCCTCTTTGTCTCCAGGAACAGTTCTTGTCCTCATGGCCATTTTGTCTGGTGTTAGGATCACCAGGGCAGCTCTGTGGTTACTGTTCACAGGTATATTTTCTCACCCTTTTACTTCCAAACTTTTGTGTCTTTGAATCCAAAGTGTATCTCTTGTAGGCAGTGAATACAGTGAGTCTTGCTATTTTTACCCAGTCTGACAATTTCTGCCTTTTGAGTGTGGTGTTTAGTCCATTCACGTTTAATGTAGTAACTGCAATGGTTGGTTTCCGTGATTTTTTTATGTGCTGCTGGATTCTGTTTGCTACTCTTTTCTTTAGGTTTTTATGGAGAGAGTTAGACATGAGGATGGCCTGTGGCTTCCTTTCCCATGCCCTCTATCTCATCCTTTGGTATTATTGTTGAACTTGTTTCATAACAATTACTTGGAATGTTTCTTTCCTTTTCTGTTATCTGGAACAGTTCCTGCAGCACTAGGACGATGCAGTCTGATGATTTTGCAGAATTCCCTTGTGACACCGTCTGAGATGATCCTTTTGTTGTAGATGGTTTCCCGGATAACTTCTTTCTCTTCTAGAAATTGATCTGTTTAAGCTTTTCTACTTCTACCAGGGTTAATTGGTAAGAAGCATTCTTCCTGGTAACTACACATTTCAGCTAGGTTTTCAAATTTATTTGCAAAGACTTCTGTAAATATCCTCCTGTGACTGTAAAATTCTTCTGAGTTTCAGTGGTCTGTTCCCGCTCGGTCTATCTGGTTTTGCTTTCTCCTTTCTCGTGATCAGGGTTGCTGGTGACTTCTTTATTCCACTGATTTTTTTTCGGAGAAAATCTATTTGGATGTATCAGTTGCTTTGCTTTTGCTTTCTACTTCCATTAATTGCTGCTTTTATTATTGCTTTCCTTCTACTTCCTTTGGTTTGACATGTTGTTTCCTTTTTATGGCCTTTTGTGTCAAGCAAGGCTCTCCTACTGTGCAGTACCACCTCACTATCCCCCCTCAACCAACTGCTCCCCTCACCTGAGCCTCCTGCGTCCTGCCATTTCCAGGTTGATAACAAACATTTGTCCAACAAGTGGACAACGAATGGACAATTCTCTGTGGTGCGCAGCCTTCCACGTAGGATGGGTGCTCGGGGAGCACTGGTTGAGCTGATACACAAGCGAGTCTACGCAACAGGAAGGCTGAGAATAAGATCTTCTTTGCCTGAGACAGGGATTTAAACTGTTATCTCTCAGGATCGGCTGGCTGGTCCTGTGATTCTCTGGTCGTCGGTTTCATAAATCCGCATTTGTCTATCTCTACATCTACATCTATAGACAGCTCCTCTCGATCTCTGTGTCTGCCACAGATTCTTCACAAATACACTGGTGCTTATCCAAAATCAGAGGATAAATGTACCCTTTGAGTATGAAAATGCTGTGGGGGCCGCCTGCAGCAGAAGCACCCTGACATGTCGATCACCCTCTTTCTGAGCTCTGCCCTGGCATGAGATGGTGTGTGACAAGGCAGTCTCAAAGGTCTCGCTCGTGCGGAGGACGCGGCAGTTAGTTGACAAATGTCTAAAAGTGAAATCACAGTGTGTTGCGCTAGTTTAATGAGTCAGCAACGCACACCGTGTGACAAGTGAAGAGACAAGCCACAGGACTCCCAGCATCACTCACCATCATTACGTTACGACCTCATGACTGATGTAGCTGATGTGCTAGGCAGCTTACGCCACAAACCACATAATGGTATTTGTGCAAAATGACATCTGAATTTTTCATGTGCTGCCTAGAGAACAGTTTAGTCCTTCATTCCCAAAAGATGCAACCAGGACCCAGGGAGACATCTAGGACCACATCAGTGCGCTTGCTACCTCAGCGGCTCCTGGGCAGCCCAGGAGGATCGTGGGAGCAACTTCACGAATGCCTGATTGTGGGGCAGAGCAGGGTGCGGTGGGGGCCCGGTCAGGGTTCCTCATCACTCCAAGTGATAGCGCTGCACTCTGAGGGCGACGCCCACCATGTGGGCCCGGAGCAAAGAGAGTAAGACCGAGATCTTCATTCAAGACCGAGGCCTCTTGATCCTGGCCCCATGCTGTCTTCCAGGACGCCAGACTGCACCTGCAGTATGTCAGAACCCGGGCCACCCAGGAGTCCGGAAGCTCTTGTGACTGGTGCTGGGATGTGGCCATTTCAGGTTACTTTTCCCCTGTGCTGTGAGGTGCCTCCTTCTCAGATGTGATGACCACTCGAAGATCCCAGACATGACCCTACAAAATGACAACGGAAAATCTGACTTGGAGACCTTCTGTGCTCTTGAAACACCAACAGGAGAGCCTGACAGAGAGACCCATGATCGCTGCGCTGGAGAAGCAGCTGGGCGGCTGGCGAGGAGCAGGACGGCGGGGACTCTGATCCATGAGTCAAACCAGCTCTCCCACTTTCCCCGATGGTGGGAACAGAACAGGCTCAGAGGCGGGCCGACAGCAGGGCTCTTGCCAGCTCTGCATTCTCTAGGGCCTAGATCTTAAACTCAAAGTAGACTGGGATGACATAGGGGAAGAAGAAAGAGAAAACCAGACGAGCCTACCGAGACGACAGCCGGCGGTGACGGTGGCTACAGTGGACAACACTGACTCGGAATTCATTCAGCATAGATGCTTCCAGGGCGTTGGCTCCACGGTATTGACTGAGCATCTGCTGTGTGTCACACCATGCTCTGGGTGCTCGGCTGTTGCTGCAGCACCTGCCAGAGGAAGGCCTCTGTGTCACAGGCTTCTGGCTGCAGCTGCAGGTGGGTAACTTACGTTTCTGAAAATGGAATGTCACCCCTTTGTGACCGAATGTTTATTACATGAAGGGAGATGCCACAGGCAGAGTCAGAGTGCCTAAAACACACTTCCATAGAGTAACAGCCAGATTATTGGTCTGCTGTTGGCGCCAGTCAGTCAGTCCTGCCCGTGGACACCAAGTTGCAAAGGGATGTCCCTCTTATGTGCTGAAGGGCACCTGCCGTAGGAGGGGTGAGTGGTCCCAGGTCCAAGTAGCCCCAGGAGGCTCAATGTAGGAGGCCAAAATAGAGCCTTCCAGGTCGGGCTCCCCAAAACCGCAGGAGAACCAGAGAGATGCTGCCTTGCTGGGGAGGTGAGGCCGACTCTGCCCGCTGGGCTCTAGGGCATCTTTTGAGGTCCTGATGCCAGTTTGTGCTGGGCGGTGGATGCCATGTGCTGATCCAGACCACGGGGAACGGAAAGCCTGCTTAGTGAATAATCGGGATGATAAATCATGCTCCTTCTTACTCTTGTCTGCGTGCCAGAGAGACATGCCCGATCCTCCCGCACCGTTCACATGGCTTGTGCTGGGGGAAAACGACTCATGGGGAGTAATGAGGATAATTAAGGATGTGTTCTCCAAACTGTCACTGCACAAGTGTCAAGCGCACATTTGGAGAGAGGGGGTTTCTTTGTACCATTGCGGTAATCATGTCAAAGTTTGCGGGATAGAGCTCTCCAGAACCGGCAACAGTAAGTAATTACAATGCAGTATGTACTTTGAAAGTGGAATGTTTCGATCGGGTGAGGTGCCCGAGGTCCGGCGGGCATAGATGTTACTCTCCCCACCCGGGCTCATCGCGCCAGAGAAGCTCTTGATCACCACCCCCCACCTGTCTTCTCTCTCCCGTCCCCAGGCGATGGATCTGGAAGTCCCCGTGCTGGCCAGGAACATCCCCGGGAACGCGGCGGTGGTGAAGCATGAGGTCACAGGGCTGTTGTTTTCAGACCCGCAGGTAAGGAAGGGTTTGTCTGGAACGGTTTCCATCGGCGTTTCCCTCACCAGTCCGGCATTCCCATCTCTTGGCCAGTGCCCAGTGCTGCCTCCCGGGGGCGGGAGCCCTGTGTGCAGCATGTCGGCTGTGGCCACGGGAGCAGCCGTGTGACCTGGAAAAACCTAGAACAGAGACCCAAACACAAGACCTGCTCCTGTTCCTGATTCTGCCTCCGACGAGCGGCATGGCCTTGAGCATGTCAGGTCACCTCTGAGATGCTTGGGTTTCTGATCTCCAAGCAGGTGCTCTTCAGAAACAACCTTAGATTTCTAGGACACCTACTGGTTTTCAGAAGATTGCCGTGTATCTGATCATTGTGATACCTCAACACAACGTAGAGAATAAGCCAGTACTTCTGCATATGCATCACATCCACGTGTGTTTGAAAATAATGTATGGGATGGTGCAGCGGAGGGTGGGCAAGGCCAGGGCACACGCGTGTGTGGGGACCTCCAGGAAGTGTGTGGAGGGGTCTGGAGGGGGCCCGTGTGTGTCTGCCTGCAGCTGGCCCTTGGGGACGGTGGGCAGGGCGTATGGCCTGGCCTGAGTCTCTGAGCTCTGTTTTCTCCTGGACAAGCGGAGCTCATCATCCCTGCTGCCTCCTGGAGGGGTGATGGGGGCGGACGGAGGGACACACAGGGCTGTGTGTGCTCACGGCACGTGGCCGGGGCTCCGGACCTGCTGTCACCACGGGAGAGACACGGCCACAGCCGCCACCTACCATCCGGTGGCAGGAAGTAGGTCTCTGAGGCCTGAGCTTTGTCCTTTGAGTCTTTAAAAATTAGGTGCTGTCTACCAGCATCTTTATTAGAGCACAGGTTATATTCAAGAGTATAGGGATTTATACTTAAAAATTATTGTCGAGTCAAATAATTGAAAATTCAGTTTTCACATTTCCTGCAGCGGACGCTTAATCCGAGACAGCTTTCCCTTTCTCTTGCTATGACCATGCTCACCTCTTTTCCCTGCGGCCCGGGGCGCTGGCTCCCGTGTGACTGTCCAGCCAAAGGCACCCGGCCGCTAACCCTTCCCTTTTGGCAGCAACGCCCGCGAGCCGGAGAGGATCAGGACTGGAAGAGCAGACAGCAGTTATTGTCTTCTTCTCCAAACAAAGGCTTATTGCTTTTTGCCGCCCTCTGGAAGCCTGGAAATCAACACCGCCAAGCTTTTAGGTCAGACAGTGTTGCCTCCGCCCTGGCAGAGATTTTATTTTCACCTCCCCAAACACGGCGTCTGTTTATTTTGTAGCTCAACTCCAGAGGCTCTGACTTTGCCCATGAGTCTGAGCACGAGGACAGAAGCACGCTGGCGGTCTTACAGAGTGTCCGGCAGGGGAGTCCTTCTGACACTTGCCAACGAGTGCCACCCCGGCCCCGACAGGGTCGCGTCCCCCTGCTCCCAGACACGGCGCTGCGCCACACGAAGTCAGGGACTTACTTTGATTCTAAAACAGGAACGTTGGTGTCACAAAGGATGTTTAAAAAAAAGAACACTTTAGATTTCACATGGGGGGAGGCTGCGTCTTTTAACACACTCTGAGAAGTGCGCTAGACGCGGCTGTCACAGGCAGCTTTCTTTTGTCTTCTTTACGCTCACGACTGGACTCGACGGAGCGCAGGGTGGGAAGCCTGCCTCCAAAACAAAATGCATTTTAAATAAGCCGGCCACGTGGTTAGAGTCACCGCGAACGAGGGGCTCAGGTGCACAAACCGCTGGCTGGCTGCCAGAGTGTGGAAGGTTGAGTTCAGATATGGACCCGGAGCAGCATTTCACTTGCTAAGGGGGGACTCGCGGGCCTGAGAGCCAGCCTACCCAGGGTGATGCACACGTGTAAACCGTGAATGCGCTGCCGTCCGAGGCGGATCTGGAGTCGGCAGCTCAGCGTGAGCTCTCCATCCCTGATGGAGACGACAGAGAAACCGGATAGGAAGCGGGGAGGTCGCTGGTCGCTCACACCTGCCAGACCCACCCCCCGACTTACCCTCGAAACAGCAAACAAACCTCACACAGGCTTTGCCTGAAGGACCTCAGTGGTTGTCAAAGGGCATCCCTTATCCTCTTATTTTGTGAACCTTTGTATAAAACTAAACCAACAGTGGGGGCAGAGTCCTGACCTTCCCTCTGGGAGCATAGCCCCTACTCTGTGGCAGTCCGTGCCTGGGCCCTCGCTCCCTGACCCCTTCCTGGTGCCTCTGGCACCCCGCGGCCCCGTCTTCACAGCCCATGACAACCTCTGCATCATAGGTGCGGTCGGGGGACAGGCTGCTGCCCACGTGTGGTGTCCTGAGAGCCCACGCCTTCTGGCCGTCAGGTTCAGGTTCGTGGCCAAGCTAGCTGTGTGTGCACGCGCTGTCTCCCGGGGCTCCTGGCGGCTCCGAATCTGGCCACAGAAGGTGAAAGACCAAGGCTAATCCCGTTAGTGCCTTGGTCAGCCCCGACAGCAGGAGGGAGGTCTTGAGGGAAGAGGCGTGTGGTAAGTCCGTGTGGCTGTCGGGGGTGTGGGGGGAGAACAGAGAAGAAGTGGGTTTGAGAGAGGCTCCCGCGAGGCCAGGCGGCTCGTGCTCTCGTGTCTGGGGCCCGCGGGGGAGACCACGTGCCCCGGGTGAACAAGGGGTCCGCACAGGGCCCATTGCCGGCCGCCCTGGGCCCACAGGCCCGAGTCACAGCCTTTGCTGTGTTTGAAGAGGGGCTGGAATTCCCAAATTATACTTGGATTGTACCCATTTGTAAACGTTGATAATTCAGTCGGCTGTTAGTTTAGACGCTCTGTGGGCCTTCCAACCATCCAACCATCCAGGGGAAGATCTGCTGGGCGGCTACCCGTTAGACATCTGCTCTGGACAAGGCCTGTCCCCTCTCTGTGTGAGTGAGGGATGGGACTGTCACATGGCAGTGACATTCCCAGCGAGGTCGTGTCCGGGGTGGCGTATTCCTAGCTGGGGACCACGTCTTGCCCTCCAGACACAAGAGAAGGCTAGGGGTCCTCAGGCGTCTCGGGAGTGCAGAGTCTCACCAGCCAGAAAGAGGAGTCTGGGCTTCGTGCGACAGGACAAGCGTAGTGGGTTCTGTCTCTGCAAGGCGGGGCAGGGGAACTGGGTCCCGCATGCACCAGGTGAGTTAGAGAACTTTCCCTGAGGCCCTGCTACACGGCGGGCACTGAGCAAGGTCCTGGAGGTGGAAGCTGGGAGGGAAGAGTCCAAGTCGCGCGTGGGGTTTGGGGGCCAGGCAGGGGGCTCTGGGATAGGGCCGCACAGCCTCTTCCCGTGCACCACGGGCACCACCCCCATCGGATGTCATAGGGATCGACTCCTGGGACTCTCACAGGTTCTGCCCAGCGAGGATGAGGCTGGACCCGACGGACGAGGGGCCCGCAGGGAAGGGCCCTTGTGGCAGCAGAGCCCCGCGCAGGAAGCTGGGGCGTGACGGCGAGCGTGTGGGGAGCAGGAGGGGCGCAGTGCGCCGCGTGCCGGGCCTGCAGGGAATGAAGGGGACGAACAGGAACTGTGAGGTGCACGGGACGCAGGAGCGCAGTGGGCACGGTGCTGACGCAGCCCCCGCGGTCTCCATCTCCTGGAGTTAGGCTGTGATGGCCACACATTTTTTTTACAGAAAAATCGACAACATACAAATTAAATGAAGAAGCATCACAGTTGAGCATTTGGAGACAACCTCCTATTTCTGCAGGACCCACGCAGGTGGGACGCGTTCCCTTCCCGGTTGGACGGGGCTCTCTGTAGCCTCTTGGTTGTCACGGGTGGTGAATCCATCTGCGCTCTTGTTCTCGCGGACGTAGAGACCGTGAGCTTTTCCCCCGGGGCAGCGCACGCCAGACGTGGCGCGTGCTCCTCAGCGCACGTGACTGCTGGAGCAGGGAGGACACACGGCCCCGATGGCCGGGGTACTGGCCATTTAGGGGCTCCTGCCTGTCGGGGCCATTCCCGGAGCTGGCGGTCCAGAGAGCCGTGGCCGCGAGCTGCAGCCACGTGAAGGCACGGCTGGTGGCTGAGGTCTGAGGGAGGGAGAGCTGTGCCCGCTTCTGACGGGCAGTGTGTGGCCACTCGTGCGGACCAGGACGGCGGCCACCAGCCCAGGTGTGACCGTCCCCCTCCACTGAGGGTTTGTGGGCCGAGGTGGCCGCACGCAGCCTCAGTAGGACAGCGCTGATCAGGAGCCTTTGCAGGGGCTGGAGGCGGCCTCCACCTGGACCCCCAGGTCTGCCTCCCAAAGCCCACTCCCCTGGAGGACCTCTGCCAGCAAGCCTCACATCCGTCCCGTGTCCCTGAGGCACGGCCAGGATGACTTCATGGCAGATTTACTGCCACATCTCTTGAGGGCTCTGCTCGTCCTCTCTGATCCTCTGAGGCCCCTGACGTAGCTGTGGTCACTCCTGTGCCCCCAGGAGCCTTCTCCGGGCCGGCTCTCCGCTCACGGTGTTCCCTCACGTTCTGGCCTTCGCTTGCCGAGACCAGAGGAGGGGGACATGGGTCCAGGGCCGAATGGTCTGAGTGCAGTCCTGTCTCGGCCGCGGACCACTTGCTCTGCGACCCTGGCACGTCCCCTGAACCTCTCTCTCCTCCAGTTTCTCTGAGAACGGACTCATGGGACAGCCCAGAGTCCCAGTCCCTTTCTGCAATTCCAAAATCCAAAAAGCGCTTGAAAAGCAATTTGATTTTTTGGGAGTTTGGTGCCAAAACTCACTTGGCAGCAAACTCGTATCTGAGCTGATGTGAAGTTATTTGTGGCTTTGTTTATCCTGCTTCGCCTGACTAGTCGTACGTTTTGATTTGGAAATTGTGGTGTATTTCGTATGGGGCACTGCTTAGAGCCACCGCGGGGCACACGGTGGAGAGAGGGGGCATAAACCCCATCATTAAATCCCCCCATCCTGGATTCTGAACAGCAAGCACGTGACAGATGCTGCTGCTGATGGTGATGATGTGCGGCCGGTCCGACCCCACTGTCCTCCCTCGGCAGAGAGGAAGAGTGGGAGGCTTTCTCCTTGACCCGGTGGGGAGCATTAACGTTCCCACCACGTGGGTCAGAGCCGTGCACTGTCCTGTCCCCACCTCATCCCCCTACAGGCCACGTCCCCAGAACACGGGAGGCAGACGAGGGAGAGGCCGGGAGCTAACCCAGGCACAGCCGTTTGCAAATCCCTGCTGGCCAATTATTTACACCCGATTCTCTTCCACCTCCTTCTTTGCAGGAGTTTGTTCAATTAGCAAAGAGACTGGTTCGTGATCCTGCGTTGGAAAAAGAAATTGTGGCCAACGGAAGGGAGTACGTGAGAAGGTATCACTCATGGCAGGCGGAAAGAGACACCTATCAGAGCCTCGTCCAGACCCTCGAGGGAAGCATCGAGGAGTGAGGGCGCTCGCCTGATGTTGTCACGTGCCCACCCGGGGCCACCGCGGACGCACGGCCCTGGGTGAACACCAGAGACAGAGTTCTGGGCCAGTGGGGCCGGTCCGGTCCAAATCACGCCAGTTTCAATGGAATCATCGATAAACAACATCAGTTATAAGGCAGAACCTCATCCAAAACCTGTCAGGGCTTCCAGAGAACATCCCAGACGTGTCTACCAGATCAGCTCCTGGGGGCTCCTGGGGGCTCCTGGGGGCTCCTAGGGGCCAGGCAGGGGGAGGCGGGGAGAGAGTGGTGTTAGCCGCTACGGGACTTAGGGGCAAGCCGCACAGCACAGACACGTCCCACCTGCCTTCTGATGACCTGTAACTCATTGTTCAAAACCAGCAACTAAAGTCCAACGTGTCCACAGAAAGGAGTCCACAGAATAAAGTGTGTCGCCGTCAGCCCACGGACTCAGCCGCTGTGTGTTCATGTTGTGAGCAGCATCTAAGAGAAACCCCCCCACCCCAGTCCCAGCCCTGAACACACAGGTACTGATGCCCGAGCATCTCCTGAAGGGGGTTTATGCACAATCACCAAGTTAATGCCAAAGTGTAGACGTGAAAC
>NC_138381.1:79436362-79477522 GCF_054177405.1 Leptonychotes weddellii
CAGAACGGGGTGCCGAGATACTGTGACCTCCGAATACAGGGGGGGAATGCACAGAACGGGGTGCTGAGATACCGTGACCTCTGAATACGGGGGGAATGCACAGAATGGGGTGCCGAGATACCGTGACCTCCGAATACAGGGGGGGAATGCACAGAATGGGGTGCCGAGATACTGTGAGCTCTGAACATGGGGGGAATGCACAGAACGGGGTGCCGAGATACTGTGAGCTCTGAACACACAGGGGGAATGCACAGAACGGGGTGCCGAGATACCGTGACCTCCAAATACAGGGGAATGCACAGAATGGGGTGCCGTGTTTTGCCGCAGAGAGGTGCCGCCTCCCCTCGGCTTCTCGGGTTAGCTCCGCCCTTGCCCCTTCCCCACTATCCCCGGGGTGGTGATGCCACAGGGCCTGCTGGATGGGCAGCTTCCTGGGATCTTCAGCTTTTCCGAGCAGACTGTGCGGGCTCACCTGGCAGCCGGTGCTTGGAGCTGAACCTGCCTGCCTGTCACTGATCCATAGCTCTCGACGGTGTCCAGAGAGTTGCCCTTAATGCATTTTTCCTGTGAAGACACAGTGTCTTCTTCTTCCCACTCCTTGTGTCTCCCCACGGCCCACCCTCACTTCCCTTCTGACCCAATGTCCTCTTGGAAAGTCAGGGGGCCCATGTGGGGATGACACACGGAAGGCCTCCCTACCCAAAATCCTGGTGCCCGGCCGCATTCCTGACCGGTCACATCAGCTCTCGGGGTTGATGTTGGGTCCAGCGACCCAACATTGCCACCAAGACTGACGGGACAGCTACTGCCTTAAAGGGTCCATCTGAATAGGGACCGGAACTTCACAGAAAACGAACATCTGAGAAGAGGCTAGGTGATGAGTTTGTATTGAAAAGTGAATCCAGAATGAAGAAGGAGGGTTAAATTCGCCTGATGTTTAACACACTTGATTTATGCCGGCAGAATTGAAACTCTAAGTGCAGGGCCAAGAAAAAGTTCCCACCAACAAGTAAATAACAAGCAAGACAATGCCCAGGACTTGGTCAGTGCTATGCAGAGCTTCTCCTTCCTCTGGTCTGCAGTGTCTGTCCCGTGGTCTTTGGAGACTGTCTCACCCTTGCCAGCTAGCTGGTTCTAAGCCGCCAGGGACCCTCCTATGGTTCAGGTCGCTCCCCAGCACCTGTCCATCACTTTCAGGAAACCCCTCATCTCCCACAAGATGTGCAATTTTACTTCTCAGTTGATTTCCAAAGGTGGTGGCATTTAAACTCTTTGACTATGAAATAGTAAGAGGGACCAAGTCTACACAGGTATAGAGAACAAGAGGATGTCACTTGGGATTACACCTGGTTGTACTTGACCAGAAATTCAAGGTAACAGTGGTGTAAGCAGGAAAGAAATGTGTGTTTTCTCTCCCAAGTTCAGGGATTAACAGCACGTGTGGTGTTCCCGGGGGCAGGAACTCAGACCCTCCATCCTCTTGTTCCTCCACCCTCAGTACATGGCTGTCTCTACCTCACACAGCAGTGTGGCTGCCCATGCGCTGCCATCACACCTGATTTCCAAGTTGCAGGAGGGTAGAAGGAAGGCAGGAACAGAGATTTACTCATCTCGTTTCTTTCAGGACAATTCCCACCTCTAGTCACACACTGTGTCCCACACCCAGTTGCAGGGGACACTTGGAAATGCAGGCTTCACTCTGAGCAGCCATGCACCCAGTTAAAAACCAGGGGTCCATTATCAAGAGACAAGCAGGTTGCACATCAAGAGACAGTCTGCAGGTGTCGTGGCCATCGAGATAGGCTGGTTGTAGGCTCTGCAGCCCCAGGCATCCTACTTATTACTAACCACTGGGTACCTTTTAATGCCAAGACAAGTGTTTTCCACAAGGTTTTAATTTACTTTTAAGGCCATCCAGACACGGCTCACCTTCCCTCCCCAAGATCTCATTTCTATACAAGCTCTCAGCCACTGCAGTGTATCCATTAGTACTTCTCACCCTGCATCATCTGAATTAAAGACTGAGTCAAAGATCACTTGGGTTTTCACCTGAATCTCCTACTAAAAAATGTTCATTCCCACTGGGGGACGCCCGACAGACCCTGGAAGACACAACGAAGCGAGGAAGCGTACTGATGATGTATATGTGATCTCGGCCACTCTGGAAGTTCTCATGGTCGCCCGGGACGCATAAACAGGTCACTGTTCACGTTGCAAGGTCTTGGGAAACTGAACTCTTTTTGGGAGGGATCCATGAGTCAGAGTTTGGTGAGGAACAAAGGAAGAATTTACATTTATCAGAAGATACAGCGAAGTTCCTTCTTGCTTCCTGTTTGGCCTCTACAAATAGTGTTTAAAACAAAAATCCCTTGTGGTCAAAGTTATCAGTGGGAACTCCCCACGTGCGGCCTGCTTGAGCGTGATACGCCGAGTCACGCACACAGGCAGGTGTGAGCACCGCCGCGTGAGGTTAGGGAAAGCCAGCCTCTGCAGGTCTGGTGATCAGATGGTCCCTGTTTTAGATGGCGAATTGAATCCCTAAGCAGGACGTGGGGAAACCCTCCCTGTTTCCCGGTGGGGGTGGTTTCCTTCTGTCTTCCTAAGGCCTAGGTAGCCACGCCCCCTTTCTTCCAGTGAGGAGTTCCCGGGAGAGCAAAGCCAGGCCCCCTGCTCTTGCCCCAGGGCCTGGGGCCTCCCGGAGAACAAACGGAGCTCCCTCCCCCGCCTGGAGCCAAGCCACACAGAGCCCTCGGGGTCAGAGTCAGTGAGGACACAAGGGACAGAGCAGCGAAGCCCCAGGTTTCTCAGAACAGAAACCATGGCCAAGAGGAAGGACAAGTAGTTTCTAAGAGTATCTCACAGACTCTAAAGGAACCTCTGGCACAAGTGAATACAAAGAAGGTGGGGGTGTCCTTTAGTTCAAAGGAGTGACCTCATCTTTATCTCTGGCCCCATCTATTTTAAAGAGATTATGTTACAATCTACTTTCAGACTCATAGGTAGGCCTTGAAAATCCAGACTATGAAACGTCTTTCCAAAAATGTAAACAATTCAGCTAAATCACAAAAGCTTTCTCTGTAGAAAGGAAAAATGAGGGTGGTGCAGCCTTTCTCAGCAGAGGGCCTGGAATCACCGCGCACAGCCCAAAGCCTCTGTAATCAGACTGAGCGGAGCTCCGCTAGAAACGGATTTTCTTCTTTAGCATCTCATATAGAAATATGCTAAGTATTTACCCAAACCGGATTTTCTTCTTTAGCATCTCATATAAAAATATGCTAAGTATTTCCCCAAACCAGAAAGGTTAGCAACCAGACATCCCCAAGAAACGGGAGCCAGGAGCCTAGTCATTCCGCGTGAGGAGCTTGACTTGGTTTTTGGTGCCCATGCCTCCATTTTAAAAATACCTGGAAAAACCACTTACAAAGTCTAAAGATCTGCTGATTTCCAGCCACTGAGAAGGCTTCCTTCCCTCTGTCCTTTTCTGGCCCCTCTTCCCGGACCTCTAGACGCATTTAGAGGCTCAGCAGGCATATCAACAACTGTGATTGGAAAGGCACCTGCATTTGTGACTTGGGTGGGCTGTCACTGACAGCGAAGGTCAGGTGAACCCCCGTGTCCCAGGCGCGGTGCTCAGTGCGGGTAACAGCGACCTTCCCCAAAGCCCCAAGCTCCTGGAGAACAACAGAGGTTAAGAGATGTCCCCGACTTTCACGTTCCGGAAAGGACTTACTGCAGAGGACCCCCTTCCCCACACGACTGGGGTGCACTCAAAGCCAGCGCACCTGTCCCCGAATCCCCGCCCGGTCTCATCAGGGATGGGCTGACATGCTTTTCCCCACTGATCAACCAGACCACATGCCTGCTCGCCACGCTGTGTCCAAGCTTCCCTGTCCTTCCCGGGCCTGTCCGGTCTCCGCTGAACCAGCAGACCACCCCCCATCACCACCACATCCCCCATCCCATTCTTTCCAGCCTTGTGGGCTCCTCCCCATAAAGTAGAAGCCCGTATGCTGAAACCCACAGCTGCCTACAGCTCTGATGGTCAGAGTGTCCTCTCTGTTATCAGAAACCTCAAGAATCCTTTCAGAGAAAATCCCTCTGTACTAAGCAGGATTTGTTCCCCATCAGGCAGTGCCTTCTCTGCAATATCCAGTGCTCACAACAGCCCCGTGATCTCACTGTCTCTCCCTGTCCCTCTGATGCTACATGGGACCGTCTCCATATCCCATCCAGCATCGTCCAAGGTATGCTAAGGGTTGGACAAGTGTTCCACCCAGGTCAGAGGGAGCTGAAGGGGGGCAGAATATGCGGCCCCAAAATATGCCCCTTTGGTGCCTGGATTATTTTGAGCTGGAGACCACTGGAAACGAACGGATGCAGAAAGAAGGCTTCTTGGAGCTTCCCTTATCTGACTAAGAGCAGACACTTCTGAGAAATGAGGTTGGCCATAAATCCCCCATCCCCGGGGAGTTTTACAGCCGTGGAAAAGCCGAAGAGTGAGAGTCAAGTGGCCCGCACAAATGAACTTTACGAAATAACCCTTATCTACCTCGAGTTCCCTTGTATATTTACCTTCCCACACTTTACTGCCCAAGAAGCTCAAAACCCTTTTCCTTCAGTCTTGTCACTTCTCCACAAATGTATTGCCCTTTGTTCAAATGGGTTTTGTAAAAGACTGCAGGTCTGAGCACCACTTTGGGGTGCTCATTTTATTTCTGTGAGCCCCCTCCCCAGATATGCATAAGAAATAAACCCTTTCTTCCTCTTCATGGGACTTGATTTGCAGGTCCTCAGTCACAGAACAAACAAGGGATTTTCCTTCCCTCGGAGCCATCAGATTTAACATCAGCAGATTTATTTGAAATGAGTTATAAAGTTAAGAATTGTTATTTCTTAATAAGTAGAATGGAAATGGAATTTTGATCAATAGGACTTAAATACTTAAATAAGACTTGTTTCTAGAATATTTTAATAGTTTGGAAACAGCTATTCTTTGAATAACCTCATAAGCTGAAATTCTGCCTTTATGCAAATGTTTATTTATTTTTTGGTGGCAGAATAATATACCAACATATTAACTGATAAGTATATATTTTTTGCATGCACACACATGAATAATTCTTTATGCAAATAAGACCATTCTGAGCTTATTGCATTTGGGGATGGAGATGGGCACATCCACCACCAAAAACTGTAAGGAAGAGTCAAATCCTTGGCTTTCAGTTTCTGAGGAGGCTTTTGAATTTCCTGGGAGAGAAAATAAGTCTTAAAAACTGAAGCTTTTGAATCACAAAGCAGGAGTGTTTGAAACAGAAAGGCATTAACGTTCAAAATGCAAGGTCTGGACAAGTATCAGAAGCAAAATCCTGAAGGACCGGAGGCATGTATTACTTATCAGAATAGAAAGAACTGGATGAGGAGTCAGGTGATTGGGCTCCTGGAGGGAGAGGGCCTGGAGCAGAGCCTGAAGCTGGATGCAGGAGGGGGATGTGGAGCCCTGCTGCCCACCCTCCACCTTGCCTGGGGCGTGAACTAAATTCCAGACCCTCCTCCTGGAGCCCCTGCAGGGTGGTGGGCCATATGCTGGTCCGCACAGACATTGGAGCAGGAAAGACGTGACCTTATATAGTGTTTGTTCTAAAACTCGTGCATTAACAGAAGCTCTGAGGTAGGGTAAAACCAAGGCATCAGCTAGATGGATTTTCCTCACAGGTCCCGAGAGGAGGGGGCACGGCCTGCCTCCAGGGCCCCAGGGGAGCACCAGGGGAGGCAGCGGGAAGGGGGCGAGCGTGGGCAAGAGCCTTTACTGTGGCCTTCACACACAGGAAGGAACGGGCTAACCAGGGGCAGCAGGATTAGGGCTGGCCAGTATGGGTGATTTCCGAGGGCTCTGGGACACAGCAGCAGTCTCTACTTGTTGGCACTCATGGGATCAAGCCAGAGGGAGAGGGAGAGCGCCCTGAGTGTGAGAGCCCAAAAGGAGGGTGGTTGGGGTGTGCCTGCAGATTGGTTGGGGGGGGGTGGTGTGGCCAGGGAGGCAGGAGGTCAAGGCAAGGTGGCTCAGGCATATCACTGGCTTGTCCAGAACAAGGCAGGTCCACATACGCACGGAGGACCCATGTTAAAGCATCAAATTTACCAAAGCTAGGAACATGGCTAATACAGCATCAGGGACCAGGGAGGTAAGGAGGGGGGTGGCGACGCTGAAATGGATGAGTTTGAACCTGATCTGCAAGGTTCTAAGGACAATCCCAGATGCTACACAGAGCTCACTATGTGCCAGGCGTCATTCTGGGTGTTTCCTGTTGATTTAGCCTCACCATAATCCTAAGAAACAAGTATTCTTATGATTCCCGTTGTACATATGAGGAGACCTAGGTGTGAGGAGGCAGAGGAAAGGCGGAAGGGACAAGCTTGCCGGGAAGTGAGCAGATCAAGCATGGTTAGCAATGCAGCAACAGGAGGAGGAGGGCTCCGTGCGGTCTGACTTGCGGCAGACGCTGGGAGGCGCCCTTCTGATTCCCCTCCAGGAGGGAGGCCCGGTGCTCCCATTCCTCGGAAGCTGCAGGCAGACCCCTCCACCTTCTCTGGTGATGGCCTGAGCCCTGAGAGTCCCTTCCTTTTCTTCCAAGACAGTCTCTGTGTTGGCGTCTGCCTCCTGGGAACCTCAACCTGGGACAGTTCCAGAACGGTAACGTCGCACCTAGCTTGCACCTGATTCCTGACCTGAGTAAAGTCTGCAGGCGCCACATGCAACTTTCCACACCTGGGGCAAACTCGTCTTGCTTGAGAGAGTGGAAAATGCCTCTTACTCCGTGAGCGCGGAATCTTCCCGAACTCTCATTCAGAAAAACACTGTGGAGGAAACGCGGGGTCCTGCTCGACCGGCTCCCCCTATGGAGGAATGAGGCGGAGCCCCTAGGATCCATGCCACTGGAGAAAGTGTTAGAAATTGTAAAATACGATCAGGTAAAACCATACACATTGTGGTGGCGCTGCTCTATGACAAAGATCATTTTTTATTATCTGATTTTGCAGAGTTCTACATGTGTGGGTCCTAAATTATATATATATATATATATATATAAAATACAATGTACACTCTCTTCCTCTGACCACAATCAGTTGGTCCAGGAATGAACATTTGAACCACGACAGGCAATCAGAATCTTTCTCTGAGAATTTTGAGCTGGGAAGAAGAGGGGAAAATGCAACAAATGGAAAAGAGCAAAATGAGAAACGGAGAGAGACAGGGACAAAGACAGAAATAGGGACAAGGACAGAGACAGTGACAGGGACAGAGACACAGGAAGAGGGACAGAGACAGAAACACGGAGACAGTGACAGGGACAGAGAGACAGGAAAAGGGATAGAGACAGAAACAGGGACAATGACAGGACAGAGACAGGGACAGAGACAGTGACAGGGACAGAGAGACAGGAATAGAGACACAGACAGAAACAGGGACAGAGACAGGGATAGAGAAAGAGGGGTTTTAAAGGCGTTCAATTCCTGGATGCTGGTTCCAGCCCTTTGGTTCCAAGTGACACCCTTATCCTTAAAACAAATTCTCTCTTCTGCTTCTCTTATTTTGGGTTGAACTGCAATGAAAAGAGCCTTGTAATTACCCCATGACCGTGGGTGCCCAAGGCTATTTGGAAGACTGTATTGTTACTGGAACAGGGCACCGGCAGGTGGAGTTCAGTCGGGCTTAGCGCTGGGTGCGTCACCCTTCACCGAATCCTGGGGTCTGGTCCAGACCACTCACTGAGAACCCTGTCATGCCCTTTTCAACCTTTGTCAGAGCTGCTTGGTAGGGACCCACCAGCTGTGAGACTTCCAGCAAGTGGACTCACTGTGGGTGTCAGAGAATGCTAAACGCAGGCCCAAATCCGCTTTTTGCTTACTACCAACCCCGATTTTGTTTAAGGAGGTGATGTGCCCAGCTAAAAACACAAACCATGAGTCCAAGTTCTATGCAGAATTTTGCAGGTGTGACATTACAAGAAACAGACGGCTTCTGCCCTTTATATTCCCCCTTTATGTTCAGAACTCAGGCACGATGCTTGGCACTCCAGCAGCCATCTTGCCAGCATGAGGATGGTAGGAAGGCGGCAGCAGGGATGCTCCTGAAGGGTATCTAGAGGGTCTGTTTCCACGGCTGCAGTAACCCTTCTGTTTTTTAAAAAAATCCCGTCATATTTTTAAACTTCTTGTCATACAGAATGTTGAACACACATAAAAGCAGACATAACGATATAATGATCTGCCCACGTAGCCACCACCCATCCCCAACAACATACTTTATCAGTCAGGGTCCCAAAGGAAACAGATGGTCACTCCAACTTTGAGAAGAGGGCTATTTATACAGGTTCGGGCAGAGCACGGGAAAGCCACCCTGCGGGGTGCGTATCTTTACCTGAAGGAGCAGGGAGGGGGGGATGACCAGACCCCGGAGAGGACCCCTGGCAGGAGCTGCAGCCTGTAGTGGGGGCACACAGCCCAGCTGCCATGGTTCCCTGCAGGGAGCAGTACCGCACCCTGGCCCCGGGGCAGAGCCCAGCTGGAAGCACAGGGTAAGCAAGCCCGGGGTGGAGCGTGCATGGAGAAGAGTGTGTACACAGTGTGTGTGCAGGGGCATGCGGACGATATCCAGCTCCATTAGTTCTGAGGGCTGCCGTAACAAATGAGCACAAATATAAAATATGTATAAACAGAATATATATTTAATGAATTTGTTATGATTTGTAAATTGTAACAATTTATCATTGATTACAAATATTTATAAAATAATTAATATGCATTTATAAATTCATAAATAAAATAATAAAAATCAAAATGATCTATATTTTAAAATGAAATTAACTTACTAATTTTACTAATATAGTTAAAAATATCTATAAATAAAAATTATAATTAAAATTAAGTTGTATCTACCATTATTTTTAGATTTAACCAAATATATAAATATAAAAAGATTATTAATTTTATTAATTATAGTAAAACTAGGAAAAAGAAAAATTTTATCTACAGCTATATATTATATATACATACAATTACATATATTATATATATAATATATAATCTATATACACATACACTAGCAATTTCACTTTCTGGAATTTATCCTTAAAACATAATCAGGGGTGATTAAAAAGATTTATGTAGAGGGTAAAGCCATCAGAGCGTTAATTGTAATACCTAAGATTTCAAACAATGCAAATATCCAGAAATAACCAATTAATTAATGAAGCTATTACATGCTTATAACACAGGAGTGTGTGCAACCTTTAGAAATTATATTATAAATGATGTAAGTCGACAGGGAGAGAGAATCACCGTAGTACATGCAGTAGGACCTCAGTTTTACTAAAACTTAGGCATATACGCATAACCCCGAACTTGTAACGACAGGTACATGTACTGGAGTGATGAGGTTATGGGTGATATTTACTTTCTTAGGCATTTTTTCTGTGGCTTTCTAGTTTCCCGAAGTAAGCATGTATTATTTTGTTGTAGGTTAAAAACTGTTTAGCTTTTTTTTAAATGAAGGAAATGAAGCAGGGAAATTCATCACCAAGCCCCGACTCCTCCGTCTCTCGGTGACTATTTCCCCAAGTCCCGCCAGGTCCAAAAACGAACATGCCGTGCCTGCATGTTATTTCTGGAACAAACCAGCCGAGGCATGACATAAAATGAAGGGCATCCTTCCCTCTGGTTTCCGGGTGTCTCACTGGAGCTGTCTCTTCAAAAACAGTCTTGAAATCATCAAAAGCTAATATCATGTTTTGTTGTAGTATTTCCCAGGGCTTCTGGTTTAAGGCTGTATTTTGATCTTCTCGGAAGCAGTTAAGGAAATGGTAGCAAAGCAGGAGATGGACATAAAAGTAGGGTGCATCCCAAACACAGTCTTGGAATCGAAAGGTGAACTATTCATTTCATACCCAGGCCAGCTCCTGACTTCCATCTGCGAGGGTTTTGAGGGGGGAGATCCGGATTCACTCTCCTGTCAGATATGGCATGCTGTATGGCCAATTCACGTCCTTTCAACCCAGATGAAATTACCCGTTTTGTGACTGTCAGCTTTCCAGCCATGTCCAGTGAGTAGAAGACCCTCCCGTGTGAAGTCCTGACATTTGGTAGCAAGTGTGCTCAGTGGATTAATGGCAGACACTGGGGACGCTGGCTTCAATTCACGGGACCTCAGAGTGATCTAAGCATCTAACAGCCAGCCCAGCAGCACCAAATTAACCAAATCTGAGCTCTCAGAGCTTAAATTTCCTTCTGCTATTTAATGATCTCAGTTACAAGAATTTGAAAATCTCCAGAGAGGGAGGCTTTGTTTTTCCTGGTGGAGGGCAGGTGTGATGAACTGCACTGGGAAAGGAAGATAGCCTCCTTCTACATGAGCCGTTTGTAACTCCAGCCAACTCAAAAACATGTAATTAATACCTCATAATAACTACGTACAAAAGCATCATCCATCTTTGGACTTTCTTGTCTCAGAGACAATGCTGCAGTTGGGGGAAAGCCTTTCTGGCTCATCTTTTTCGCCCATAACATTTCCATGAAAAAAACAAAGGAACAGTTTGTCAAGGGCTTGTTCCAGCGATGGAGGCTTCCATGTGGAAACCAACTATTTAATGCCTCGGCGGGCCCCGACGATTTTCCATTAAGTTGTCCAGTGTCATCTCATCATTCCGGGAAGGAGTCCCCTTTCTTCTGTTCTTCTGGGTCGGATGGAAGCCAGACACTCGACAGTCCACACTTGCCCCATCTCGGCGCCCCGCTTCGTGGTTGGGGAAGAATTCTCAGAGCTTGCTCTCAAGATGCATTATTTACTACTTTGCTCTTAACTGATTTGTGAGCACGACTTTCAATGGTTTGTTCTTTCAAAATGGACACTGGGTGATGGTCCCCAGGCCTGCTTTGGGCTCCCAACTGCCATCTGCTCTGATCTCATCCCTCACAGGAGATTCGCACACATAGCCACGCATGCGTGGTCCCAACAAGTAACTGTTGAGCACTTAGTATGAGCCAGACCCTGTTGTAGACACTAGGGACTATAGCCATGAAGCTCTTTGCCCTCACGAGTGGTTATATTCTGGTGGGCAGAGTCAAACCATACCCCAGCACACAAATCCATTTATAAAAGGATGTTTTCAGGTGGTGGTAAGTGTGGCAAGGAGATAAAACAGGGCTTGAGAGTGGCCGGGGTCTGGGTGAGCAGGGCGAGATTTGTGGGCCCTGGGTCAGGGAGGGGCACTCACTGAGGTGGGGATGATGGGAAGGATGGAGGTTTGCAAGCAGCTGGGGAGGAAGCTACGCAACGCAGGGAGAGTAAATGCCAACGCACTGGGGTGGAAGGGAGCCCCCGCACCCGGAGAGCCGGAGAGGCGGCCGCTGGGGGTGGAGCTCACGAGTAAAGCGCAGAGCGACGGCGATGAGCTTGGGTCTCAGGTGGAATACAGGGAGCAGAGTGGGTGCAGGGGGAGACAAGCCATAGTGGAGGTTTGTGGAGGAAGGCAGGCGGGGGAGCAGAGAAAAGGGACAACTTAGGGCGTATTTCGGGGATGGGACTAATGGAGTGTGGTGTTACCCAGATGTGGAGGGCACAGTCAGGGGTGCCCCCTCTGCTTCTGCTCTGGCAGCCGGAGCGGTGGGCGTGGAGGGGGCCCTGAGCCTGCCCGCTGCCACCTGATGCCCTCCCCCCAGGCCACGGGACCTTGGCTGTATGAGGGACGGCCCTTTACCCAGCTGACTGTCCACATGTTCTGGCTTCTCTCGACCACGCAACCAAGTTCCGGTCGATCAGAAAAAAGCATTAGCCCTGGGAGGAATTTCCAGAAAGATCTCTCACGGGAAGCAGCCCCAGAGCCTCACCTCCTCTTCTGGTTACTTGGAACGATTTTATGTGATAGTCGGAGCTCCAGAGTTCACTTGTGGCCTTGAGGTAGAAGCCTGGGTCCCTGGTGAGTCCGTGGGTTCCCCACACCAGCTTCTGCTGTGTGAGCCATCAGAGGCCGTTTTGTTTGTGTGCTGCTGCCCTTTTTCCACGCAGCTGCACCTACTGGGGGGGATGGAGGTAGAGAGCACATCCTGAGAGTCTGTTTGGGCAGGGTGTTACAGATGCCCTCCAGACAACCAGCTAGAGGTGTCAAGGGGAGATTTATGTACACGAGACTGGAGTGTGGGGTTAATTAATTAGTTAATTATCAATCCTGATACAGCACAATAGGAAATAAGTCTGCTTTTCATGTCCTACAAGAAAATCACTTCTTCATCAGCTTTGCAAAATCAAAGAACAGGGACTGTCTTTCAGGAAATGTTCCAAACCAACAATAGCTGGGTCTCACTTCTCCTAATGGGTTCAGTTTGCGCTCGAGGCCTGGGTAGGGTCCCTCTGTGGCTTGTGGGTCCCAGGCCAGGCTATGGGGGCAGGGCGGGGCGGGGCCTCCTGCCAACACCCGCCCCTGTGGCCCCTAGGCTTTTGAGAAGTGCCAGAGCAACAGCCTGGCCGCTGGGGGCTCTGCTACAAGGGTCACTGTGACCGAGAAGGACAGGCTCCAGGCAGACGTCTGCCGCCTGCACTGTGGGGCTAGGCCTGCTTCTACAGAGATCTCAGCGAGGCTGTCACCATTGGGAAAAGCAGTCATTGCAGACTCCCCTGTGCTTCCCAGGCACCAAGCACCAGCCCTTAGCCAGCCTACAGTAGCCACCTGCTTCCAGCTGGGCTGCAGGGGCCTGGGGGCCACGTGCTGATGGCACCCCAGGGCAGCCGAAGTTCCCGGGACCTGAGAGCAGCCCCCTGGCGTCTCACTGAACAGGCACAGTGGTCCCACCTCTGAGGTGCCAGGAGGACACAGAGAGGGGAAGGACGTGCCCAAGGTCACACAGCTGGCTAAGGGTGGGGGTGTGGGACCCACAGCAGTCCTACAACGTGCAGACCACGTTGTCAGGCCTTCAAGAGAGAGGGAACAGAGGGAAGAGAAGGGTCTGTGGCAAGTGCTTTTCTGGGGCTGCGCACAGCACGTGTTCTCTACAGAGAAACAAGGGTGGGCATCCGTCAGACACAGGGGGCATTGTTATGGCTGTTCTAGATCTACAGGGCTTCAGGGAGATGGGAACCAAGGGGATGGGTATCCCTTCATAAGGCACGTCTTCTACCAGCTTTCTGGATAAAGGTCATTTATAGTTTAAGCTTAATTTAATCAAGTTCTAGCAGACATAGTGGGTCTGAACTATTTTCAGAGACTACTTATGCCACAAAAAGGTCCAAGTTATTACCAGGGCCCTGAGGAAATTAAACGAGAACCAATAACTTTAATCTAACGTCAGTGATGCAGCAGAATTTATGCGTGCAAACAGGCTCACCCATGCTCAGCTAGCTCAGCCTTGCACAGAGAAACATTGCCCCCACGGGCTTATGGGAGCTCCTGTAGCTTCTCCTATCCTTGGACTGAACTGCAAGTGCCAATATGTAACATTAATATCAGCTACTGTGTATTTTATTTTTTAAAAGAGTTAATTTATTTCCAGAGAGCACGCCTGCGAGAGAGTGCAAGTGGGGGGAGGGGCAGAGGGAGCCGGAGAATCTCACGGAGCCCGATGCGGGGCTTGATCCCAGGACTGGGACATCCTGACCTGAGCCGGAACCAAGAGTAGGACACTCAACCCACTGAACAACCCAGACGCCCGTACTACCTATTTTAAAAATAGGTTTGAAGGCATGAGGATGAAAGGTACAGCACAGGGAGCATACTCAACGGTACTGTGATCGTGTTGTGTCGGGACAGGTGGGGGACCGGTGGTCACCACACTTGTGGCGAGCTGACTTAGCACGATATACAGACCTGTCCGATCACAATGTTGTATACCTGAAACTAGTGTGAAGTTGGATCAACTATACTTCCGTTAAAAAAAAAATGGTTTGTAGTTCCATAAGACCAGGCATAGTTTTCACATATATTAGTTAACCTTTTTTTTTTTTTTTTTTAAGTGCTGGAAACCAGAAGCACATCTCCTGCATTAGTTCACTTAGTCCTTCTATCCACACTGTGCGGCATGAGCTATGACTACTGCCCATTGTGTGGATAAGGAAACTGAGGCACAGCGAGTGGATAACTCACCCCAGCTCTGGGGCTCAGACGTGCAGTCTGGTTCTGAGGACCACCACCTCAGCCACGTGCTGGGCTCCTTCTTGGTGGAATTGGGGAGGCTGATTTTCAAACTAATTAGGAAGCATCTGCCCCCATTCCCATCAGCACAGGTTCCTACAGCCGCTAGAACAAACGACCACACACTCAGTGGCCTAAAGCAGTTAGGAACAGTTCTGGACTCAGAAGTCCTAACGTCAAGGTGTTGGTAGAGCTGCCCTCATTCTGGAGGCTCTCGGAGAGAATGATTTCCTTTCCTTCCCAGTGCCCACACTCCTTGCCTTAGGGACCCTTCCTCCGTCTTTGAAACCAGCAGCTCAGCATCTTCTGACCTCACCTCTCCTCTCCCCGTGAGCCCGTGTCCCTCCTATCAGAATCTGTGAGCACATGGGCCCCCTGGGTGATCTGAGACCATCTCCTTGCCTCAAGATCCTGAACTTAATCACATCTGCTAAGTCTCATTGGGCCATGGAAGGCAACATATCCATCCACAGGCTTCAGGGATTAGGATGTGGACTTTTGAGGGGGTGTTCACATTCTATTGACCACATCATCTAAATCAAGAGCTGGGAGAGACGCCTGGAACTAATCTGATTCACTCACATTCCTGGCTTCTGCAAACCCATTTGCGCTGTGTCATTCTGAGATTCAAGCAGTAAACCCATGTGATCAGCTGCGCTTCTACTCGGTGGACGGTTATTAAGTCCTACAGTGCACATTCGTGACCACATCTTGCACTGAGTAGGTTCTTAGTAAGATTTTGTGGAATGTGAGTGATAACAGTGACAGCCTGAACATATATTGTTCACCTTTGTTCCAGGCATGGTTCTGTCCTGTTAATATGAACCTGCACATTCTGGAGGAAGGCAGGAAAGCTCTCTCTGTGGTGTGAACGTATTACAGAACTTCCATTTTTGCTAAGCCTATTCACTTTTCCCATTATTTTCAAGGTTTGCAGTCTATAGAAATAACTCCCAATGGTGTTGGGCTTCTAATTTCAACTTCCGTAGATGACTGTTTCCCTGGGAATAGGAGCAAAGATTAAAATTGGGCCTGAACAGTTGGAATTTATCAGGTGTCAATGAACCATTTCCTTCAATCGCCCTTCTGAAAGCCTAATTGCTCTTTTCCACACTTTGGCTTTCATTAAAATGATCAGCAAAGGTTTCAGAGGGGATTCCAGATGGAGAGGTGCTAAGACCGCAAACATGGTCTCAGTGCCTTGCCAACACGAGAGTCTCGTCTCCCCGCTCCTGGCGGGGAAGTACCGTCTGGCCTTTGACTTACTTTGGCCAACAGAATGCAGCAGAACCAGTGTCTTGTGAGTTCTGGGTCTGGACCCCAAGAAGGCTTGCACTCTGCTGATGGCTTTCGTGGGAACCTCCCAAACCACCACATGAATGAGCGCAGACCAGCCTGCTGGGGGATGAGAGCCCTCTTGGAGCAGAGGAACCATTCCAGCTGAGCCGTCCTGCACCATCCGGCGCAGCCGACCAGGCAGCCGAGCGCAGACCTATGAGCCAGCCCAGCCACAATCTGCATGCTATTCAAGAGCAACAATTATAATAATTAAATCAACCACTAAAATAAATTATAGGGGCACCTGGATGGCTCAGTCGGTGAAGCGTCCGCCTTTCGCTCAGGTCATGATCTCAGGGTCCTGGGATGGAGTCCCGTATCAGGCTCCCTGCTCAGCGGGAAGCCTGCTTCTCCCTCTCCCTTTGCTCCTCCCCCTGCTCGTGCTCACACATGCTCTCTCTCTCAAATTAAAAAAAAAATTAAAAAAAAATTATCATTAGAAACTATATCATGTATTACAATTAATAAATGACAATAAAAACTACACCATTTCATTTTTATGTCACGGACATTTGGTCGGGTCTGTTATGCAATAACAGGTGAACAAAACAGAAGGTAAACTTTGCAGGAGCTCCTCGGGCTAGATCTCAATGAATCACTGAGACGCTGCAATGTTGCTGTCAACATTTTCAAGCACCATATTTTTTATCTAGTTCTCATTCAGAGGTTGGGACGTGATCTAAATGAGTCAATATTTGAGACATATCATAAGAAAAGCCCAAATCTGATGTCTTTCAAGAAAACAAAACTGTCGATGCTGAGTGTGCCTTCCCCAGGGGCAGGGATGCGGGGAGCGGCTCCTGCCCGCTGCTGTACATGCCTCCACCCTGCCCGAGTTCTGAGCCCGACTCCCCACAGCAGAGCTCAAAGCACGGTACAACCACGTGGGACATCGGCGCTCTGACCTCTGGCCCGCCTTGCTCATTTAAGGTTGTGCGTTCCGTGGCCAGGCTGCTCTGTATTGAGACCCAATGGTGCCACCCGCCGTCCGTAGTGACAGGTACGTTGCTCGGACTGCTTCATGCCTCGGTGCCTCATCTGTAAAATGGGGATATGCAGGTAACCTACTCTACAGGCTTGTTGTGAAGTTCAAATAACTTACAGTATGCACGGTGATTTGTCCATGCCCGGCACCCTGGAAGCATTCTGTGTTTCTGCTATTTATTATGATCATTCCCCGTGTTATCAGCTGTGCTCTGTAGGTACGTGAGTTTCCAACCCCTGCTCTGACCCCCACCTGCTGCTTGATGGAGCGCCAGACCAGTAAAATGAAAGGACAGCAGTTGGCAAATACGCTGGAGACGCAGTGGGATTCCTTTTTTTTTTTTTAAGATTTATTTATTTGACAGAGAGACAAAGCAAGAGAAGAAACACAAGCAAGGGGAGTGGGAGAGGGAGAAGCAGGCTTCCCGCCGAGCAGGGAGCCCGATGCGGGGCTCGATCCCAGGACCCCGGGATCATGACCTGAGCTGAAGGCAGACGCTTAACGACTGAGCCGCCCAGGCACCCCTGCCCTGTTGTAATTTAAGTATATTAACACATTTAATCTTTACAACAATCCTAAGACATAGGCAATAGCATTTTTGTAAAAGATTTTATTATTGAGAGAGCACATGAGCAGGGGTTGGGGGAGAGGGGCAGAGGGAGAGGGAGAAGCAGGGTCTCCACTGAACAGGGAGCCCGATGCGGGGCTCGATCCCAGGACCCCGGGATCATAACCTGAGCCGAAGGCAGACGCTTAACAACTGAGCCACCCAGGCGCCCCGACGCTGTAGGATTCCTAAGAGAGAGATTTCTAATTCTCTGTTGAGTTTTCCACAGACTCCATGGCCGGAAACATCCCTATGGCCATGTTGCCTTTAAGAAAAGCCCCTGAGTGTCGTCACTTTGGAAGACAGTTTGGTGGAAAATACTAAAATGAAAGATGTGATGCCCTGGGGCCAAGAAATCCCTTTTCTGAATGGCTGATCCAGAATGACACTTCTGTGAGTGCTCAGACTGTCAGGACAGCCGAAGTAGTAGGTTTTAAAAATTCAACGTTCAAAAAATTAACAAACAAAAAAGCTTTCTTTCTCCTGTAGTTCCAGGAATTTTAACACACGGATAGATTACGGCCCTAGCACCACCATCAGGACCCAGGAAATTCCCTCCTGCCGTCCCCCTCTGTGCCCGCCCTCCCTGCCTCTGGCCACTGTGACCACTTCTCCATCAGCATACGTGTCGTTTGGGGCTTTTTTTCTGAGGACAGTGCAGAAGTGGAAGCAGGCGACATGCCTTTTGAGACTGGCCAAAGTTATTTTTAATAACGCAAAATGGAAACTACCCTAAAATGACACTCACGGGGGAATAGTTAAGTAAGCAGGTGTAAGCATCAGATGAACCACCATGCATCAGTAAAAAAAATAAGATAGGCATATATGTATCAATACTGATAAAATTCCAGGATGCACTATTCTATAGAAAATCGCCAACACATAATGTTCACTATGTCATCACTTATGTGAATTCCTTCCCCTATACCTAGGTTCTACATCAACACACAAAGGCCTGACAGGGAAGACCCCCGCTAGATGAGGGGGGTGATCTGACAGGGCCGAAGTGCTCCCCGCTGATGGCCGATCCCCGTGCTTCTCCCCCGCCCCCACCGCCCGCACCTCCACCCCAGCCCTGGCGCCCTGTGAAAGCTCCCGGCTCCGTGACACAGGCTAGGATAGAGGGTCTCCAGCATGATCCCCCCAATTCTGGTATTCACACCCTCTCAACGTAGTTGAGATACCACGTTCTACAGTAGTTACCCCCCTAACTCTCCTGTCTTACCATGTGTTAGATTCACTTAGAGAAAACCACCCCCAGCTCAATCTAACTCTCATTTACTTCACGGCTGCACCCAGGCAGGTAAAGACGGTTGGGGAAAAGCCCCACCTGTGCCCGCTGATAACCTTCTGTGGATCCTCAGCCCTGCCTAAGACAGGCGCTCCCTGTTCACTGAGAAACAGTCCTAGCGAGGAGTTTCACAAGCTCCTAGCACCACACCCGTCAGCCTACACATGGGTTTCATCCTGTTCCTATGACTGATTCGTGTTCTGATTGAGGGTCAACCCTCTCCTTGGACCCTGGATCCCATGTATCACCTACTTAAGGACATTCTCATTCCAAAAGTTGTCCCCTGGCCCCCTTGCAATATTATTTTCTTTCTTTCTGCTGGATCAGCAATGCAATCAACTTTAATATTGCTAATTTTTAAGGAAATCTCTATAGCTCTTTCCTCTTTCCATAACATTTGCTTCTCTCAATTCCTTCGATGGCACTTCTTTGCTCCTCGCATTCAAGCAGAACCACTCTCGTCCGGACCACCAAGTGGGTAAGTCGGGTTCTGCAGAGAATCAGAACCAGCAGAATATATACATCACCCCGCACACACGTGCGCACACACACTCACACGTCACTTGTGTTTGTTGTCTGTCTCTCTCCACGCGCATACAAATCCCAGGAGGGAAGAGCTTGATATTTGTTATTGATCACTTTCCCACTAGCTGGCACAGGGCAATGTGCAAACTGTATTTGTTACTATATAAACCAGTGGGCTCTGTTTTCCTCCGCATGCCCTTCAAATTCCTTTCCCCCAAACAGCTCGACTTTTGAAAGAAACTGGTCATTATATAACTAGAAAACAGGAGCAGCGGACAATTTATTATATCCAAGGGCCGCAGGTACAAGAAAGAACCAAAGAATCTAGCAGAGACATTTTCTCCGCTTTAATCTAGGAAAACGTTACCACTGGTTGGGGCAGGAGATGGAACGGAAGCATTCTGCAGACAGGATTGAGATGGAGGTAGTGAGTGTCTTCCATGGACAATGTGGAAGCCCTGAGAAAGCTGGCTCAGCAGTCAGATTTACTTCTCCCTCCCGTGCAGGGAGGACATTTGACCTAGAGATGGCTTGGGAGACGTCTGGTTTTGATGTGCAAGAGCAATCTCCAGATGGGCTCAAAGACCCTGTAAGACTGCAGGAGCCCAAGACACTCAGGAGAGTTGTGGTACATGAATACAGTAGAGCTTCCCTCTCTTGGCTACTGTGGGATCAGGAAAAACTGAGTGGACTTTCCTCTCTGGGCACTAACAGCTGCACATATCCCCTGGCAGGATTATAGGAGAGGACCACGGCAAAGCTGCTGCCCAGCTGGACTATGTGTTCCCGGGGCGGAGACTGAGCCCGTATGGTCTTACAACGGGCCTAAAGAGGCACATTGGGTGTAAGCTGGTTCAGGGTCGAGGATGAGCATCTCAACTAGGGCATCTCGGGCACTGCCCGGATCCTAGCTGAAGACACCGGGAACGGGAATAAGGGCAACGCCGGGTCTGGGCGGTTGTATCAGTCAGGCTAGGTTAACGGATGCAACCGTGGCAAACCCAGTCTGGTTCTGGTTCTTGTTTGTGTTCAGAGCAGGTGTATGAGGGCATCCTTCCACGTGGTGATGCTGGGACTGAGGTTCTTTCCACCTCGTGGTTCTGTCCTCCTTCAGGGCTTCTCCATTCAGCTGGTGGATGGGGAACGAGAGCTAGAAGGTTTCTACACGCCGGGCCTTAATTGGCACATATTACCTCCATGCACATCGAGTTGAATGAATCCCAGGCATTTGTTACATTGAACTGCGAAGGACACAGGACATATAGTTTAGCTGTGTTCCCAAGAGGAAGAGAAATTGGGTTTTGGCAAACCCCCACAGTGTATGCCACAGTCACCCTACTAAACAGGTGCATGTCCTTGCTGTGCCCTCACCGTTGGGTAGGACTGGGTTCACCTACGCTAGCTAGCATCGGAAGCAGGGGTGTGAGGTCAAGGAGGGCAGCGATGCAGGAGGAATGAGATGCATCAGAGAGGGAGCCAGCCAGGCAGCGGGGAGCGCTCCCTGATGAATCTGCGAATGCTAGCTGCAGAGCCTTTACCGGATCACCTGGAAGTGCATCCCTTGCTGCGCAAACTGTTGGTAAGTATTTTTAGCAAGGCCAAAAGTTCCCTTAAGCACCACAATTATCTCAGTTGGAGACGTCAGGAGAGTTTACAGCTGAAGAAGAATTTAGTCTGCCGCAAGCGTGGTAATAAGGTACATTCTGTGCTGTTTTTATGACTTCAGAACAGAACATTCCTGTGGCTGCCTTTGCATATGGACGGAGGACTCAATTGTCCTTTGGGGAGCTGTAGAGACATAATTTCTCTTCAGTAGAGCAGGCTAAGTTATTCTGACCCACACAGCTCACACCTCAGGAGGGAAGAAAAGAAATCAGCACTCTGTGGAAAATCTTCCCTCATTAGGCCCAGCTCTGATGAGGCCCCGTGGGTCTGGCTGGTCTGAAGGCAACACACAAGCCGACTTCCCCAGAAATAAAAGAAACCCGAGGTTATGCAAGAGGCTTGCTCAGAAACTGGGGGCCGTCTGAAGGGAAACGGATCCCTGCAGGACAGAGGTGGTCAGTCAGAATCAACGGGCTGAGAGAGAGGAGGTGGAGGGTAAGCACGGGGAGGGGGAGGGAATGTGGCGCGGATGCGGACAGCCAGGCGCACACACCTCTGTTACCCACCCCTGGGGCCACACCCCGTCATGACATGTTGTCACATTTACGCAGCCAAACACGAAAAATAATTGCAGTAAATGCACTAAGTGAACCCGTCACGTGGTTCCTCATTCTTAGACTGGCAAATACTTCTGCTGCAACCCTATGAAAAACACTTATGGATTGCAGAGATTTATGTTACTTTATTTTGGAACGGTGGATGAGGGATTGTAGATCGGGGAGGATGCATCGAAGCTTAGCACAGCCCCGGGCATGAACAAGAACTCAGCAGACCTCGACGTTACGTTTTAGCAGTTGGAAAGGGTTTAGAACATCCCTCTGGCAGAGCCAACGAGACAGGACTGAGGAGTGACAGTGACAGGCCAGCAGAACACTGTAGAGCTGGAACTGGGTGGTGCTCAACCCACCTGCTCCTATCATGGGAGGAAGCTGGGCGTGCATGAGGAGCGTGTACTTTGGCACTGGATAACCTTGCCTGGGACCCCCAGCCCCAGCATCTCTTCGTGCACGACCTTGGACAAGACACCCGACTTTGCTGTGCCTCCCGGTCCTCATCTGTGCCACAGAGATGCTAAGTGCTCTCTCCTTTGCGGCGGCCGTGACGATATGCCACTTTTGTCAGCGAGGAGCGGACGGTGCAGACACTGCATTTGGGGAAAAGCGTGTATGCCCAGGGGACAGTCAGGGAAGGAAATCGTTCTAGGGGACATTACAGTCACACTTAGAGAATGCAGACTCCGTGACAGACAGGCTCAGAGAGGTAAGGTGACTCGCCTGATGTCACACAGGAAATCCTTCACAAAGCCTGCCTTGGGCCTTCTGTCCTCTCATTTCTGGTGCTGTCTTTCCCCTGCCATATTCCTTTATTTTTCTAATACAGGAGCAAACAATCCTGCATTTTCTTGGGATCAGAGTCAGTGTGAATTCAGGGGAATGGAAACGTGAGGTAGTAAGGACAAGGGGCTGGGACCACGTTTACAAATCTGTGGCTAGTGCAGCGTTTACCCCCGAGAGCCGCTGCCCCACAGGTGAGCTGCGAGGCATGAATACAAGTCATGTCCCCGAAGGCAGACAGATCTAGACTACTCCACGAGCGTGCGGTCTCTGACCCTGGGTCAGAATTTAGAAACTGCTGTCCCCAAGTGTCCTGTGCTTTAAGATGTCACCAGGCCCCAAAGGCTGGTAAGCTATTCAGAACGAGGCTGTGCCCTTCCCGCCAGGGATGCCGTCTGCGTGGGGAAGTCCGTGGTATGAGGCAGAGCTCCAGAGATGACTGCACACAGTAGAAACTGCAGCGCCCGGTGCCCCGACACGGAGGCGCCAGACGGGATCATTTGGAGAAGTATTTTTGGCTGCCCAGTCTTTGGACCTTATTGTGCCTCCATTAAAAAAAAAAAAAAAAAATCATTCCAAAGTAGTTTCTGTTGCTTGCATTAAAGAACTCCCATGGAAAGAAATGGAATCAAAAACACCGTGGTTTTTTGTTTTTTTTTTTTAAGTTTTCATTTTGTCTTATTCCGTTCATTTTTCAAATCATGGTAAAACATGAATAACATAATATTTATCATTTAGCCACTCCTGAACATGCAAGCGGGCGACATGACGTAGGCTCACAGTACTCTGCAACTATCCCCACTCTCTACACCCAGATCGCTTCCGGCGTCCCCTGAAGAAACCTCGCACCCCTGAAGCTATGGCTCCCAGCCTTCCTGCCCCAGCCCTGGATCTGCCCATCAATTCTTGCTCCTCTGCATCTGGCTTATCCTACTAGGCATAGCATGCTCAAGGGCCACCCACCCTGCAGCACGGTATCAATACTTCACTTCCTTTTGTGGATCAGTAACATCCCATGTAGCTGCAGACCACATTTTGCTGATCCATTCATCTGTCGATGGACACCTGGCTTGTTTGCACCTCTCTGCCCTTGTGCATGATGCTCCTAGGAGCACAGGTGTACAAATAACTGTTTGAGTCTCTTTTTTCAATTCTGCAGAATCATTCTTGCCAATCCCACATGAGGCCCCGTGCTGGACCCCCCACAGCTGTCCCTGTATGGGAAATCCAGCACTTTGCTTTTCATTACACCCATACCGTTTTCTTTTCCTCTGAACAAGTATCAGGGAATTTGCTGAATTTAATTGTCCCTACATTACTTTGGGGTTCTTCGCACTAGTTTTTCGGCAAGCCCCTCTTATCATTTCTGGAAAATTATATGCTCACTTATAACTGGAACGTCAACTAAGGCATTCCCTTCCTGCCACTGTCCCCAGTCCCCAGTGAAGATGAACTAGTCCGGTGTGCCACCTTGCAGAGTAATGTTGAGCCATGTCTAAAATAATGGATTAGAGTCACTTTCCTCTAGCAATATACTGCATTCACCTAAGACCTAAAGCATCTTAACTGAAAGCAATTTCTTTTTTTTCTTTTTAGGGGGGAGGACATGCAAAGAGAGAGGGAGAATCTCAAGCAGACTCCCCGCTGAGCACAGAGCTGGACATGGGGCTCCATCTCATGACCCTGAAATCATGACCTCAGCCAAAATCAAAAGTCACGTGCTTAACGGCCTGAGTCACCCAGGCGTCCCTGAAAGCAATTTCTAATGCAGGGATGTGTGGCGTCTAGCCACCTAGATGGAGGGAAGGAGGATTTGAATTGGAGGGCTTTTTTAGGTGTAGGAAACCACCTCACCCAGGCTGTCATCAGTTGGGGCTGTGAGCTGTGCACTGAGAAGCACCTGCAGCCAGCCACAGATGTGGCCCACGCCTCCCAGCCTGGCAGCTTTGCCGGAGGCCTGACCGGTCCTGAGAGAGGAGCTGCTCTTCACAGCCACCGGCTGCTATTAATAACCAGAACATCCCCTCAAAGGTCATCGATGTTGTCGAAAGATGTGACATTTTTTCAGTTGGTTAATGACGAGCTAGGGATTTGAAATGTGTAGGTCTGTGGTGTTCAGATCAGGGAAAAACATATGGCTCAGAGTGGAATTTAAGACCACAGGGGAATCAGGAGAAACTTGCTCCTGCCCCTCCAGCTGGCCGCCGGGAGTCACGGCTCCCCACACTGGGGTGTCCGCTGGTCCTTTCCTCGGATGGGGCCTGGACCCAGGACTGTCCGTTCTGCTTTCCTTGAGGAGTGATTTTTAAGTCCTCACTGTCCCTAGTATGGACACCAGCAAACTGCAGATGCAGTGGGGAGCACCCCTCTCTCCCAGCGGGCCTCCTCCTTCACCCCTCCATGGTCCACACCCCACCCAGCCCTCCAGAGCCATCCTGTACAAGATGCAGACAAGACTCCGGCCCAACCACGAGCTCCTCCTCACACTTAGAAGCGTCCCCATCACAGCCAGGCGGCCCCGGCCAGGGCCCCGGTCTCCTGCCCTCCTCCAGCCCCTGGACACGCAGCACCTTGGCCCGAGGGGTCCCCTTTCCTGTATAACCAGCCCATCTCTGCTCAGAAGGCTGGCCCACATGTCGCATCCTCTGGGGCGACCTCGTTGAGCACTTTCTCCAAAGGGCCGTCCACCCAGGGACGTTCATGTATCACCCAGGGGCGGGATCCGAAATGGCTTTGTGCATTTACTGCTTCCCTCCAGCTGGGTGGGTGCTCCTCCCTCACCCTTTACTATGGGAGCCGCGTAAGAGCGTAAGAGCGCTCATGCTGGCGGTGCTGGGCCCAATGCCGTGAACCCCACCCCGCCTGCAGTAGGTGACGGACGGGCATCTGAAGAACGGATGAATAAGCACCTCATGGGGTTGCTAGCGAATTGCATGACACACCGTCTGTAAAGCCCCTCGCGTGGGCTGGGCGCGAAGCTGGGGCTGCGCTGACGTCATCTATCCTTCTTATGACTGAGAGGTGCCAGGGGACGGTACAAGCAGCAAACTGGTAGCCTCCGGATCACATCTGAGCCCAGGCTGACTTGGTATGGTTTTCAGAATGTTTTTAAAAATTGAGCCAGTATTAAAACATTGGAGAGTTTATGTTAAATCCTGGTTTCTAGATACTTTTCCACTCCCTATTAGCCCCCGCAAAACTCTGGCAACACCAGACTCCTATTTTACATGGCGACCTCTGGGTGGCTCTGGGCAGCACCTGCTCCTTGTCACCTGGCCCCCGGGAGCATCTGAGTTTGTAGGATGAATAGGGGCGTGATGATCACAGCAGGAGCCTTGATTCCTAAGGGTCCACCTTTCTGCAGCAAGGGGAGGTTTAGGCAGGAGAACCATAGTAGATCTAATCTTCCCTCCACTTGAATCAGGCCCATGGGGGTCATGGATCTGGCTAACACGTCTGTGGGTGATGCTGGCCACACACTTGCCCCTCAGGAAGCAGACAGCCACCAGCTTTCTGCACCCATCCTGCCAGGGACAGCGATTCCACTCTGCATGTAGGTCCTGGCCTTCTGGCTCTCCGATGCTGGGAACCAGGCAGCGTCCCACACTGCCACCTAGCTCCCCACCATGAGCCAGGAGAAGGGCAGAGACAAGTGTGAGCCTGACTGCTGGACACCACGATCGTGGCCAGGGAGCACTCACAGGGGCCCTGTCGCTCCCAATCTGCTCTGGCCAGGCCCCCTCCCCCAACTAGTGAATAACAAAGAGCCCCCAGACCTCCTGACTGCCCACCGTGCGTGCACACAGGGGACAAACGGCCTCTAGCCGGCGAAGCGACCCTGGGGCCTCCCTGATCACGTGTGTGGTATGGCCCCGCAGTCACTCAGCCCAGGGCCCCTTCAGACACAGGAGCGGCCACACGGCAATTGCAATGAGAAAGCATCCTGGCTGCCGTGGGCCAGCAGGCTTTCCAGGCTGTCACGCTGCAAATTTATGTTGCTGCAGGACTCGGGAGTGGAGCGGCAGGAGTGACAGGCTTGCCTGGTGGCTCTCGGCTGCAGAGGCTAACAGATCTCTCCCTGTTCTGGAAGAAGGGGCTGGGGAGGGCTGGCTCCAAGCACACCCTTTCATGCAATGGGTCTTTTACTTGAGCTCACTGTTATAATTAGCCAGCACAGCTAGGTGTTTCCTTTCCAGAATCAAGCCGGTAAAGAGGCGGCTGGCAAGAAGCATTCTCCAGAGTTGTGTATCGTGCCACTTGCAGAGGGCAGGTGTGCTCAGATTGCCCCCCAAACGGAGAGTGAAGAAAAGCACTTGGCACAGTCACCAATTCTAAAGGAGTCCCAGTCCTCCCTGACATGCTGCTCTGCTTCGCGACACTTCCTTCATACACGGGCACACACACATCCAGGAGCACACGTGCACACACATCCCCTCCTTACTGCACGGCACCAGGGGAAGGCATTGTCAGAAAAGCTGTTTTGATTCAAGGTGCCAGATTTTAGTTGGTCAGGCAGAACCTCGGCACGTTGCTTTTCTTTGAGCTCTAATGCCACCCAGAACATGGTAGAACGCTTCCTAGGTGGGTCCTGCTGTTCACCCCCCCAGTGCTCTCTATCTGCAGTGGGACAAATAGGTCCCCCCAAAGTTGTGTTTACTCAGAACCTCAGATGCGACCTTATTTGGAAATACGGTCTTCATAGATGTAATTAGTTAAGGATCTCAAGAAGAAGTAACGCTGAATTTAGAGCCTAAATCCAAGGACTAGTGTCTTTACAAGAAAAGGAGTGGCAGAGAGACACTGGGAAAGGAGGCCCTGTGAAGACAGAGGCAGAGGAACGCCAGAAGATGGAAGAGGCAGGACGTGTTCTCCCCTAGAGCCTTGGTGAGGACAGGGCACTGCCCACATCCTGATTTCAGACTCGCTGCCTCCACAAGGGCAAGAGAGCACATTTTTATTGTTTGAAGCTGCTCGGTTTGTGGCATTTGTTACAGCAGCCCCAGGAAGCTAATAGGCTCTGTGAGGGATGTGGAAAAGCCCTAGATTGTAATTATTGGCCTTTTTCATTCGACAGTAAGCCTCTATATTTGATTCTGATCATGGCATGTAGTTGGCAAGATTCAGAGCTTGATGAATGAGTGAGCAAGACGGTGAATGAATGGGAGGATGGGGCTGCATGAGATAGGGGTGCTGACGGGGCCACTGAGGCATCCTCCCACCAGGAGCCATGGCCCTGTCTCTGGACTGAGAACAGACAGAGGGAATGAACCTTGCCTGCAGCCCTCTTGTCCCCATTCTGGTCCTGAGAATGGAAGTGTCAGATTACCAAGGCTCACGTTTGGGCCTAATGCCCAGAGCCGCCTCTTGAGGGCATACACCTGAAAGAAGTAACGCTGCCGGTTTTAACTATGAGAAGCAACGTGGGAGTGAGTGTATCTCTTGTTCGTACAGCACCCCGCTCGATCACGACCTTGTGCACAAGGGAGCTGTGAGGAGGTGGCCTCCTACCCAGCTAAACCTATGCATACCTGGCAACAGTGACCCAGATGTCCACCCTCACCATCTGCCCTTTGGCTGTCTGGTCTACACTGAATGCGGCACACGTGGCTAGGGACAAGAAAAAGTCACAATCTCAGACTGTGATGGGTGCTTTGTAAGTAAATGTTTATGGCCCTCGACCTTTCTGGACCTCGGCGGCGCCGGGTCACTCAGAGGAGGGGGGCCCTCCGTGGCGCCCAGTCACCCGGGGTGGGGGGGCTCTCGGTGGCGCCCAGTCACCCGGAGGGGGAGGTCTCGGCAGCACCCGGTCACCGGAGGGGTAGGTCTCGGCGGCACCCGGTCACCCGGAGGGGGAGGTCTAGGCGGCGCCCGGTCACCCGGACGGGGAGGTCTCGGCGGCGCCTGGTCACCCGGAGGGGGAGGTCTAGGCGGCGCCGGGTCACCCGGAGGCGTAAGTCTCGGCGGCGCCCGGTCACCCAGAGGAGGGGGTCTCGGCGGCGCCGGGTCACCCGGAGGGGTAAGTCTCGGTGGCGTCCGGTCACCCGGAGGGGGGGGCCTTGGCAGCGCCTGGTCACCCGGAGGAGAGCAGGTCGGTAAGACGGGATTCCTGGAAGCGCCGGGTGTCTGGGGCAAGGCCACCAGGCAGGTGAGAAATCTGCCCCCAGAGGTGGAATCCGTGTCTTCGGACAGCCACTCAGAGAGACAAGCTAGGGACGAGAGCCCTTCCACGGGGAAGGGTGAAAACCAGTTAGCCCCGCTTGGCAGCTGCAGGGAAATGGTAACATTTCACGCCCGGGCAGCATGACGCTGGGGTCTGCAAGCTACAGGAAGTCTTCCCATTCAGCTGAGTAAATGAGCCGGGGACCTACCTTCCACCTGTGAGGAGAGGCCAGCGGACAGGGTACTCTACCCCTTGTGTCGGTCACAGCATCCCCGTCCTCCTTTCGGGAATTTTCCTTCCACACGGGAGCCATGCTCCAAAGAGGTCATGTGATTCCCGCCCAGCCAATCAGAAGATGGCATCCTCAGGGCCATTGTGATTGGTTCAGGGATGGACACATGACCCGGTCAGGAGCCAATGAGGCTCAAGCTCTGCACATTCACCAGAAGGGCCCGGAAGAGGAGGAGGTTCGCTAGAGACAGGCTGGAGCGCTGCGCTGGAAGAGGCGACTCGAGGGACGCTGTGTCTGGGGCCGGCTGAGCCGACGCACTGAGGAAGGTCGCGTCTGGGTGACGCCAGCCCTGGGAACTCTGCTCTCTGGGTCCCGCAGCCCGGGCTGGGGCAGAGCTGGGCGGACCGGGTGCCTCTGGGTGGCCAGGCCTGCAGAGAGACAGCCCCGTTCTCCCGCCCGGTCCTGCGAACCCCCTCCATCCGCCCGTGTGCTCGGAGGCCGCTCTTCTCTGAGGTTCACACTCGTCAGAGGCAACGTGAATCTTCCACGGACCTTCATAACATCAGAGGCGCCCCATAGTTCCAGAAGTTTCTGCCCGGTGGACGGCTCCGGGGACGCACAGAGGCACTCGCATCTCATCAGTAACTTCCCTCCGAGCTGTATTTTCCGGGAAGGTTTGCTTCCGGGAAGCGTTTCTGCAGACAGCGAATTCCATCAGTGTGATTTGTGATCATCTCACCGACTGACTTAGACCGTCTCTAGAGGATTAGGGGACGCATCTTCGGGGGTTCTTCCCACGTTCTTTGGTCGTCGGTGACAGAGGTTGATTTTGACCAGCTTAAGGAGGAATGGACTTTTTTAGAAGGTTGTGGGGTATCTCACAAAATAGAAAACCAGGCTGAAAATCTGGACTTGGGCTGGATGGGGAAGAACAAGGCAGCAGAACCGGGCTTGGTCGCAGGAACGTGGGGCACCTGTGGGGATCCCTTGGGGGTGGAGCCGGCTGTCTTGATTGACAGCTCCACCTGCATCCTAAAGAGGAAACGAAGCTTCCAAAGCAGATTCAGGATGCTGCTACCGCCCAAAAAATGGGTGAACAGCAAAACAGCACATGAGCGTTAGACCCTCTTTTGACCTACCTTCTCTTGATGGACACAGGGGTTGTATTAAAAATATTTAATGACTCGTATAAGACTGACCAATCAGAGAGGACGTGGCAGTCAGCAACAGGGACAACTCTACTGGCCACACCAGCTGAACAGCAGCCCCAGCCGCAGGCATACACCCTCCCACTCTCACAGAATCTTCTCCTGTCCTGAAGGGTGGAAAAGTCAGCATTAAAACACACTGGTTTCTGGTTTACCTTGTCTTCCTTCTCTGTATATTCTCTGGATAATTTTGGAACCAGCGTATCTAATGGGATGAGCACCAGGTTTGGAATTCTGACATTCTGTCATTTCAACTCACCTTCTTACATTGGGCTCTGTTGTTTTATTTGGCCCTCAGATTTCCCATCATGAAACTGGGGCTCTGGTCCTTTAAATCTAATTGAATTTGACGACCGTTTCTTAAAATCCTGTTCACCTAGCATCTCTCTGCGACGGATGACAAATTCATCAGCTGTCAAAAAGCAACATTTCCTGAGTAAGACAGCCACTCGTCTTGCGGCTGCTCTGTTAGATGCAAAACCAAGGTCGCCGAGGACCTGAAGATCCCTGTCTCTCACAGTGATGAAAGTTACAAGTACACACACTTGTGCTGTCTGTTTAGCATTTCTGTTCTCAGAGCTGGCTGTACCTGGAGAAATCGGCTTCCTCCAAAGGAAAAAAAAAAAAGGAAAAACAAAGCCAAACCGTGTCTCTTTCATCTGGGCGAACAACAGCTTAATTGCTTCAGCCATTTAGTTACCAAATGCAGTGATATGTTCACTAATGAAATGTTTCATGCTATTTGGATCCTTTGAGGGGAGAAAAGGAAAAAAAAATCTCACCCCAATCCATAAATCAAGTGTTCCTTTCTAAGGAAACTTTTCTCACCCTTTGTGTGTTATATTATCTGTGTCAAACAGACGTTGGCAGAGGGAAAGATGGCAGGACACTCTAAGCAGATTTAATGAAGTAGCTCCAAATATTGTATCAAAATAAATGAAGTGAGTAATGCAAGAGCTCATTCCTGCTTTTTTGTTCTTTGTTTTTTTACAACCACTCCAGTGTGTTCAAGGCACAAGCAGCGGACTCGGATTGGAGGGGTGAGTCGGAAGGTGCCCCGTAACAACAGGCAGCCTCACCGCTCTCTTCAGTGTCAGTAATTCTTTGAGTCCAGGAACCAAGAAGGAATGGGAAGGTGGGAGAAGAATCACCACGCTTTCCAAGTCCAAGTTTTGCTTTGGATTCCACCAGATAGCAGAAGATAGGTTCTTGGGATTGAAGGTTTCCTGGATCTGTGGGGGGACCGCCTGTGGGAAATGTCATCTTCCAGGAGAGCGCTGCTCAGAAGCTGGTTCCCGCCGTGGTGGGCGCTTGGCGTTTTCAGGTGGCGGCACTGAGATCCTTTGCGGGAAGCCTCCCTGGGTGTGGGTCTGCATGTGGGAGACTGAGGTGCTCTGTCTGACACCGAGGGGTCGGCCACCTGCCTCTTTCTCCAGGAATTCCGATTCTTTAGCAGCAGGTGCAGGATGCAGGGCCGCCGGGGTCACCCCTGTGGCAGGAACACCAGTGCTTCTGTGATCTTTGCTGTGACACCCCATATCTAGCACTCTGTCATCCCCTTGGTTTCTGCTCATTCATTCCCTTTATTCTCTGAACCCTGAGATCTCCCCAGTAATGGGTCAGTTTCTGTTCCCTGTAACCTCTTGGTTGCCAACCATACCCAACAGACTACTTAGAAGAAAATGTCATTTGTTTTGCCTCATGGAAAAAGTTGCAGAGATCTTAAAAACATCCTGGGGCTGAAGATGAGAAGGCCATGCTCAGCAAATTCATTGAGTTCTTGCCACATGCTGGGAATTGCTCTAAGTAACTTATTATGTCTTATAAGTTATAAATTTATATAAATATACTAATTATTAAGTAAAACAGTTACTGGGGGTCCCCTCGGCAGCCTCTCCAAACAGAGCGGCTGACAGCAATCCCATTTCCCCGCTGTCCATGGTATCATGCTCCACAGTGTCCTATCACTTTAGATGGCGCCACAAACCGGGCACATTATTAATTTGGAAACAACGGGGTTGGCATTTGCTGATTTTAACAGTAATCTGGTGGCCGTGTTCCCTCTGTGTAGGTCCCTGTGTAAACCTGCTGTGCCTGGTCCCTCTCAAGCCTTATGGAATTTAGATTTCCTTCTGTCCGAAGACACCATGACACAGAGCACAGCTCTGCACCTGTCTTGCTTTGTCATTTTCATGTAACTTACAGACAACATGGTAAAATATGTAATCTTTTACTCCACGTGGCACGTGCAATTGAGGAGCTGTGGTGTACTCGAAGCAGTTTTTGAAATCAGGAGAGGTGGTCATGGGGTACTTTTGGAGTAACATAGCTGGGGATGTGGGAGGCTTGGTAAACCCCCACCTGGGGCTTCCCGCAGCCCTGGGCAGGCCTGACACCCTGTCACCACGTCCCTTGGGGGAGTAAGAACCTTTATGGAGTATCATCCTGCCCAGACCCCTGGAAACCACGCATGAAAATACATCCTCTGCATTCACTGCTGAATCTGTGACTCGTATAAAATTAGTGCATCAGACTGTTCCCTTCTTCTCCCCCAAGCCTCAGCCTCTGTTCTTCACCAGACCACTTAAGTTCATCTCGATGCCTTGCTGCACCTTTTTCAGCTTGGCCAACCTCGTCACCTTGCAGATTTGGAAATGCGGGTTAGCGTCTTGCTCCCAGACTCCGCTGCAGAGCGAAGTTGAAATGGGAGGGCCTGCGTCTGGATGAGCGCATCCACCCTTATCTATTCTCCAGTGAGTTAATAAGCGCTGCAGACAGGTCTGTTCATCTGCATCTAGCTTATTGTGGTAACGACCAAGCTGAGTGAGCTCTGGGCTCAGCCTCAGTGTCATAAATGCATGATCACCAGCCCAGCCCGGTTACCAGATTGAGGAGCCGCAATTAATATGATAACTTTTTGCACAGGACATTTAATCTGTGGCTATAAATCACAAGGAACATCCATTGTTTTCAGCTAAGGTGCACTCAACTGAATCACCCAGAAGTTACAGCCTTGCCTAAACAGCTGAATGCTTTGAAAACAGACAAAGAAAAGGAAGAAATTAAAAGGAGCGGGTCTTCTCTGTAGCAGACATTACACAGATATAAGGCGGGTTGTCACCTCGAGCGTGTGTGTGTGAGTGTGTGTGTGCACCATGTGGATCCATAGAAGGGGGTTGAGAATGCAGGCTCCAGAGGCACATCCTGGGTAAGTTACTTATGGGCTGTGTGGTCTTGGGCAAGTATCAGGGAGCTCAGAATTTGAGCCCAGGTGTTCTGGCTCCAAGGCCTTGCCTCAAACCACTTGGCTGCCCTGCTTCTCCAGCGTGGTAATAAATGGCAAGTCAGGAAGACAAATGTCCCTCCCACCCCGCTTTTTGTCCTCTGACTCCCTCCAGAGTCAAATGTAGTTACTAATTTCTTAATGTATCCTCCCAGTAATACAGATTTCCATTGAGCAAGCATCTGACCTAGTCTTTATATTTGTACACATTTGACTTAACAACAGGACATAGTGTCCCATGTCCTGGGGATAGCCTTCATCTCTTTAACATGCTTTACATAAACCCCATTACATAGAGTTGTCCCTGGTGTGAGACATGGTGTGGCCGCTCCTGCCAGCGTGACCTCATGCTGGTGAACCCGGGGGTGGGCAGCTCAGCCAACAACCAGATTGCCTTTTCCAAAGCCAACAATGACAGCACCCCCTTTGATGGCTCTGGTGGCCCCATGGCCCATCCGTTCCCCGGACACCATCACACTCCCAAGGACACCGTGGGCCCAATATAACCCCATGGACCCTACATAACCATGGAGCCTATGGCTTAAATTAATAAGTATTTGTTTAGCTCATGAATCACGAATTGGCTGTGTTTACTGTTGTTTCAACTGTCAGACTGATGTTGCTGATTGTCACCAGTGTCCAGGGCTTTGGCTAGGACCAGGCCATTGTCTCTACTGCATCCATGACTCATTCCCCCGCAGGGTGGCCTGGGCCTGTTTGCCCAGAGGCAGAAGGTTCCAGAGGGTGACCAGGAGCAGGGCTCTCGGGAGCTGGGGTAGAAGTGGCATGGTGTCACCTCCACCCCACGACAAGACCAGCCCAAGTTCCAAGGGGGGCTGGGGGCATGCACCCCACCTCTTGATAGCCGGGACTACGAAGTCAGATTGGAGATGCCATGCACACAGAGAAGGACCCGAGCCCCTTTAGGTAATGAGTGGGGCGCACAGCAGGGTAACTGACCCAGGAGCCTGGAGACACTTCTGGGTCTATAGAAGGCCTGGGGAGCCCGGCCTGCCCTCGAGGGCCTCGGAGACCTGTACTGACTCCTCCAGGCCTGAGATTGGTCCCATCTCCAGGGAGCCCCATGGATACTTCAGCCAGTTCCCCATCGACAGACGTTTAGCTTGCTTCCAGGGTTCTGTCGCTGCCAAGAGCTCTGCAAGAAATAGCTGCAAGCCTCCATCTGTCTTCGTGCAAACGTGCAGGTCCACCTGTAGGAGCAATTATCTAGCGTGCTTTGAAGAGGAAAACTCTTTTATTGGGGCTGGGGGCATCCTTTGCGAAGGTATCTAGATGACTACATGCAGGCCCCAAACCAGAACAGAGCTCCTGCATCCTGCTCCTGGAAGCTCACTCGTCATCAGAGGCAGCGCTGCTGGGGCCAGTGGCCGCGTCTGCCGCAGGTGCGTGTGCTCAGCGCACCTCTGCAGCCGTTGGCATGGGCTTCCCGACCCCACTGCACCGCGTGCAGCTCCCACACGCACAGAGCACACGGCTGCCTTCAGTCAGACCTCTGCCGGATGGTTCAATACTGCAGAGCATCCTGAATCCGGCCCCGAGGAAGGGCCAGCGCTAGCATTTAAGAAGAAAATTCCTTGCCCATCTCTGACCTTGGGAACCGGCCCAGCGTGTGCACGGGAATGCCAAACGCTGAGAGGAAAGTTACTGACCGGGTCTGGAAGGAGGAAGGACGGTGGGGAGTCGAAAAGGCTTATTAACAACAGGGAAGGCACAGGCGCTGGGGATTCTGGTGTGAAAATAAACGGGCAGAGAGGGAAGTTAAAGAGTTGGAATGGAAAATCCCAGAGCTGGAAGGCTGCTTCCCAAACCCAGCTATATATCAGAATCAAATGGGGGGAAACCCAGGCCCTGCCCCACATCCACCAACCTGACATTTCTGGGGCCTTTCAGTCTATGTCGTAAACGCTCTCCGAGTAGATTTTAGGAACTGCTGACGCGGCCCGGGGCTGTGATGCACTCCTCAACCTCCACGAGAGACAGATCTGCACATACAGGGATGGGGACTCCCGTTTACTGAGCACTTACCACAGCCGGGCGACGCGCCTCACTTCCCCACTCCCCCTCACTAGCCTACGCCCCGTGTGTAATCACCACCCCCGCCTTCCACGTAAGGCGATTGAGAATCAGACACAGGAGGGGAACACGGACACAGAGCTGGGAAGTAGCAGAGTGGAGGTTCCAACCAGGGACCGTGTGACCCCGAAGCCTGTGCTCTTCTTCTGTGAAGCTGGGCAGTGGTAGCAGCAGCTGGGGCCCTCATCCCCGTGGCCCCCAAGCCCTTGCTCCTAGCCCGGAGAGGTCACCGCAGTGGGTGAGGGCGGGCTTCTCCGATGAGAGGTAATGCCGAGCGACTCTTCTCACAACCTCTGCCTGTTCCAGGTTCCCCTGCCTCTGGGGAGCACGATAAAGTACATACATACATACACACATATATATGTATATGTGTGTATATAAAGATATATATATATGCATGTGCATATATGTATGTATGTGTGTGTGTAACACAATCATCTCCACACGTATCCAGCCAAGGTGACTCTTTTAATCCATGGGTCTTCTTGGCACTTGCCTTTTGGAAGACCCCATGAGATGGGCTTTCAGAGAGGTGGTAGTCAGGGCCTGGACAGAGATGACCCATTGTCCCCAGAATCCATTCTTCCTGCCTTTCTTTTAGTAAAAGGATCCCCCAAACTTGAGCCAGGCACACGGCTGCCCACCTGGTAACCCTTCCCAGTGTCCCTTGCAGCTCAGGGTGGCCTGGTGACGAGGCCAGGCTCCTGGTGTGTGAGTGGAAGAGACGTGTACAACTCCAGGGTCATGTCCATCGGAAGGGAAATTGCTTCCCCCCTCCCCGCGGCCTTTTACTTCTCCCTGTGGGCTGGAGCAAGGGCTCTGAGTCGGTAGAGGAGAGGTTCTCTATGAGCAGTGTTACCACCCACGGGACAGGGGGAAATGTTTGGAGGGGGCTGTGACAGGCACCTAGTGGGCAGAGGCCAGGGGTACAGCAAAACATCCTGCAATGCCCAAAAAAGAATGACTGAGCCCCAAAGTACTGACAATGCTGAGGTTGAGAAACATGTAATGCATGTCTGCACTTCTTTTTCCTGGAGGCTTAGCTTGTACCCTGATATGGGACTTTATGAAAACGTAAGGCATTGGAGATCCCAAACGACTCTGGCCTGGATACCACATGAGGAGAACAGAAATGCCCTGTCATTACCAGGAAGCCTATAATAGGAAGACCAGTTTTCTCAGATGGAGTGTTTGATTGCAGGCAAGAGACGGACTCTCATTCGTACAAGCACAATATAATTTTCTGGAAGGCCACAGGGAACTCACAAATGCACTGGGGACAGAGGAAAGAGGCAGGGAGCAGGGTAGCTTTGGAGACTGGGAAGCAGGAATGGTCCCAAGCAGGGACGAATGGGTGGAGCATCTCTCAATGGAATGGATGCATTTCACCTGCCTCTTCTGGCCTCGGGTCCCTTGTTTGAGAGTTAATGGCTGGCGAGAGCATGTACCTGGTGAACCAAGCCTAGAACGTGAGCTCACCTGCTGGCCGGGCACCCACCAGTGATGCAAAGGCTCCAAGTCAAGGAGTATCCAGGTGACCTTTGACTTCTGCACAGAAGGTCATCCACCTGCCTTTCCTGTCCCACCGAGAATGCACACAACCGAGGTAATCCCCAAGTACTTTGGAGTATCAATAGGAAATGGGGTTGGGATAATCCTGTAGCCCTAACCAACAGGGTGGGGCTTCATGAGACAAGGTCTGTCACTTACAAGCCATGACTGAGAAAATCCCTTTGGCTCTCTGCACCCGAAGCTTGAGACGAGGCTCTCTCATGATCCGCATCCTCCCACATAAAGTTGCTCAGATCCACTCAAGCAGGGGTACAATATGCTTAATAGTTGCTGGTAGCAGATGATCCTCCCTGCCAAGATCTATATATTGACACATATGGCTCAGGCTATTTGTACAATCATACATCAAAAAATGGAAGATTTTAAGTGCATACATTGACTATGTCTCAGTTATTTGAGGAGCACTGAGACAGGCTGGGGATTGTTTTCAAAGCCTTCATATACTTTAAAGCATCTCAGAAGTTGGGAAGAAACAGAACAGAGTCAACTGTGCTGTGAATATTCCATATAGCCACAGAGAGGCAGCAATGGAATCTCATCTCCCCTTCATCCCACATGAAAGGTCCCGAAGTTGAACCTCTGATGCTCATCGATCTGCCTGGTGAGTGAGAAGCAGGGCAAGGAGCTGAGCACCGCACTTCAGGGCGGCCAATTCTTTATTCTCTTTAGGAATAACTAGAGCCTTAGTTGACATTGTTTGATCTTTCCTGTTCTCTATCCATTCCCCGTTTTTTATGAAAATAAGAAAGTTTACCCAGATTTTCCATGAGGACTATCATGTAGATTTGGAGGGGGGGGGATTGCTGAGGAGTGGGTATAGGGTCAAAGTCTGGCCAGTGGAAGATTCTCATTATCCCCTGGTTCAAGGATGGACACCTAACTCAAGCCAGATCAATGACTCTGGTTCTGGATCTTTGTCAGAACCATTGGGAAAGAGACAATCCCTTTTCTTAGTGGTTTTCTGAGCAGTTGGATGTAAGCTCATCAATAGGGAGAAGACCATTTTGTTGGTAGTTGGAGAGAGCCCACCTGAGAAGGTTGTGATCTCCAAGATGGCCCCCAATGATTCTCACCTCCAGGTATTCAGGGCCTCATGTGGTTCCCTCCCATACTAAATACGACCACTCTGTGCAACCAGAATACCAGAAACAGTGGCATGTGATTTCCCCAGCTGGGTCATGAAACACGCTATGGCTTCCTTCCATCAGATGCTGGCTGAGGCTGCAGGCATCAGACAGTTTGGCTGGAACCGGATGATGCACCTCGGGGTGGCTCACCCACTTCTCTGGAAGGTTAGTGCTTGTTTGAAGTCCCTGAACATTCAACTCTGCTCAAGTTTGTTTGAGTGACCTCATAGCATGGCAGCCAGCTTCCCCCGGAGTCGGATATCCAAGAGACCCCAAGCCACAAACCCCCAGCGAACCACTCCCAGATGTCTGACCCTCAGAAAGTGTGATGAGTAATAAATATACATTGTTGGAACCTGCTAAGTTTTGGGGGGATTGCTACGCAGCAGTGAATCATGAACACACATTACTAGCTTGGGCGGTCGTCACTCCTACTGGAGGAGAACCCAGCCTTGGGGAATGTGGACTTCTTTAAGCATCTCAACGGTTTTTCCAAATGGGATTGTCCTGAAGTTGAATCCTGCCCCAGCAAGCAAATGCTCTCTGCTTCGCACGGTGATCTGGCTGCCGTATGTTTCCGAGGAGAGAGTCAGCCCTGCATTCCCTGAAACTCCACTGGGGGATTCTTTGGGCCATAGGCCCAATATTTCACCCATGCTCACTCTCTCTTTCTCTCTCAACCACAATTATTTTCAAATACCTTAAGGAGAGCACTGAGTTTTGCATATTCCTTGCGGCCTTTTAAAACTGGGAGGATTTAGATTTTGTTTATTTATCCATGGGGCAAAAATGTAATTTGGGAAGTCTTCTTGCTTATCAGTGGCTGAGCTCTGCCCCAGGGGTGGCTCCAGGCCCGGTGCCTCTCCTCCGTACTGTGAATTGTAGGTGACAGTCATGGTTGGCAAAATGCCCCTTGGGGACGTAGCGATCCACACTGAGCTGCAAGGGCCACCTCGTGCGGCAGCGAATGGGGCCACTGGAGGTGCCCGCACACAGGAAGGATGGACGGATGGGAGGACATGAGCATCATGCCCCTTGAGGACAGAGGAAGCCCACAGTCACCCCAAATAGTGGAAATGGGTGGGTCCTTTGGCAGCAATGAGTATTTTGAAATATCAGTGGGATTTTTAGCTTAATCTAGTGACTTGATATTCTCGGGTTTATATTTTCCTAAGATTGTGGGGAAAAGGAAGGGGCTAAAAGAAGAATGAGGATCTCATCTTCCAGGACTCTCTCTACATTCTGGGAAGGGATAAAATTCCCACTTGGACCGGTGTCCCTCTCTTCTGGGGGGTAGCACCCCCTTCCCCTTCTAAGGCTAAAAAGCATGATCTGTTTTGGTCGATGGGCACGAGGTTCAAATACATGGCTGGCTGGAGACCTTCGATCACTCCGGCTGCCCTGTAGACTCACTGGGCTGGAAGGGAGAGGGTGCCAGGCTCACAGCCAACGAGGATGCCCCCCGGGGCCCTGAGTCCCCAAGGGCCCCCATGCCCAGTTCATCACGCGCTACCGACGTTCTTGTTCTAACAGCCCCCTCTGCGTCCACAGCAAGAAGAGCTTGCGGCTGGGTGAAGGTCCCGTGGATGTCCTTATGGGGCCACGGCAGCCATCCTAACGCGGCAGGCCGGTCTGCGCGTGCGACAGCCTCCCGGACCGTGGCAGAGTCTGCGTAGTGCAGCGGAGAGCACAGACCGAGCCGCGGGGCTTAGCGGGGGTCCCGGGGAAGGGGTGGCCCGCAGTGACAGCTTCTGAGCTGCAGGTGTGAAAGGGGGGTGTCCTCAAAGAGCAGCAGGGGCAGCAACCAAACCACCAGAGTTGGGGTCCACGGAGGGTCTCTCAGGCAGAGCCACTGCTCTGTTGCTAGAACTGGGGGGCGAGCCGAGCTCCACCACTTGCAGAGGCTTTCCAAGGGGTGCCCGGGCCAAGTGACATTCTCTCTGTATCGTAGGTGCTGAAACGGAGCCCCAGGGTGTGCGGTGGGGGGCGAGGGGCCATGAAGGGACTTGTGTCAGTCCCCTGGCTCTGTCACAGGGCCCACTGGCACCACAGAAGGCCGCAAACGCTCCCAAGGGAGCCCAGGAGGCTTCGGCAGCTTCGGCTCTCCTCTGAGCAGCTGAGGCTGAGCCTGGAAGCCGGCCCACGTCCGGAGCTGCGGGACAGCCTCGCCCCGTCCCCTGACCTCCGGCTTCCCCGGCTGAGCAGGGGGACGGCACCTGCAGCCCGGCGTCCACGCGGCTCCGAAGGGCAGGTGGGGAAGGGACAAGCGGGCAGCACAGACAGCAAAGCGGAGCTGTTCTCGGCTGACTAATCAGCTCACAGCGGCAACGAGAGACAGGCAAGGGGTCCCCCGGGTTTGCCTCCAGCCGCTGTGGGATTCGAGATCCGGCCTCCAGAGACGGCTGTAGGTGGTGCCTCTGCTCTGCTCTTCCAGGCCGAGCCCACAGGGGCTCCGAAGCCAGGCAGGCCCCTGAAAGGGCCTCCTTCGGCAGGAACCCGGTCCCCTCCACCCCCCTCCACGCTCCTCAGCACGAAGGTCTGCTCCCAGGAACCCAGCCGCTCAACAAACCAAGCAGCATCTAAGGACCATCGTGTATTCACAGATTCTATCAATCAGCTCGCTGCTACCATAATAAACCGTAAGAGCAGGGGTGTAACGGAACACGGCTCTGTTCCGCGTCAAGAGGGGCGTGCGTGGGTGGGCCGCTGGGGGGGCCAGGCTGCTCTGACTTGAGCCGCGTGCCTGCCTGGGGCTTCTGCGTCACCACGGCAGGAGAAGAGAGAGGATGGGGGACTCACACGTGGTCTTCACAGCCCCCACGGGGAGCGCACTTGTCATGACCGTTTGCAGGCCTTGTCAGTGCCCCTCCCGTGGCCCCAAGTGCACCGTGAGGCAGGCTGGGCCTGCCCGCCTCCCGCGGGCCCAAACATGCCCAGGTACGGGGTGGGGGCCTAGAGAAGAAGGGAGTCCCTTCCTGTCCGTGGGGAGGGTGTGCCTGTCAGCGGACTCTGCAGACACCGGCTGTGGGCAGCATGGCCGGCAGAATGCTGAGCTGCATCTCGAAGGGGGGGATGTTGAACTCCTACCGCACTCCACGCCCAGCAGCTCAGACCTTCAGAGTCAACCAGCAAGGTCTCTGTAGCAAGAGACGAGGAGAGGGGTTACCGTCCGTGTGCTCTTGAGGGCAGGGATTGCATCTGACTTAGTGTTCCCTCCCTTAAAGTGACCAGATTTGGACTTGCCTAGTGGCCCGGGGCGGGGGGGGATGTTGTTGTCACAGCCCTACGGTGCAGCAGTCAGATGCCGTTTTAAAATCCCCCTGGCAGCAGTTCGGCTTCCTGGTTCCCACTGGGTGACCAACTTAACTTATTAGATGATGCCTTTATTACCCCTGCTCTGTAAAGCATTCATTGTCCATCTGTCTGCCCATCCATCCATCCAAACATCCAATCATCTGTCCATCTGTCCATCCACCCACCCACCCACCCATCCATCCATCAATCATCCTCGCCATCCATCCCCCCATCCATCCATCCATCCCCCCATCCATCTATCCATCCA
>NC_138381.1:79478022-79498925 GCF_054177405.1 Leptonychotes weddellii
CGTGGCCCCAGGGACCTGCAGGGGGACCCAGCCAGAGAATGGTGGGTCTCTACCGTGCACTCACAGGGGTTATCTGCGCAAGGGGCTTGCTCTCCCTTCCTCAGCCTGGCCTTCGATTTCCTGGAGTCCTGTACTTACAGCTCCAGTGTGGGGGTGCTGGAAAAGGTCAGGGAAGAGCAGTGGGGTCAACTGCATGGCAGGACCAGATCCCCTCTTACAGCAAAAGTCTCCTGATCTTCCTGTTGGAAACCGTCCACTCTGAGTCCCTGTGGGTTGGGTGGGGACTCAGCCCCAGGTGAGCTCCAGGCCTGGAGGGAGACACCGGTGAGCAAGGCCTGGGTCGTGACGATTTGCAGGCGACAGGTTTGGTGTAGCTGTGGCTTGTGACGCAAGCCTGCCGGGCTTCCACGAACACGTCTACAGAAGCCTTTATCAGCCGGGGCTGGGCCAGCACATCCTGGCAGCGTGAGGGAGCATGTATCTGTTTCCCTCTGGGAAACATGTTCTCGGAAACGCGGTGGGCCCTGCCCGGGGCTGGGTTGGCTTGTGTTGCAGTCAGCTGCCCAGACCTCAGGCCAGGTCAGCATTATGGGTCGAAATGTCCTCCCCCAAATTCATGTGTTGAAGTCCTCTCAGTAGTAGATAGGACCTTATTTGGAAATGGGGTCCTTGCAGATGCAATTAGTTAAGATGAGGTCATATGGAGTAGGGTGGGCCCCCACTCCCACAGGCCTGGTGTCCTGATAAAAGGGAGAATTTGGACACAGACACACACACAGAGTGTGGAAAGGCCGTGTGAACATGGGGGCAGAGGTGGGGGTGAAGCTTCTACAAGCCAGGGAGCGTCAAAGGCGGCCTGCAAATCACCAGGAGCTGGAGAGAGGCCTGGAACCTCGGAAGGAATGGACGCTGCCGACTGCTAATCTTGCACTTCCAGCCTCCAGACTGTGAGACGGGACATGTCTGTTGCCCCAGGCCCCAGTGTGGGTGACCGTGAAGGCGGCCCTCCAGCCCAACATGCCTGACGACAGATGGTTTGTCGGCCACGTCCGGGGCACGGAGGAGACGAGGGGACGGGGCACGGAGGAACCTGGTTCCTGCTGCCTGGGGGTCTGGCCTTAGCAGGTAGGAACCTCACTGGCTCCAGGGACCCCGCGGGGGCAGAAATGAGGAGGCAGGCGGGTGCACCTTATTCACATTTAGAAGGCACCCTGCTGAAAAAGCATTTCGTCAGGACTCTCCGATCGCTTCTTCTTTCTTGAATTCTGGGCACAGAGACCACATTACATACGGGCTGTGTGAAGTCCTGTTTGTTAGACAACAACGTTCTGTGTTTTCCTGGGAGACACACGCGGCTGTTCTCTCTTTCATAAAGCAATAGACTTTTCCCTAATTGTCTTGGGAACACACAACTTCCCTCTGCCTACATTTGCTTTTTTCACTTTTGGGCAGAGACATGACCAGGGAGCACTATTTCTCTGTTCTGGGAAAGTGATGGCACAGACCGCAACTCTGAGTCAGGGAGACAATCTGGGTGTCCTGCTTGGAGGCGGCAAATCCACTGTTCCCAGTGAGGGCCAAGTTGGGTCATAAGCCCCATTTCACCAAAGCATCTATTTTCAAAAGAAGATAGAAATCCAGACTTTTTTTCTTTAGGTGAAATGGCCGAAGTGTTCAATATTGACTCAGTCTTTGTCTCTTCTGTAACCTGTTTTATCATCCTTTCTACAACTTACGACAAACTGAAATTTACTTTGATGTTAACCCCCCAGCCGAGTAGATGCAACATCCTTGAGAGCAGGCAAGCCATATTTACTCTCCGTCTCCAGTGTCTGCAATAGTTCCTATAGCACACAGTAGGTGCTTAGTAAATACCAGGTGAATAAGTAACTGATCCATCACTTGATTCTGTTGCATGGATACAAGAATTTCATGTACTTTTTTTTTTTTTTTTTTTTTTTGCGGAAGGGTCTCTGGGCTGCATTTGACTATTAGAGGAACCTAAAAGGTCAACCTTTTTCATTCAGCCCAAAGCCACCGCGGGCATATCTCAGGAAGCTGACATCCAAATGTACGTGTGAGATCCAAGGAGAAGACAGAGCAATTTTCCTCACTGCAGCCCACAGGGAGCTGGGATATACGCTCACCTGCCATGGTTCTCACTTACCACCATCAGTCAGCAGGCTTTTAGCAGAGAATCGCACATGTGATTTATTTGAAAATCCTTTCAGGTCCTGAAGGAGAGATACTTAGTACACAATGCACTTTGTCATCATGTGTCAACATTGCCTCGATGCAGAGAGCGACATTACACCGCGTAAGAGTGTAATTGGATTGTGCTGGGATCCTTAAATCTGCATTTTCATTTACCAAAAGCCACAGCGTTTGGAGAGCCATCTGCACTTGATGCCAGCCCCTCGGAGGGGTCAGTGTGTAGAAAGACAAAGGACAGCCATAAAGCCGCTGAATGCAAACTTTATATTTACAGTCGGTAAGTGTATAAACATATATTACATTCTTACGATCTACAATACATTCTGCAGGGAGATGGATCTGTGAGTGGGCGGCGGCTGCCGCATTAAAGAGGACATCACGCGGGTACAGATGGAAAGAAATATCAGCAGGGCTACTGAAAGCAAAGGACTGTCATTGAGAAGGGGTGACAGTTTAATCGCCCCACCAGACACAGTGAGTCGACTTGGGGATGGGAGCAGGTGGCTTACGGCTGCTGGAATCCCAGGCTTAGAGCAAATGGGGAGCACCTCAGTTGGGGGAAGGGTAAGCTGGAGGAAGGGATACCCATGATCTAAGGAGAATTCAATTATATGCATTAAGGAGGGGGTGAGGGGAGAGGATGAGGAGGGAAGGAGGAGAAGAGAGGGAGGGAGGGAGAGACACAGAGCAAGAAGAGAAATAGGGTCAGGGAGACACAGAGATGGAGAGACACACAGAGAAAGAGGAAATGGAGAAGAGCATCGTGGAGCGGAGAGACAGAAAATGACAGAGGAGAGAACCCGCCCCCCACCACGCGCCCTGCTTCTATGCGGCCCTCCTTACCAGGGATCCCGCCACCCTTCCCCACCTTGGCGGGAGCTCGAGCTGGGGCAAGAATCCACTCATCTCTCCCCCCACCTGCCTTCTTGGCGGCTTCCCATCCATCCGGGGATTTGGGAGACATTCAGAGTCATTCTGATTTCAAGCAACAAGGTTAAAGCTCTCAGGACAGACTGGGGTCTCCCTCTCTCCCTCAAGCTCGGGCACCTCCATCCCTCCATCGGTCCAAGCCCACATGGGGGGTGTGAACAGGCTTCCTGCCCGGCCCCCCTGCGGCACAGCGGGCCCTGGCTTCCCCTGCCCGTGCACTCCACCTTGGTCCACATGCATCACTGCAGCTGTGGACGGGGCACCCGGTGTGGCCGTCCACGGGGCCGTCACAAAACGGCTCCCCCATCTTCCCAGAGGTGCAGGGTGATGAGTGTCCCTTGGTGTTGAATTCACCGTGAGAACCGCGAATCCTCGAAGACCCGCCTCTTCAAGGAAAGGACACGAGTGACGTTCACCTGGTGGGGCCACTGCAGAGTGTCACCTGGAGCGGATGCACCTGCCACGGGGGAATGCTGGAAAGGCCCCTGTGCCCAGGCTCTTAGACAGCTGGTGGGTCAGAGGAGTGCACCTCTGAACACAGTGAACTTGCCCGAAAAAGCCTGGTTCCTTGAACCCGATCGACATTCTGTGCCCTGTATCCCTAGTTTACCAATAAAGGGACGCTCCGAATCCCCCAGAGGGCTTGCGCCTTTGTTCTTGGCATCTGGTTACAAAGATATCCATGGCCTATTTGCCCACGTGTGCCCCTTCAGTCCCCGTCAGCAACGCCTGGTCAGTCACCAGCCCGCGCCGGTCTTTGGGTGATGGCACCCCATGATGACGCCCCCGCCACATGCTGCCCACGCTCCGGACGTGGCCCCTGGTCGCGCCCCGGCTCAAATGACTCACTGCCTCCCGTCGGTCCACTTGCACTCCACCCGAGTCTCAGGGTTCTTCCAGAGTCTGCAGTAGTGAGTTCTGGACCCACGTGGATTTCACCACACCCAAAGGGCTTTGATTCAAGAGAGAAAGAGAGTGATGGACAGAGCGTGGGGCTGTTCTTTCCTGGGACCCATCAGAAGCTCAGTGATTCAGAACTCGTTTTTCTTCCAAGTTTTACAAACCTTGCCATGCACAATCCACCTCTTAACACTGGCCAAGACCCTGCGTTCCGGAACGTGTGCCTCGATCCCGACGTGGGGCCACCCCAGCCGAGCCGGAGCCGTCTGCTGGGGCTCTGCTGATAGGGGCCATCTTATCTTGTCCTGTCACTTCACTCCTTTCCCGGGGGCGCCCTTGCCACACGTCCCCAAGTTAAAGGCTGAGAGGTGAGTGAGAACCCGTGTCCGCGAGTGTCTGGCTTACACATCCTCACGTAACCTTTCCATGTAGCCGTGTGGCTGTCTGCTTTCCCCCGGGTCCAGATCCTGGCAGACCCAGCTCATGTCCTCACCGCTGGTCGATATGGAGTTCACGGTGGGGCATCCTTCATCCGAGGGGATGGTGGTGAAGGTGGTAAATTTCACTCTTTTCCTTTTTGAGGTAGGGGATGTCGGGGGCTCGATTCTCTGATCCTTCCCGTCCACAACGGTGGGGCCCGAACATTTGAACAGCTGTCCATTGATGCTCTTCTGGGAGTTTGTGCTGAGCAGATACTTACTCTCTTCGAAATCCATGCTCCTGTCAATGGCAGTGATCTGCTCGTCCTGGCAGGATGCAAAGTTCATGTGGTTCTCCAGCAGCTCGGAGCGGTGGCTCAACCCGACCCAGTCGTGCGAGTGACTCAGACCTTCTTGCTCCTCCAGGGGAACCTGCTTGTGCCTGTATTTCAGCGCAAAGGCCACACAGTTTATTAGGAAGACCAAAATGGCCAGGCAGAAGACCCCCAACAGCGCGTACATCCCGATCTCCAAGTCACTCAGCCCTTTGGATGCCTGCGTGAGGCCATTCTCGTCCGTTTCCACGTTGCTTCTGGGCAGGTCCCCCCGGGGCGGGAAGCTGGTGAGGTCGATGGGGATGGTCTGCAGGTGGCTGTCATCATCTAGAAGGCTTCCTTGGCTCTTCTTTCTCTGGAAGGTTGACCTCTCTGTCGTGGACCCTCTTCCTTCCATGAGGCCCACGGAAGAACTGCTATAGTACTGACCCCCCTGGGTCCCCCATTCCTGCAAGGGTTTTTTGGGTCTTCTGTCACTGACGTTATTTTCTAGGTGAACTCCTGCCCCAGTGTGTCTGCTGTCACTGGTGTTGGGGTTCGCATCATTTTGGCCAAACTTAACTTTGATGTTGGCTGTCCCCACAGCCAGCACACTCTTCCGCTTGGATTTCTGGCACGATTCGCTGATGACCATTTCGACCTTTACCAGAGCACCCTGCCCTTCGGTTTCAGCAGCGATGATAGGCCACTTGAATTTGGGGTCTTGGTGGATGGAGACCACCTTTTCGTCCAGCGAGGTGGTCATCAAGGAGAAGTCTTTCCCATCGTAGATATCCAAGGGGGTGATGGAGCCATCGCTGAACTGGACCCAGCAACTGATGGCCGCTTCCTGTTGAGTAAAATAAGTCAATAAGCATGGGCCCCAGAGCTCACGGAACACCAAGTCTTTGTACAGTAGACATTCGGTGGCAAAAATAATACAACAAGAACAAAAGAACGCCTTTTAAGCAGTGCAGAAACAAGAGGCCAGACGCACGAGGGTCATGGAAGAAAACCAATGCTTATGGAGGTGGGAAAGCAAAGAACACAAGCAAGGCCTTGATATGAGAATGAAGGGAAGCCCATGTTAAACGCCCCATAAGAAGATCTGCTTTTCTCCCCGAGGCGTAGAAAGAAAGATGGGGTTTTTAGGGGTACATAAATTGCATGTCAAAGGGTATTCCTGGTTAGTGGGATCATGTACGAATGTCACACATTTCAAGGGAAAATATTTATGACGTTATTTTTAAGCTGTTTTAATCCCGAGTCTCCCCTCACTACTCACATAAGGGATGAAAACCCCCCCTTATCTGGACAGGGACACCCAGAGGTACCGCCGGCTTTGGTGGTGTTGGTCCTGCTGCGTCTGGGACTACGGGAGTAGGTTTGTATGAGTTTCCAGACACAATGTTGACTTGGAGACAGGGAGTTAAAACAGCCAGGGAGAGAGGCACTCTACGTGGACTGTGTCTGCCACCCTCCATCCCCTCAACCAGTCGGGGGAGATGGGGAGACCAAGGAATGGCCAGGACCAAGGTCTGCACACATCTCAATCTCTTGCCTTTTTGCTTTGTTGCTTTAGATCAACCCTCCTTGGGACTAGTTGGACCAGGCAGACCGTAATAGAGGAGATAACTCTCTGACTGAACGCGAGCCTTTAATTTCGGGGAAGAGGTCATTGTGCTTGACCGTGAACTGGCCCTCCCTTCCCCACATCTCGGAGAACCTGCTCCACCCCAAGCCCAGAAGGATGAATGGCCTGGAGAGGCACATGACCCCACACACCCAGCCACGGCGCCACAGCGGATTGGACCGGGGACAAGGGGGCAGGAGGTGGCCTTCAGAGCCGTTCATCTCCGCAGCCTGAGCCAGTGAGTATCTCTCTCTCTCTCTCTCTTAAATTTGAAGTAAGACAGATGGGATTGAAGCCTGAGCTGCGGGAAGATGAGTGGGGACTCACATAAAACTAGGGTGTGGAGCCCACCTCCGAGCCACCACAATGGATCAGAGATAAGCAAATGTCTGGGCCCAGCATTTATTACAGGGAAAGAAAAAGAAATACAGCAGAAGGAACGGCGCAGGGGAGGGAGTGTGGTGTGGGCGTGGGGAGACTGACGATATCCTGCCTCTTCTGAGTTCCTACAGCTGGGGTCTGGGGGAGCCCCGGTCCTGGTAATAGATCCCTCATGCTTCAAGCTTGCTTGAGTGGATTTCTCTTTCTGGCAACCGAAGAGCCCCTGAGCATGAGCGAAGCCAGTTTTACCCCGGTGCTGTCTGGTGTCTGGAGACTTCCTTCAGCTCCGCCACGAGACACGGCTATTGTTAGACAGCTACTAATTGCAGAACGCTGCCAAGACACAGCGCAAGAGCCCCTGGATGTGACATCAACTCACCAGGTTCTTCCAATCTGCCAGGAAATCGGAGCAGGAAACTCAAATGCCATTGGATTTCTTGAGACTGAAATGTCAGAGCCAAGTGCACGCAGGGACTAAGGGCCATCCAAACCAAGTATGGAGCCGACCACAGGGGAGCATGCTCAGCTCTGCATGTCACAACTGGATTAGCTCTCTGGCCCTGTTCGAACTGTGTCTTATTGCTTCCTTAAGTCCTGACTAGAGGTCCCCTGATTTTATCACCCCATGAAGACAGAAAGCAGCCCCGGCTTATTTCTCCTTTGTTATCCGTGCCTTGCATCCTGGCTTATCCCGCCCTGAGGAAAAGGAGGTTTGTCTTTCGCAAGAATTCCTATCTGTTACTGGAATCATCCACGTTCAAGTGTTTTATAATCCAAGCCCCTGCACACAAAGACCATAGCAAAGGGGCAGAGGGATTAGCCAACACAGGACGAGGAGCTCGAGGGACAGGTGCAGGCTGGGAAAATGGGAGGGTCCTGTGTGTCCTGGGACAAGTCTGGCTTGGGGTGGGGGCTGCCCAGGGGACACCTGCCAGGAAGGGTTCCCACCCAGAAGGGTAGCCGCCAGGAAACCCCCCACCTGGGCTGGAGGCCCTCGAGCAGCCCCGCAGGAGGACGGCCCTGCTTCACGAGGCACAGAGAATCAACAGCCAGAGACCGCTGTCTCGTTGCTCAGCAAGGTTCACCGAAGCCACCATGTTCCCTCTTAAAAAATAAAACTTACTCTCCCCTGATGAGGGAGGAGCACATAGAACATTTGCGAATGTCCTTTTTCCAGCGCCCATCGGAAACCATCCCATCAACACACACACACACACAGCACAGGGTCAGCACCTGCTGGTGTCTAGTTCAGGGAAAGGAGATGCTGACTGACATCGCCATGGGGTCCTCACTTCTGCCCTGAGCTCAACCTCAAGCCTGGCGGGAGCGACGCCTCCAATCTCCCATCACCCCAGACCTGCTACCCCATTTTCCCTGCAGGGACTCCACAGCAGGCTGGGGGCACCTCCCCAGAGGCCCCTCCGCCCCACCCGCGGCCATGGGGGCAGCGGAAGAGTGTGAGACAGCCCAGGTATGACCCACCTGGTTCATGACCTCACTTGATGTGTGTCCCACCTGATGTGTGACCCTGGAGTGTGACCTCATCTGATGTGTGACCTCACCTGGTGTGTGACCCACCTGATATCTGACCTACCTGGTTCATGACCTCACTTGATGTGTGTCCCACCTGATGTGTGACCCTGGAGTGTGACCTCATCTGATGTGTGACCTCACCTGGTGTGTGACCCACCTGGTGCATGACCTACCTGGTGTGTGACCTCACCTGGTGTGTGTCCCACCTGGTGCGTGACCCACCTGGTGCGTGACCCTAGCCCCGCCTCCATACCTGTCTGGGCCTTTGCAGAAGCTCCTGAGCCGCTGCAGTAGCAAAGACAGCTCTGTTGCTCCCTGGGCTGAGCTGCAGGGAGAGTGACAGCCCTGTCACCAGCTGGACCCCGAGGTCTGTGATGGTCACCTTCTCATCCAGCACGGTGATGGTCTTTTCTGCCAAGATGGCATCTGACAGAGGCGACAGGATCTGAAAGGCAGAACCAACATGGAAGGAAAAGCTTGCTGTGGCCCCAGAATTTCCTCCCATGGCATAAATGATGCTCGTAGAGACAGACGACCGAGCCAGAGTGAACGGAAACGGGTCTTTCCCACTGATGTCTTCTTCCAAAAGGCGTATCTCGCATGATGGGGGGGGGATCTGACGCCCCCCCACTACACAGAGAGACCCCAGGACCCACCAGGCGCCCCCGCAGTCCTCCCGAGGAGGAACTGGCTTTGCCATTCACGGGGTGCCAGCTTCATGGGGCTTGCGCTGCACAATCATTTTCTAGTACACGTGCATGTGCATCAAATAATCGGTTTAAGAAACTTCACAGCAGCAAGGAAAAACTGATTTTGAGGTGCTAGTTACGTATTTATGTGCTTCTTTCTTACACACGTGTGTGACTAAGAGGAGACTGTTGGCCCACGTGTCACCTGAGTCATCCCGTGTGTCATGACAGCTCACACTCCATACCTCGGGCAACACGGAGCATTTGGGAGATCAGCTCGCATCCCCAGTAAACAGAGCTGTGAGTCTCCACCACCAGAGCTGACACCCCAGAGTCTCATTTCTCCTGCGGACACCGCGGTCCCGGGGAAACGAAGCTTATGCCCCATTTAGACCCTGCAGAGGAGGTCCTGCTTTTGTGGAACCCCTTGTCCCGCTCACCCCTCACTCAAGTTTGAAGAGTTAACTTTGGTCCCCGTGAACCCTCAGCCTCAACCCTGGATGACACGGCTTCCAGCTTCCCTTAACCCACATTCCTGACATGCTTCTTTCTGCGAGGTGGTGCTGATATTTATGAAGACATATGTTGAGATGGCAGTTTTCCCAGGACCCCTGAAATTTGTGTATCGAGCTCCATAATTCTATCCAAATACCACCTTCGGTCTCTAAGTCTGGTTTGGACAATTTGAACGGCCATGAGTGTGAGTTACGAGTCCCCCAGAGGAAGTGGACAAGCGAATTTATAACTCAGGAGGACTCAGTGGGAATAAAGAAAAGGGTGTCAGGACTCTCTGCCCCACCAGGACAGTGTCTGTGTTGAATGCATGGGAAGCTGGCCCCCGTCCCCGGCCCGGAGCCCCGACTTGTGCTGCTGTCCTGGTCCTTGCACCACCACATGGGGCAGTGGTGAATGCCACCGCTCCTGGTTCCAGTCCCCAGGTGTCAGTTTAGCCTGTGGACAGGTGGTAGGAACTTAGCTCTTTGGTTTAGGTCTTTCAACTAAAAGTCAATCACGGAGGTTTCGAGCTCCTGTCTAGGGGGCAGATAGGTTCTGTTTGACGTAAATGAGACTTTAAAATGGAATTAATGGCCACCCTTAAAAAAAAATCATAGGATTTCATACAAAAAGATCTCTCACTTTTCTGGAAAGGCTGCAACATCTGGCCGTGCTAGATTTGCATTTCCTTTGGCAGCCCCACCCTCGCCGCACTCCTCACCGGCCCCTATCGTGTTCCCAGCACTCGGGGCCCAAGTGAGCGGCTGTCTTTCAGCTCACGCCCAGGCAGCTTTGCTCACTGTCACCTTCTCTAGTCTTTGAGATCATTGGAGCAAGCGACCCCTGGGTCACTTCAAACCTGTCTATTTGCCTCCTTGAGTAAAATGATCTCTTTTAAATACCAGCCAATTTTCCAGAGCAGATATGCTTTAAATCTTGCATAATCAATACTTTCACTGACGAGGTTCCTCACGCACAGCTGTGTCAGAAACCCCCACTGACAGGCTAGTAGCCCGATTGGGGGCACCTGCTGAACCATCATATTGTTCTCAGACGGGAGGTAGACCACTAAACCCAGGGGACCTCCCGGGACAGCGTTTTGGGGGAGTGTTTGTTCCAAAACCCCATGTTGCATCCTGGTCCTGCCCCATCCGTTCCTGGCTGCAGGTGCCCCCAAGACCGTGAGGGGCATAATAACTTTGTTCCTCTCCTCGGCTCATTTCTGAGACGCCCTAGTTTTCACTGGGCCTGGGGTGGGACTTGAGGCAGCATGGCATCACGGCAGGATGGAATGCTGTGACACAGGATGATGGTCAGTGGGGTGGAGGGCTCAGCGAGAAGTGCTGGCCATGCCCATGCCCACGGCTCCCATGAGGCCAGCTCACGCCCACAGCCTTCTCCCCATGATGGTAACACCCAGCATGGTGTAGAGACAGTGTACTGGGGTTTCAAACATGACCCACCCAGAGGAGCCACCCAGTGTTTGTCAAATGCAAGCAGTAAGTGAGGAACTTCAAGACTCTTGTCACCTCCTTACCCCAGTTATATTATTCAGGTGACAATTTGGTTCGCTCTAGAAATAGATGTCCTAAGTAATGACAAACAATTCTCATCTGGGCAGAGAAGAGGCAGGGATACGGAGGGTACTTGCGCTGGGGGTTGCTCACCTGAATGGTGGTCATCCCAAGCTCCTGGCCGATCAGGACTTGTCCCCGCTGTAGCTTGGCGATGCGGGGCTCCTCCACCTGCATGAAGTCATTCACCAGCTCCGTGATGTCCACCTGCCAGTCTGAGCCCAGCAAGTGGGCCAGGTGTCCGCCCCGGTCCGCCGCCTCGGCCACAAACTGCGTCAAGACCCGCACCATGGCGTGCTGGTACTGGAGCGTGCAGCCGCGACCCGCCCTCCTGTCGTCGTCCTCCTCTTCCTCGCTGTCCCGAGCCAGCCTGTGAAACGGTCAGGTCAGGTTAGCGGGTACTGACTTGGGCCAACGGCAGGGGCTGCAAAGGGGAGCGGGCAGTGAGCCCAGCCTGGTGGGGCTCAGACGGAACACAGGTCATACCCCGAATGCCTGACCATCAGAAGGGGCTGGTGTGGTCAGCAGAGATCCGAGGCGTCCCCAGTGAGCCCCACCTCCCGGAACGCACTGCGCAGAATCCCCTCCCTTTGAGTGCGAGCTGCTCCTAGTAACCTCCTTGCAGTGGAAGATTATAGCCAAAGTTAGGGGATGTCACTTCCAGCATTCGGCTTTAAAACAGACTGTGCCATCTGTCTTGCTTGGTAGTCTTTCCTTGGTTCTTCTCTTGCTTGCTCTGAGGAAGGAAGCTGCACGTTGTGAGCAGCCCTGTGGGGCTAGCCACATGCCAGAGCAAGGGCCAGCGAGGAGCCGGGAGCCGCCGTTCCACAGCCCGTGAGGAACCGCGGCTGCCGACCACCACGTGGGCTGGGAGGCAGGGCCCTCCGCACCCTGAGCTCCGGCCAACACCCTGACTGCCGTCTGTGAGAGACCCTGCTAAGCCAAGCCTGCATTCCTGATCCGGAGACACTGTGAGATCATACGCCTCTGCTTCAAGCCCTGAGGTTTGGGGACTCGTCATCAAACTGTGCAGCATGGGTAACTAACCTGATAGGGCTGTGGGTGACCGCAATAGCCCCATAAACCGGCACACAAGGGGTGCGTATCGCCCTCAAGGTAACGTGACAGTAAGCACAGAAAGGACCGGGATGGTTTGGCTCGGGGACAGATGTTGGCTGCCCTGCTCAGGTCTGATGCCTCCGCCCAGCCACCTCTTCCTGGCGCAGCGTGGTCTCCATCTGAGCATCAGCCCGGGTCTATGGCTGGATCTGAGCTGGACAGCGTGACACTGAGATGTGCCACGATCACACTCAGCCAGTCCCCCGGCACGTCCTCCCGGCGGCTGCCCACCTCGCAGCATCAACAACCTCTCCTAACCCCACCCCTCCAGCTCAGCAGCACGGACCCCGCGGCCAGGGAGAGGGTCACTGCTGAAACAGTCTTCCAGCCTGCATTCTCGAAGCTGTCCCCTCCCCCAGGGCACAGGGACTAACTGGGGTGGAGATCGAAGGGCAGAAACAGAAAGGGCATCCCTCAGAGGACACCACCTGTCCTCCCTGCTGAGCACAGACACCCGGAGTGCTCCCTTCTCTAATTCCGCGTATGCTCACTCTCACCTTTCTGCAGGTGGCTGGCATGCTGGTCCCTGGTCACGGGTTTCTCTGAGACGACAGAGTCTCTGAACAAAGAGCCTGATCTCTTGCTACTCTCCTGGTACCTGGTGAGCCGTGTGGATAAAGGATACCTGCCCCTCTAACAGACGCCTCAGGGTAAAGGACCAGGCACAGGGGGTCAGGCTTCTGACTTCATCTCCCTGAGACCCAGCAGTCCCAGAGCTTCTGGGCTGGGAGCACCGAGAGGCTGCCCAGGTCAGCCAGAGTCTGCTCCCAGGTCTCTCTGGGGGGCTTCTGTCGTTTGTGCCTTCCCAGAATCAATTGGCCCCTTCTGGTATCAACCATCGGTTCAGACGGGGTTGACCTCTTCCAGGTGCTCTGATTCCAGGCAGGGGTTTGTGCTGAAGGCTCACCGGACAGACTGTGTGCTCTATGTCCTTGCTACAGTACTGCGCCGGGGATGGGCACACAGCCTGAGTGAGGCTAGCATAACTCCAAGACCTCTGCTGGAACCACTGGGAAGGAGAGGATGCACTTCTTGCGAGTCTGGAACTGCAGGAGAAAAGCCTGGTGGAGGACGAGGCCAACACACGGCAGACCAGCCCGCCAGGTGGGGACAGAGTCCATCCTGAGGGTGCCGTTTGAATCCCTGGATCCAGTCATGCCTGAAATCAGCTACCCTGCAAGTGTCTGTTTTTAGTGGAAGCATATTTGACTTGGGTCTCTGAGAGGGAGTCATGACTAGCACACCCACCTTTTATTGGAGACAATGGGCACCCGCCAGCCCTTGATCTGGTTGAGCTCGGTGTCCGAGATCTCGATCTGCAGCGGGAGCCGGGGCACCCACACGGTCATCTCCAAGGAGCTGCTCAGGTGCTGGTAGGTGAAGTTCACCACCACATCCACCTTGCCTTTCATTTCCTTCCCATTGACGAAGACGTAGTCACATCTGTCAGATACCTGGGAAGGGGGGGAGGCAGTGAGATCTTACTGTACACCCCAGCACCGCGGAAACAGCAGAGAAGGTGGAGGCGGTGAGGCGAAGTGCCCTCGCTCTTTGAGGCATGAGCCCTGCAGTGGACGCTGCTCTCTGCTTTCGGCTGCAGCAGATGCTGTGGGGATCTGACCACTTCTCCCAGGACCCCTTCTTCCAGTCTGCATGCAGACCGCCCCCCTCCCCAGGCACCACTGACCTCCCCTGCTGCACCTCTGACAGATGGCCCTTAGGTGTCGGGAGCCATGCCCTCAGCCATGGGTGCTGTGTGCTGCCCACCTGCCCCATGGCCTGCTGACCTCTGGTTTTCCTGGAGGAGGGACACTGTGTGCACAGCCACCACCCTGAGGGCCTCCTGCAGGCAGACCAGCTAGTTTCACGAAAACTACCCTGCTCAGTTCCCCTCATCTGTGCGTCCTGTGTTCTTTTGCTCCCATGTGGATTTCTGCAGAGAACATCCCACCTCAGTTGTGGGGGCGGATGTGACCCATACTCTTCATGGTTCCTTACTGAGTCCCATGGGATTTCTCCCCACTTGCCCAGCAGGGGCGCTACCCCCTGCTGGTGTCTCTTCCTTCCCTGCTTCCTGTCTTGTCCCCTCTCCCTCACTCTGCCTCCTGGAGCCCCTCCCCTGTTAAGTCCGTGTCCCAGGCTCTGCGCCCCAGACAGGGAGACGCGGGCACATGTGAGCTCATGCCGTCCACCGGGCAGCCTGAGACCAGGCTCTCCCCCAGGAAGGGGCAGAGCCACAGTCGGGCGCTGGGGGTGCAGCTCTGCGGTCCACGTTCTCAGCTCCTGCCCCGTACAAGACTGCTCCTCTCTGCTGGCGTCTGAGAGAAGAACTAAGACCTCTTGTCTTTGTTTTCCAGGAATCCAGGGGCCTTCCTTCTCTCCTGAACCAGACCTGGGTATGTGTGCTAGGCTGATTCATGGCCCCAAAGATGTCAGGCCCCAAGTCTCTGGAACCTGTCAGTGTGACCTTTTTCGGCAAAAGGGACTTTGCAGATGGGGTTCAGTTAAGGATGTTGAGTTGAGCAGATTATCAGGGGTTGTCTGGGTGGGCCCCCAGGGTCATCTGGGTGCCCTCACAAGAGGGAAGTGGAAGGAGATTGGTGGCTGCAGCAGAGGAAGGCCACCCAAGTGGGATGCCACGCTGTGGGCTCTGGCAATGCAGAACAGGACGAAGGCACCTCCAGAAGCTCGATAAAGCAAGGACATGCCTCCCCCTGGAGCCTCGGGAGGGAGTGCAGTCTGCGCACCTCTGGTCCTCGGGCTGCCCAAACTGCTTCCCGACACCTGCCTTCCAGAATGTGCTGTGTGGAGCCCAGGCATGTGCTGGTGTGCTGCGGTGGGCCTCGGACACCGACACAAGCCCGAAGTGAGTGTGGAGGGAGCACGTGCGTTGACTGAGCGCTTACCATGTGCCCGGACCGGCAGCTGAGCACGGCTCATGTGGTCTCCGCACACAAAAGCACACAGAAGGCAGGGGGCTTGTCCCGGGTTCACAGATGGTCAGCCTGAGGCCCCAAGACATTCGGTAAAGCTTCCTGGGGACACACAGCTGGAAACGCAAGGCCCAGACCCCTGGCCAGGCCACCCCGGCTGTCTCTTCCTGCAGGTGCATCATCCCTGCCTGAATGGTCTCGCGGACTGGATCCGTAAAGGACGCACACCTCCCCCCAGCACTTGGAGGGGCGTGAAGAAAGCAAAGCAGGAATTATCACGTTGTTCCCACATCATAAAAAGCATTTCCAACGAAGGCCCCTTTCATCTCCGCGGTTAGGCAGCCGGAATGCAAAACACACAAAGAGGCGCCGAGAGGTTCGGCGTCCGGGGATGATCAGGAATGACTCTGGAAAGAAACGTGGACCCAGGCCCACTGATGAGTCAGAGGAGGTTGTCATCCTAAATATCTGCCAATAGCAAAAGTACTTAAGTCTGATGGAAAGGCCGAATGGAACGGCTCGGGCGGCTTTGTCGCCATTGTGGCCCGGCCACAGCGCTCCTTGCTGGGCCACAACGCTCCTTGCGGTGGGCCTGCAATCTCAGGCTTTTTCTCTTTCAAGGCTTCCAGCAAATCAGGCTGATTGTCACAGATGAGCTGACTGGAGGAGGGAGGGGGAGGAGGAGTGGGGGGAGGGAGGTGGGGCTTGGTGGCAGTTTTCAGGGCCATGGGCTGTTTCAGGGATGTAACTTTCTGGCCTCTGGGTGGAGGAGGTGTTCTAGCAGAAGGTGGGAGAGCGTCTTAGGCGTGCCTGCCACCCCGGGCCCCCCGTGGAACACAGAGCAGAGCAGGCACTGGGCTAGATTATGAATACAGAGCTAAGTCTTCATGTTGTGTTACATTTTGCTTTGCTTTGAAGCTCAGTGTTTATTCCTCAAAGCAAAAAGAAAAAGGGGGAGGGAAGGCAGGACTTCACAGCTAAGCAGTGTGCTCTGAGGAGCAGGTAGAGCCTGGCACCTGGGGCGGGAACTGCAACATTGGGGCTGAGGGCGGGGCGCGGAGGTGGAGGTATGCACGTGTGTGCACGCATGTCCGTGTGCGTGTGTGGGTGCACGCGTGTGCACGTTCACGTGTGCAGTGTATGTGTGCACGTGTGTGCACGCGTGAGTGCGCGGGTGCATGGCCGTGCACATGTGCGTGCACGCGTGTGCATGTGTGGGTCTACGTATGCATGTGTTTGTGTGCATGCGTGTGCGTGTGCGTGCATGAAGTGTTCACGACAAGTAATAAAAGCACAAACTGTATCTGACTGCAGGGTCCGTGAATCTCCACCCCTACACTTCTCTGGGTTTCCGCGCACGGCCCGAGTCTGCACGTGGCAGGGAGCACAATGGCTTGCCAGCAGCATCTGGCCCTAGTTCGGGTGCACAGTGGGACTGTCCTAGCTCATGTGTTGTTGGACAGGGAGGGGACCATCTTGACAAGTTGTGAGCTGGAGCCACGTGTCACCGCCTCGTGGGAACACTTCATTTCTCAAGAGGGACCTTCCAGGGCTCCCCATCCCTCTCCGTGGTGCTGACAGTGCTGGGAGCCCAGCAGCCTGCGCCCCTGAGCTCAGAGCGCCCCCCCGCCCCAAGCCGCAGAGACAGGTGGCAGGCGGCCCGGGTGGCAAGCTCAGCTGTCTCGTGTGAAGTCGCTGATAACCCCGGGTTACGTTCCTTCACGTCAGCCAAGCTATCCCCACCCGGTCACATGCACAGACACGTCCTGATGCCTGCATTAGTAGAGAAAGAATGCACCAAATCCACAGATTTCGTGGGCTGCAGCAGAGTGAATGAGACACGTGAAGGCAGATGAAATAATGAGGGCGGTGTTGGGAAGATCCTAATTCCTGAAACACAAAATGAGCCAGGAATGTAACTGGGGTCTGCCCCGGGGGCCAGAGGTCTTGGTTATAAGCAAGCATCTTTCCATAATGCCCAACTTAGGGGACCCCCTTCCCCAGCACTGCCTCAAGCTAATGGCTTTCTAATGATGGAAACGGTGTGCAAAGGAAGCAAATGAAAATCAGGGAGGAATGACCTGCGGGCTTGCAAGCATCACCTTGGAGGAAGCTTTGGGGAGGTTGCAGGGGATCCGAGGAGAGAAGGAGATGCCACACAGGAAGGACTCTGGCGGTGAATGAAAGGGGGTGTCCTGAGCCTCTGTGCTGGGGAGTTGGGGAGCATGACACCTGCCTGGGCATCCCAATGCTCATAATCGCATGGTTTTGGGATCCAGCACCACTGGGCCCTGCTTGTTGCCATTTTCACAGGGGGAGGAGACTTCAGCCTGGGGGTGTCAGAGATCTTTCTCTGCCTATGACTCAGCTCGGGCTGCAAGTCGGGGGGCTGATGCCCTGCTGGCTCTCCCCGTCCCGTCCCTCGTTGCTTCCGAGTGCAGTCCAGCCTGTCCGCAGGAAGCAGAAAGGCGGGGGAGGGGGGTGTGGTGTGAGAGAGGGAGGGAAATTCACATGGCAGATGACATTCAGTTAAAGATTTTGAGATGAGATTGTCCTGGATTTGGGGGCAGGTTGCAAATGTAATTGGCGTCTTGTAAGGGAGATGCAGAGGGAGACCTGGCAGGCAGAAGAGGAGAAGGCCATGTGGAGGTGAGGCCGATGTGCAGGGACGTGGCCACACAGGCAGGAGGGCCGGTTGTCAGAAGCCCCTCCAAGGGGCAGGAACAGCTCCTCCCTGGGGCCCCTGAGGGGAATCACTCAGGCTTCTGGCCTCCAGAACCGTTAAGGAAAGCATTCCTGTTGCTTTAGGGCAGCAAGCTCATGGTCATTTGTCACAGTGGCCACCAGAGACTAGCCCGCCACCCGGGCGCAGCTCTCCCTGCTATGTCCCCCAATTACAGGCCTGAGCTCTGGCGCGTTCCTCGCTGAGCCTCCCGCATGAGGCACCGGCCCACGCTCGGTCCAGGCAACCTCACCGCAAGGCTGGGCCCACCCTGAGTTGGGGAGACACCCGCCGGGTCCCCCAGAGCCCACCTGGGTCGACCCACATCCCGTGGTCCCCACAACAGCCAGATAGGCGGGATTCGTCCCATCCCCGGGCCCCCATCTTCCCCTCCCTCTCCCTGACTGTTGCCAGATGAATGGACACACCGATCAGTCCAGGTGAGTGGACAAGACCTGCCCGTTCCTTCTGAACCACGCTGCATGATGCTGAAGGTGTGAGGGAACCCTGTGGGGGGACTCGCCCCTCTTTCAGACTCCGCTTCCAGCCAGCCACACTGTGCCACCGAGAGGATATCGTCAACAACACCGACTCCGCTGTGCACAACCCATCACTTGTGTGAATTTAATGCCACTCCTCTCTTCTGTTTGCATGCGGTAAGAATTCAAATCTTATTTAAATATCATCAACGTTCATGGTAAAATTTATGTTCTTCTGATGTTTTCTCTTTCCTTTTTTCTCCCTGAGAGCTAGACGTAAGGATGCTAAAATTCTACCTCTCCACCCAGATTTGGCAAAAGTAAACAGCCTACAGGGATATTTGCATCCAATTCTCAAGCTAGGTATTACGTGTTTGAGATTAGTCTCTATCCTGGACAAAAATCGTATCGTTCATAATAGTGGTAGCAATGGACAGTGTCTAATGTTTACTGAGTGTTTGTTATACACAAGGTACCTATGCTGAGCATCTAATACCTAATTCCATGCAATCCTCCACATACGTCTATTGGGTAGGTACTACTGTCCCATGTTCCAGAGGAGAAACTGAGGCACAGTGTCCCATAGCCACGAGGGACGTGTTCCACTGGGCTAACGGATCAGAACACAACTTTACCTAGCTTGCCAGGTGAGGCTATTTTATCGGGAGGCAACCGACCTCATTGGCGTCTGTTAACGCGAAGGAGACAGGCTTCCGCCAAGGGACAAGCAAGTGTCCAGTGAGCACATGGAGGACGAAGAGCCGTGGCGGTCAGCGCGCAGAGGGAGTGAGCTGACTGTGCATCGGATGGCCCTGAGAGGGGCTCACCTGCGTGCCCCCACGTTCCTCTGTGGAAGCCGTGGCTCCCAGGACCTCAGGATGGGGCTGAATTTGCAGACAGGGCCTCCAGAGAGGTGCTGATGTGAAGATGTGGCCTTTCGTCAGGAGCAGGACATGCAGAGGCCCAGGGGTGCTCCCACGCAGAGGGAAGACCATGTGTGGGCACAGGGAGGAGGCGGCTGTCCCCAAGGACAGCGGCCTCAGGAGAAAGCCAGCCCCTGACCTTGCACTTCCAGCCCCAGAATCGTAGGAAAATCAACGTCTGCCGTGTAAGCTCCCCCCCGACCCCGCGGCCCGAGCAGATCCCTAGAGCCTGTTTCCCACTGCGGGAGGAGATGGTCTGCGTGCAGGGGCTCTGCAGTGCCCAGTGGGGCTTCACATGGCGGCGGTGAGAGTGGGCGCCCAGGACGGGCTCCCTCCCAGGGCTTCCACGCAGGGACTTGTGATCCCCGACAGGCACCCAGCACGGCGGGGTTGTCACGAGCCTCAGCCTTGGGGAGCCCATCCCGACTAACTGGCATGGTAGGGAAGACCGGTCTCAGATCCACAGCATCCTCGGTGCCTGGAACAGTGCCTGGCGTCCAGTGGGCGTGCCACAAAGAGCCGCTGAATGAACAGAGGTGAGAACCACTTTGCACCAAGTCCTGACGTTGCCTCCAGTATGGCCCCAAATTTCCTAAGCCCGCCGTTCCAACCTGTCAGCCATCGTACCCGCATCGTTCGACAGATATTCTGCGACGCTCCCTTTACAATCCTGAAATGGGATTCACAGATAATGGAACCCACCTACAAGACATTTTATTACAATTAATATCCCTAACCGGATATAAAGGAAACGTGCATTTATAACGGAATGATGCATATCTCAAAGGGCAGCTTCTTGGGCACGACTCACCAGGACACGCAGTGAAGCCCCCCTCCCCACCCACAAAAGGCAGAGGCTCCCAGGGCGCGGGCGCAGAGGGGCGGCCGCTGCGGCTCAGCGCGGTGCCCAGTGAGGAGACTTCCCCAGGTGGGGGACAGCTCCTGGTAAAGTCACCAACAAACAAAGTATTCCTTCCATTTACCCTGCGTTGCAATCCTGAAAAATCCGGTGTTCTGTGTATTAAGCTATGGTCCTCATAAGGGCACCTGTTCCCTAGAGGGACATTTAAGTGTTGTGAGGGATGCGGGACACTTTTTTACAGCGTGGGACTGTCGGGGACACCACACTAGGACATTCAGCACCTCTGACTTTTGCCCACGGAGCGCACAAGAACATCGCAGTGCTCCCACACTTTGGCCGACCCCCCCGCCAGCAGGCATGTCCCTGTGGCCATCCATGGCTCTCGACTGGACATTTTATCCTTAGACTGGCCCCTGCTGGGTCCTCGGGGGGCACTCGGTGGGCACGATGTATCAGCCTCTGCTGCCCAGGTCCCAGCCCCCAGGGGAGGACACAGGCCGACGTGCGTGCGGGAGGAGAACCATCTGCTTGCTGTTTGCTCGCGGGCAGACGAGCCAACAAGGGTGAAGTGTCTTCACACAGACTCGGGGGGCGGCTGGCTGGGCCTTCTGCTTTGCGGCAGGGAAAGGAGGAAGCAGCAGCTTCTGGGAGCTGCAGAGACACCCCACATTGCTCTTCCATGCGGCGAGCGTGAGCCTTCCTATTAATGGCTCTCCTCTCCTCATCAGTCCCCTTCCCGACCTGCTGTCCCTGCGCGTGTGATCAGCATACACCAGCCACAGT
>NC_138381.1:79499425-79516663 GCF_054177405.1 Leptonychotes weddellii
CCCCACTAGTATGCTCCCTCACCTGTATGTTCCCCACCTGTATGCTCCCCACCTGCAAAATGTGAGTGATAGTCTAGCGCTCCCCTCAGGGAGATGTAGGACTAAATGGTGGTCCCTTGAGGCATGGGGAGCAGGTCCCAGCATGTAGTAGAATAATACACTTAGTTGACATTATGGAAACTCCTTTGCCCATCACCCACAAAATCCACAAGCACCTGCCAGCGCTTCTGTGTTTCCCCATGGGCGAGGCAGCTATCTCTTAAGTCCTGAGTCTAGCCCAAGTCCACACCGCTGCAGGATGGACCCATCCCCCGCGTTGTCTCCCCAGCAAACGCCATCAGCTCTCAGAGGGCCATGCTCCTGCCCCAAGGAAAGCCCCTGGTCCTGGCAGGCGGGCCTGAGCCAAGCTGCTTGTCTCATTTCCCAACCTGGGCTTGGCAGCACCATTGGGCTTGGGGAGATGGCTCAGATCTGAAACCTCTGGACGGCCTGCTGGGGGGCAGCAGCTGTGGGCCCACAGGAAGAGGGGACGCCACGGCCCCACCCAGGCCGGCAGGGGCCACATGAACTCTTCTGCCCCTCTGCATCCAGGGAGCCCTGTCTGGACATCACCTCTGCTCGCTCGCTCAAATGCAGCATTTCCCAAACTTTGGCAACCCTCCATCTACCCGCAGAACAACCATCAGAGTCAGACCTCACCTACAGTTTTAATATTTTGGTTAAAATTTTTTGACCTCCTTTTTTAACGTTTCGTTATGACATATTTTAAACGGGAAGACTGAAATTGTACAATGAACACCACAGAACCGCCACCTAGCTTCTATTTTTTTTTCTTCTGTATTTGCTTTATCACAGATCTCTCCACGTTCCAACCCCCTGTCCATCTTCTTTTATGATTCATTTCAAAGGAAGCTGCAAACATCAGTATCTCTGATGTAACGCTAAATGATTCGCCCTGCAGCATCTCTGCTCTCTCCCTCCAGGTGCACCCCCCCGCCCCCCCGCCAGGCTCGCTTGCATGCCCAGTTCTGCCCGCTCCCGAAGATGCACACGGCCCCTGAGTGTGCCGCACATGCTGGGATCTAAGAGCCCTGGCAGAGGGAGAAAACAGCAAGCTCTGTCACGCCTTCCACCCTCCCTCCTCCACCATTTAGAAAATTCAGCAGTAGTGATTCAGTCCTTTGGCAATAAGGCTCGTTGGTCCTTTTTAACCCCAGAGCGAGCCATCCTTAAGTCTTTTTTTAAATTTTGCATTCTTTCCTTCTGAGTCACAGAATAGGACACAGATACAACATGAACCATAATATGATGGTATGAATAATTACAAAGCAAGCACAGACCACCAAGTCAAGAAATAACTCAGTGCCGTAATAACAACACCGTCCCTTTCGGTCTCATCAGAGGTGCCTAAGTCAGCAGAGAAGAGGGGCAGAGATGCTGGCAGGGCAGGGGAGGGGAGGGCCGTGCTCTGCGTGCCTCCTGTGTTGGCCCAGACCACCCAGCACGGCCCTCCATGTGAATCGCCCGGGCCCGCGCTGCTCATACACTTCCGTGGGCCACAGGCTCTACACAGGTACACGAAGCAGCAAGCAGGTGCTCTGCCTACTGACACGGAGGGACCACCAGGGCGGACCCCTCAATGACAGAGGTCAGGTGCAAGGCAGCCAGGGCCTCCGACCCCCAGTGCCCACGGGGGTCATGCCCTGAGCATTGACTGTTTTCTGGGCTGTTGCTCCTTCAGTGTCCAAGTGCCGCCTGCGCCCCCTGGACCCCGGTTCAGAGGCTCCTGGCTCACAGATGCCGCCCTCCCGCTGTGCCCTTCCGTGGTGGACGAGTGGGGGGGCTCTCTGGGGTCTCCTTTATGAGGGCACTAATCCCATTCATGGGGCTCCACCCTCACGACCTCATCACCCCCAAAGACCCCACCTCCTCCCACCATCACCTTGGGCATCAGGTCTCAACATATGAATCTGGGGGGACATGGATGTTCGGTCTATGGCACCACTTATGCTAGGAGCTTAGTCCCTTCCTCCAGGCAGCCCCGGGTTTGCATCGTACCGGAGGAACCTATCGGTGGGGCTCCTCACCACTGCCACGGACCGACCACACGGCTCTGATGCATGAGATCCCACTAGCAGGGCACTCCGCAAGGGGAGAACAGCCTGCATTCCATTTTTACTTTAAACCATGTGAATATATCACCAAATAGGAATAAACTATAAAAACCCAGATCTCCAGGACCCTCTGCAGACCTTCTACACTGGGTTGAATCGTGTCCCCCCAAATTCTTGTCTACCTAGAGCCTCAGAATGGGATCTTATTTGGAAATAGGATCTTTCCAGATATGATTTAGTTAAGATGCGGTCAGACCGGGTTGAGGGGGACTCTGAGCCCAATGAGCATGTCCTTGTAAGAGACAGAAAAGGAGAGACGCAGACTCTCCAGGGAAAAGCCCGCGTGTGGATAGAGAGGCCGGAGGAGGTGAGCCTCTGGAGCAGGTTCAACTCTGCTGGCACTCGGTTTCGGAATCTGGCCTCCCAAAAGCCACCAGGTCGGGGTGACTGCTACGGAAGCTCCAGGAAACTGGCCTGCCTACTAAGTGAGACTCGTCGGTGAGGCTGGTGGACCTGCATCCGACAGACGCGTCTCATTTCTGGTTCTCATCGCCCTGCAGGCTGACGGCCTGAGCCCAGAGAAGGGCGGTCCACGAAGAACGGGCTGGCCAGACGGGCTCCTTACAAAGATGAAATCCGCCCGTCGGGTCTGAAAGGCTCCAGTTTCGATTGCATCTTCCGGAGTGGATGAGCACTGATTACGGAGTCCTCCCTCCCTGCCCGTCCCTCAACAAAAGCCCAGCTCTCCCAGCTGCTTGCTGCAGGAGTCTCTGCTTAATACCTGGCAAAGCAGAGCACTGATCCCCACTCAGGCTACGTGAATGCTAGCACAGGGCTTTCTTGCTTTCTTTTTTCTTCTTCTTTTATTTTATTTTTTATTTTTTTTTTTAAGATTTTATTTATTTATTTGACAGAGAAAGACACAATGAGAGAGGGAACACAAACGGGGAGTGGGAGAGGGAGAAGCAGACTCCCTGCCAAGCAGGGAGCCCGATGCGGGACTCGATCCCGGGACTCCAGGATCATGACCTGAGCCGAAGGCAGTCACTTAACCAACTGAGCCACCCAGGAGCCCTTCTTCTTCTTTTAAAAAAATTTTTAATTTAAATTCAGTTCTGTTAACATATAGCGTATTGTTAGTTTCAGAGGTAGAATCCAGTGATTTGTCAGTTGCCTCTAACACCCAGTGCTCATTCCATCACGTGCCCTCCTTCATGCCCATCCCCCAGGGACCCCAGCCCCCCACCCCCTCCCCTCCAGCAGCCCTCAGTTTGTTTGTTATAGTTAAGAGTCTCCTATGGTTTCTCTCTCTCTCTGTTTTCATCTTATTTTATTTTTCCCTCCCTTCCCCCATGCGCCTCTGTTTTGTTTAAATCCCACATATGAGTGAAATCCTATAGTATTTGTCTTTCTCTGATTGACTTATTTCACTTAGCGTAATACCCTCTAGTTCCATCCACATCGTTGCAAATGGCAAGATTTCATTTTTTCTCTGGCTGAGTAATCACACACCACATCTTTGTCCTCCATCCGTCATTGGACAAGTGGGCTTGCTAACACGAGCATTTCAAGCACAGCCTTGCCACGTGGGCTGGACCCAGCATTACCCACTTGAGGCGCTCCTTCCACCGCCTGCATCCTCGATGTCGCTGGTGACGCGGGGTCCTGGGCCAGCAGTCCCGGGGAGCGGCTGCAACACCCTTGCTCGGTGGCGCCGTCGATGGGGTGGCCCTGCCACGGCCCGAAATGCCTGCTACTTCTCCCTATCCTCCCTCCCTGTCTCCTCCTCCCCTTCTTCTCTCCTCCCTTTATTATTTAAAAAATCTTTTTATGAACTTACTTTCTGTTTAACGTCCTTATGACATGCAGACAAGTGTGCACGCCATGAGTGCACAGCTCAAAGACGGTTCTCAAGGTGAACAAACCCAGAACCTGAACACAGTTCAAGGACCAGAACGTCATCGCCTTGCTGGAAACACCTCACACCCTCCAGGTCCCTGCCCGTGCCCCCTCCCCGCCGCCCCGATATCACAGCCCACACTTCCCTGTTGCTAAGTTTTGGTATAAATGGGGTCGCACCACGTGTTCCTGTCTTTGTGAGACTGGTTCGTGGGAATGCACATGATTCACTCAACCATCCTCCCTTTTGTGGACATTTGGGTGTTTCCAGGGTTTGGCTATGACAAGTGATGCTGACACTAAGAGACGTGTAAGTGTCCTCCGCTGGACATATGCAGGCATTTCGGTCGGGGGCGTATCTGGGTGTGGACTCAAAGCCTCACAGAATTTCCACATCCCTCCCTGTTTAGTTTCCCTTAATCACTTTTATTTGGACAAAAGTGCATAGAGCATTCTTTTAAAACCACAGACTTATTACTACCACATTCCTCTCGGGACACCATCCCAAAAACGCATCCGTGGTTTTCCACCGCTTTGGGATAATACAGTCAACTCGCACTGTGCCCCATGTGGTCTGACGTGGTCTGGCCCCCGCGGGCTTCCCAGGTCCCACCCGGTGCGTGTCCTCCACGGCACCCAAGTGAAAGAAGCCAGGCTGCACACTGTGTAACATTTTGGCAAAGGCACAACTCTGGAGATGGTGAAAAGATTGGTAGAAAGATCCGGAGTTAGGAAGGAGGGAGGGAGGAACAGCAGAACACGTATTTTCTTTGGGGCAAAGACACTGAAATGGTGGATACGCGTCATTCTGCATTTGGTGCAAACCCACAGAATGCACAAACAAGAGAGAACCCCAAGACAAACTATGGGCCCTCAGTACTAATAAAGTATCAATATTGGTTCAAAAAAATCTCCACTGTTTACATAGTATTTACTATGTTCCAGGTGCTATTCTAAGTGCTTTCCGTGTTTTATGTAATTTTCATAACCACCCAATGAGGCAAGCATTATTACACGACTAGTTTATGGGAGGGAGACAGAAGCACAGCAAGCTGGAGCCGATGACCCAGGTCTGAGCTGGTGTGAACTGGGCTCACAGCCGGACTGCCCCGCGCACTCTAACTTGAAAAGCCCCGTGAGCCCCGCGGGTTGCCGGATCTCCACGCTACTGCAACGAAAGAAACACTGACATCACTGAGTATGTCCTCTTTCAGTGATTTTTAAAATTCATAAAGCTTTGTCATGTGTGAGGAATCTTTCATACTGGCTTTGCAAGTCTGCATACCTCATCGGAGATTTCCTTTCCAATTGCTAATTGCTTTGGCATAAGGATGGAAAGTTGATACCGGCTCACGGTTTAAAAGTTAAACAAAACAGAAAGAAGCAGGCACCTGTGAATACCTGTGAATCCTAGACCCCCGCCCACCCCCTCCAGGCTCCCTGTCCTTCACCCGGAAAGTGACCGTGGTCAGTACTGGCTCCTGAGCAGCCTTTCAGAGAGTCTACGCACGCACACACGTTTACATATGCATGTTCTTATTTTTTCTAAAATCACGATGGCCAGCATCTATGTTCTGTGTTTTTTTCCCCCTTAAAAATATTGCTTCTAGATGGTCCTAAATCCTTCTTGGTAAACTTCAGGTTTCTAAAATATTCGAAGGTCTACGAATCAAAGTCATGCCTTTGCAGATGATGGTTAAGTGGAAAATGGACACCAACTTTTCTCTCACCATAGGGGGTGGATGTAAGCAAGGTGTGTTGTGAATTATTAGGCAACATCTGCAGGGCGGCCTCCCTAGCAGCCCCAGGACGCAAGACTCAGCAGCACCAAGTGCCCGTGATGCACCTGCTGTCCAGCCTCCGTGCTCCTCCAGGGCGGGAGAGGTGCTCTCTCTCATCTTCTGCCCCTTCTGCACTGCTGGACCCTGGGGAGGTGCCCAGCTGCTCTGGTTTCTCAAGACGATGAACACAGGAATATCCTGAGGACCGGTGGCCTGTTGGACCTGTGTGTGTTCTCTGGCTACTTCTACATTGAGTGATCCTCCCAAGAGCCTTTTAGAGAACACAGAATTAAACAGTGGTGTTGTCAATTAACAGGGATGCAGAAGGTGCTCGGCACCGCTGTGTGGATGTCAAAACAGGGCTCTGATGAAACGCCGTTGAATGCAGTGGGCCACGGAGTGTGCTGAAAGCCCTGGCCGTCCGTCCCAGGCAGGGGCGCAGCCTGCCTGAGCTCAGGGACAGGGGGCAGCCCGAGTCCAGCTCCGACACAACGCTGTGGTTCCCGTTCAGGGATAGCTCGCAGGTCCGTTTCCGCTGCTCACACGCTCGGGTACCCCCCGCGTCTGTGCTCACAGTGGTCCATCCTCTGCAAGGGCTGTCTGCCAAATGAACTGTTCTTGGAAAAGGCTTCCTGCCCCCATACATCGGTCCCCAGGGGGGAATAATGGACTCCATGTTGCCCTTGCCTGAAGGGACGGTGACTCCGTGATTGAGGGGATGCTTGTGGGGCCATAGGAGAGGCTGAACTGAAGCGATCGATAAGATTCCAGCGTGGGAACACGAGACACAGAAATGGTGTTTCCTGGCCAGACTTTGTATATAAAGGCACTTAGCTGCCAGATCGGGAGGTGCCAGAATTAGGAGCCACCTTGGAGTCCGAAGAAGGTCATCCGGATCAATGAAATTAAGGACCCCCCTCCCTCCGCCGCCCCGCGGCTTTGGCTAGAACTGCGGGCAGGGCACGAGAAATTAAAGAAATTCATGCATTCAACAACTATTTTATGAGCATCTTTTTGTCCTCAACACTAGAGATAAAGCAGTGAATGACAGAGATCGAGTTTCTGATGTCACGAAGCTGATCGTGTCGTCGGGGGCAAAGGCCTAAGTCCAGACAGGGGCAGGGTCTGAGAAACAACACGGAACCACTCACTGCAGAGGGATGCAGGAGACGGCACCGAAGGGAGGGGTGGTGGCCACGCAGGGAGACCATATTCTCATGGAGACCTGAATCTTAAGTCGTGTGTCAACCATGGGAGGACCCGAGCAAGGGTATTTATTAGGAAGAGGGTGAAAACCAGACAGTGGGAAGGAGCATGGAACCCTGGAGAAATAAAATAAATGCAAGACCCTTGGGCTGAACCTCAGTGAGAGGAGTGTGTGTGGAGGGTGGAGGTTGGCACGGCCAGATCACACAAGGCCTGAAGGTCCTGGTGAGGAGGTTGGATTTTATTAAAAGCACTGCCTGGGCCATTAGGATGTTTCGTGCATGGGAGGGTTATAGCCTGAGTCACATCGTTAAGAAGCCACTTTGGCATTTTGGTGAGGAGCTCCCACCAGCAGGTGAGCATCTGAGGAAGCGCGGGCTAGCTGCCTGGTATCAGGGTACCACCTGAGATGAGTTACAAAGGCAAAAAAGTAACTTCATAGTGGAGCAGCTTGGTAGACATCGCCTTAACCAAGGAATCTATGCTAACACCATACTGATGAAAAGCATACCCTCCATCCAATCGTGAGAACATACCAGATACACCAAAACTGGGAAGCATCCTACAACATATCTGACCAGCGCTCTTCAAAAATGCCGAGGTCATGCAAAGAAGGAACGGTCCCAGATTGGAGGAGACTTAGCAGATGCAAGTGAGGACTTCCCACTATCCTTCTTGTCCCTTCCTGCTTTTCCACATGATGCACGGTCCCTGGGGCTGTAAGAGCCATCTTCTCATCATGAAGGGAACCTCCCTCCAAGGTCACGAGGACAGCGGACCATGAAAGGCTAACTTCCTCCTGGAACTGTCTACCTGACGCACTGTTTCTCCCCTGTGGCTGCACATGAGAATTACTTAGGGAGTTTTTTAAAACTATGGATTCTTGGGTTTCACCCCAGACCATCTAAATCTGTGCTTGGTGGTAGCAGAGGTAGCCGGGAGCCAAGCATTGTTATTTTTTTTAAAATGCTAAATGCTTCCCAGATTATTCTACTGTGTAGCTGAGGTTGAGATCCCTGGTTTCAGCCGCCGTTAGTGGTCGGACGTAGTGTGACTTGCAGCTGGAAGCCATCTTCCCCAATACCGTCAACGTTTCCGTGTCTACATATGTGCCCAGAGTTATGGAACTCAGAGAATATATGTCATCAGGACTTCCTGCCTCTTGGAAGGTAGCAAATTTGGCTCACATTCCTGTTCCCCAAATTCACAGTCAGGTGAGAGTGTAACAGAGATTCATCCCGGAAGAGATTTATCGTAAGGCTAATGAAACGTAAGTGGATGCCTTGAATGGGTTCTCCTTCCAAGAAATATGTTCAAAGCTCACATGCTTTTGTAACATTTGCAAAGTAAGTGGTTGAACCATACTTCTTTAAAACCACTGTCTCTTTCCATCGCAACTTTATCCTCATCACACTTCCTCTGTGCCACAGGGGTTCTGAGTGGCCGTGGCATTTTTGTGTCCCACGATGGGGCAGTTGGACTTGGGCTCTATCCGGTCTGGCTCTAACAGATCCATTTATGTGGTGTATGGTTACTTCCACGCACAGTCAAGGAATTGCTGGCTATCCAGGTCTAGCATGACTTACAGAAATAACTTGGCGCGTGGGACAGCCCAAGCCATATCGCATACTGTGAACTTGTGTATGGCATCGGGCTATGGAAAATGTAGATGGTAGAGCAGAAGCAAGCTTTGCAGTCTGAGGAGCCAGAAGCTGAACTGGAAAATTGTCCCAATTGTGTGATATGTCACATTGGAAGTAGAGAATGCAGTGACCGACTTATGACATGCTTAGTAAAACGTATGTTCCACCTTGTCAGAAATTGACTTGGATAATGCAGTGTAGACAGCAATAAACACACTCTAGATCTTCTTTTTTTAGTGGGAATTATGCAAAATAGATTTTATCAGCATTTCTGTTTTAATGTCTTGCTTGCTTGACATGAGCTACTGACAGTGACGAAGATGACATAAGACTCCAAACACTTCGCTCCAGAAAGACACTGATGACAAACTGGTTAAGGTTAATGATTGCCAGGAATTCAGGGTATTTAAGATTTATCACTTTGAAAGAAGATGTGAAATGCCCTGAAATCTTACAGCTCATAGAAAGAAGACACTTGATAGGTTTCACTCAAATTTGAGAACAATCATAAATATACACGTGGGATTAAGAATATCAGGTTATAAAGCCAAAGGTAACTTTTCTAAACTATCAATATTTAAAAAATAAATGTTGATCTACGATGCTAAAAGAAATAATAATTACCTTCCAATTCTATCATTACGTAAAGAAAGCACTTATCAAATCACGTTCAGGATTGTTCAAAGCTGATGCACCCTGAGATATGTAGGAAAAGGGTATGAGCAGATGTGGGTCAGTTAGTTACTTAGTTACTTAAAATTAAAGACATTATGATATGTTTTATATATTTTGTGATATTTGTAGCATTTCCCTTTTTTAAAATAAAGATTTTATTTATTTCTTTGAGAGAGAAAGAGAGCACAGAGGGAGTGGGAGAGGGAGAAACAAGCTCCACACTGAGCATGGAGCCCGATGCGGGGCTCGATCCCAGGACCCGGAGATCATGACCTGAGCTGAAGGCAGATGCTTAACTGACTGAGCCACCCATTTCCCATTTTTTACAACCTGTAATTTGTTGTTGATTTCTTTACTCGGTCTAAATAAATATTCAGTAAGCTTGTGTACATAATTTTGCACTTCGTTTCTTAGACATGTGCCCCAGCCCAACTGTGAAAGCTTCAAGCTGCACAGAATCTGGGTCTGGCTCTGCCCCATCTCATGGTTTCCAGATGCTCTGCTCTCCTCTCTGTTCTGTCCACACGGTCTCTATTGGGTCCATCCCAAGCCACCCTGGAAAATGGTCCTCCGCTGGTTCCCACAACAGAAGCCCTCACAAAGTGAGTCTGCCGTGAATCCCTGGCAGATTTGCAGACTCTCACCATCAGCTCACCAACCCTTCCTTCCTCTCCTCCCTCCAGAATAACATGCTCTATGCTCCCCTTGCCTCACCAGGAACGATCCCACCCACACCCAGGACTGCCAAGTGTCACCTGGTATGCATGGGTACTTTTATTTCTGTAAAAGTTGAGTTACAACCTAATGCTCAAGGGGTGCCTGGGTGGTTCAGTCAGTTAAGCGTCCGACTCTTGATTTCAGGTCGTCATGATCTCAGGATCGTGAGACTGAGCCCCGAGATGGGCTTTGCACTGGGCGTGGAGCCTGCTTGAGATTCTCTCTCCCTCTCCCTCTAAAAACAAATAAAAGAAAGTAAAATAAAATAAAATAAGACCTAATGCTGGAATGCACACACACCTTCACTGGACAACTCAATGGATGTTTACCCATGTGTGCACTTGTGTAAGCCTCCCAAGATCAGAATCTACAGCACTCGCAAAGATGCCCCCGCTCTCCATCATCCCCTGCCACTCCTGTTAACGGTTATTCTGACCTCTCTCCCCATAGATTAGTTTTCCTTGTTCTAGAACTTCAGAGAAGAAACCATACAGCATAGTGTCTCTCGTTTCCAGCTTCGTCTGCTCACCGTTAGGTCTGGGAGGTGTCTCCTGGCTCACTGTTCTTTGCTGCTGACGAGCACGTGTATGAACACACAACACGGTGTTTATCTGTTCTCCTGTTGATGGGCGTTTGGGTCATCTCCAGTTGTCGGTTATCACGAACGGAGCTGCTGTGCACGTTCTCATCCCCAGCTTTCATGATGCGTGCCCTGGTTTCTCTTGGGGTGGAACTGCTTGGTTGTGGGTGGACAGATGTTTCTCAGCCCTGGGACTCTGAAGGGCTCTCCACCTCCCTCCCAGCTGACAAACTCAGTTTCTTCTCTAAGAAGAGTCCTGGTACCAGCTATTAACGTAATTACATTTCCCCGTCTTGTTACAATTATGTGACTGTGGCCGGAACTAATCCAGAGAGGAAGACAAGGAGAAGGCTGTGTATTTACTTTTGGGATGAAGCACATCCTGACGAGGCTGAAGGCAAGGGGGATGCCCGGAGCTTATTAATGATGCTTTGTGCTTTTCTGTCGGTTTGCACGGATCGATAGTGTGAACCAACTCAGGAAAAATGTGACGTGTTCCTGGAAGCATGTTCGCTTCTGGAGGGATTACGGACACTGATAGCTGGAAACCCTAGACCCGCTATTAAATACCTTCCCGGACACTATCTCCTAACAGAAGCAGTATGTAATCAGAGAGCTGAAGACACACAGCCCGCAAACCCCTTCCTCCTTCCCTTTCAGGTCAGAATTTAGCAAGAAACTAGCTCACTAGGTCTGAGTTATCTTAACATAAGAACTCAGTCCTTCTATCTCAGGGTTTCTTAAGCTTTCCGTGATAAAGTTACATTTTTTCTTTAATGTTTGAGCCAGCACAGACTGACACTTCTGTTAAACATAATAAAACTGTGTTTGGAGGATATGATGGTGTCCGGTTGCTGTCCACATACTGGAAGCTTACTCTGGACTTCCGTACCCATCTCACCGAGGACCAGCGATAGGGTCTGTGGACCTGGGCTAGTGTCCCGACTGCTTCCGGCAGGGCACTGTGGCCCGTCTGTTCCCTGGCCAGGAAGCTCCCCGCCAAACACCGTCAACATGGTGCTGCTTGCCCCCACGGTGTCCCTGCTGATTCACCCAGTGTACAGGGCCACTGTCTCCTGGAGGACGTGCCCTGGCGTGCCCACCTGTGCCAACCCACACGCACCTGCCTCTCTGCGGGAAAAAGGGAGTATGGGGCATTGTGTGTCTGCTTTTCTGCCCGTAAGTTTTCCCGATAAATTTCCCTTTACTTTTGCTCAACGTGTCACAAGAAGTGCACATGCTTTAAAATTAGCCCAGGCAGGACGCACAGGGTATTTAAACGCACAGATATTAATATCTATAAATCTCTCCCAGGTATCTGTCTATCTATCTATCTATCCATCTATCCATATTTGTGTCCAGAGCTGTGGTGTCTATTGCAGTTGCCTTCCTGAGCCTGTAGCAATCTTGGTGTGAGTCTGCGACTTTGGAGACATGGCTTTCTTTCTGTTGCCTTCACGTTCTCCTTTCCCGGCAAGATCCAGTTTGTGGGTTCTGGCTCCCAGACCTCTCCACCAGCAGAGCTCCCGGAGCACGGCGTGCACGCAGAAGGGACAGGTGTTATAAACGGCAGCATGAGAGACTACCGTGGGTAGTCTATCTTACTATCTTACTTTAATTAGCGTGGATAACATCTCGTGCACACTAACCCACTCAAGGCTGCAAGCACCCCATCAGTGTCTGAGGGATTTGGCTAATTAAAGAGCAAAATATGCTAGCCCCGTCGGCGTGGTGGGTGAACAGTATGGGAATAATCACATTACAATACGTATGCATTTGGCAGGAATGTATATTAGGTATCGAATTAGCATGCCTTGAATTAACACAGGCTTCTACTTTAATACATTTTTCAAGAGTCTGATAAAATGAGCCAGGATGGAGAGTTTTTATCTATCTTAGTAGCACTAAAATTTTAAATGAACAAAGAGCTTTTCTCTTCATTATTAGCATCAGGCAATTACAGACGAGGGCCAAGTTCTACAGGAAAGGATATGTCATTACTGCTAACAAATCTGCCACCGGGGCAGCAAGATGCCTCACAGGGGGATGCAGTGATTCGGGGTGTGTGATGCTCTGCATTTGGGGAATGCCATCTAAGGGACAACTATGCCGTCCAAACCCACTCAACTGCTTCAGGGAGACATTCAGAGGGAAAGCATTTGGTGCCAAGGACCGGTGGACATGCCCATCAGTCACGCAGGCTGGGACAGACAGATTCATAAAATAGATGAATGCATTTGCTTCAAGGCCTTCCTATTGGACTCATGCTAAATGCACCAAAGCGCACATTTCCTTGATTAAATTTCTGATATTTCCAATCACTCACATCCAAAGAGCACTCTTTCTCCTCACCTTAGGCTCTTTCAGAGCAAGACTAACGCCCATCGCAGAAGGCGGTACAAACAAAAAAAAAGTTTTGTGCCTCCCTGTGCCAAATACCTCTCTGCCCCCGGAACCAATGAGCCCAGGGCAGCAGAGGCTCATTGCATCCTGGTGGCGGAGACTCAGAATCATCACGTGAGGGGGACTTGGCAGGTGCCGGTGGCTTCCGGCAGGTCCGGAAGCTTTCCCAAGAGCCAAATTTCAGTCTTTACTCGTACACACATGAAAGGAGATAAGCCAAATGCACTAGAAATTCTGCCATTTAAAGACATATAAAAAACCCGCTCTCCAGGCATTTGTTAACTATTGGGGCTTTTGAAAACACTTCTCTTTTACCCTCAATTTTGGGACAGGTTGAAAGCAGAAGGCCACATAAACACTACCTCAAGCCAAGAAAGAAACCACTAATTCAACCACAGAGAAACAGATTTTTGCATACTCGGTTCATTGAGGTTTTGAGTTCAGATGCCCGGCTGACCCAGGGGGCAATCAAGGCTGGCTGACACCTCCCGTGTCCTGCATCTGCGTCCCCACCCACCTCTTCACCGAAGGGACGGCTGCTGCCATCAGCTGCGTGCAGGTGCAGTCCACCAGCACCTCACCTGGTTCCTGCCCTGGGGCTTCTCTGTGGGCGGCTGGGAGAAGCTGCCTGGAGGGTAACCACCTGCCCTGGGTCGCCAGGACTGCAGAGCTCCCTGCGACGTGGGACCTTCCGCACTAAATCTGGGCTAACCGTGGGCAAACCGGGACAACCGGTCACCCTTCTGCTCAGCCCTCTGCATGCATGTGCACACTTGGAGGTGCAAGGAGATGGCACCCTCGAGCTGTGGGCAATACCTCCCTCCTCTGCAGTGCTCCACAGACCTCCTCCAAGGGCCCCGAGCAGCTCCGAGCCCCCTGCCCACAGCGTATGGACGAACGGATCCTTCCTCCTGCCCTGCTTTGCTCCTCCTAGTCTCCTAAGCCTGCTCCTTGGGATTGCTTTCCAAAAAGACGTACCTGCATGCAAGTTCAAAAATCAAAGCACTGCATTTTTGGGGGGAAAAACCAGAAAGACACACTTTTTGAACTATTTTTTTGAGCACTGTGGTGTTGCTGTGATGTGGGTGCAGAGGCCAAGCCTCCTCGCTCAACTCAGGGCAGCTCTGAAGAGCCATACCAGCCCCAGAGCCCCCGTGGGGTCTGCTGAGCCCTCCTGGGGGGCTTTGCTGCACTCAGTGTCTCCCCCTGCCCCATCCTGCCTCTGCCCCTTCCCTTCTGCAGGTGTGGATCCCTGCGGGATATCCTGCTTGCTAACCTGCACCTTGGCTCTCCCTCAGGGAGCCAAACCTGCTCCAAGCACTTTCTAGATACATAGGATACAGCCGTTAAAACAAAACCTCCTGTCCTCATGGAACTTAGATTCCAGAGAAGCATATGGACAAGCATCAAAGAGGCAAGCAGATTGAGAGTGTGGGGTCTGGGAGTGAGGCACACTATGAAGGACAGAAAAGCAGGTAAGGGATGGAGAGGGAAGGGCCACTCTTCTAGACAGGGTGGTCAAGAAGGCGTCCTGGGGGGGGGCGGTGCCAGGCTCTCCAGAAGCAGCAGGTGTTCACGTCCATAACCTTCTGCACACAATAGACGTTTGTGGGAACTACACGCCTCCGGGAGCTGTTTCAGAGGTGGACGAAAACGGCCCTGCTTAGCCCACCAGATGTGGTTCTCACCCCTTAGAATCACTGGGGGGGCGGGGAGGGGGTGGGCTCTAAAAATGCCAATTCCCAGGACCCACGGGGCCAGGGGTCTGCTTCACCTGGACAGTGGTGGGGCCCGGCACCAGCGTTTACCATCTTTCCAGGTATTCTGACGTGCCGTCGGGTTGACACCAGTGATCCACACCCTCGAGCTGATCTACATCAGACAGCATGACGTTCAGGTAACAAAGAGGACCAGCGAAAAACCCCATAAAGCACATCGTGTCCTTTACGTGCAATTATGTGTGTATGCAGTCACGTGCAGCACCTGTATGAGCCTGCAAGTGTGTGCACTCACACACCGAGCACCCGAGAGGGGGAGTCCACACTCCAGCGCATTGTCCTGATCTGGGGTCGAGGCACCCGCCTACAGGAAACTCCCCTCGGAAATCACACGTTGCTACAGGCGTCTGAGCCAGGCGTGTCCAAAGTATGTTTCGTACAGTTTTGTACCCATGAAAGGCCGTCCCAGTGAGGCTGTCATGCTGGTGGCTGCTCCCCGAGCTTCGCGGGGCCGCCTGAGGACGACAAGAAGAAGAAAGATGCCGGAAAGTCGGCCAAGAAAGACAAAGACCCTGTGACCCCATCTGGGGTTGGGGCAAGGCCAAGAGAGCAGGGGTCCAGAGGCAGAGTGCGGGACGCGTCCCACGGTCTTGCATGACAACGTGGCACAGGACAGAGCCTTATGAAGTTCCCCCTGAAGAGCTCACGACCCCAGCTGCTGTCTCCTGGGGACTGAGGCTGTGTGGGGCCCCCTAGCACCAGGCTGGTTGAGCTGGCTTGGAGCTTGGAGCTCAGGTAACGCACACCAGAAGCACCAAGCGGGGGGCGGCGCCCCAGGCGCAGGTACGTGAACAAATCCCACCAGCTGTGCCTTCAGAAAACGAAGACTTTATGACATTCAAAAAACCCCCAAAACCATGAAAAAGGGACCGCCAAGCGATGCCCACAGCATTAGGCTCACAGCCTCCCAGGCGTCCTTCCCTGAGCACAGTTACCGCCGTGCCCACGTCCTCGCCATCTGGTTCCCCCTCAGTGAGCGCAATCTTCGCTCTTGGAAACTTCCGTGAAATAACCAAAATTAAACGCAAATATTTTCTTAGTACTCCCAAACTTCTGCAGGAGGACAAATACGTTCAGCTAGGCTTTGCTCGAATGATTGCGAATTCAGCAATTCCAAATTGTTGAAAGCGAGACTGCAGCATTCACCTCACAAAGCAATTATCCTCTGTTTACAAAAGAGTTGGACTCCACGTTTTATCTTCCACTTTCACTGCTGTGTTTATTGGCAATAAGTGATTTTAAGAGCACTTTTAAGAAAAAGAAAAGCTGGTGCAATCAGTTGCTTTAAAAAGAGAAAAATGGAAAAAAATGTTTGCCAGTAATCTGTAAAATAGCTGAAAAGATAGCTGTGTATACACATATAATATATAATATAACTATATATTGTAAGTTATATATAATATATATAATTATATACCATTACTTAGAATGTAATTATACACAACATAGTTATAATTACATAATATTATAAGATATATTTTATATATCATATATATATACACATATATATATAAATAGTTCCTAAATTTAGGAGAAAGTTCCTATATATAATAACTTCCTAAATATATAATAAGTTCCTATATACATAATAAGTTCCTAAATTTAGGAGAAAGATTCTGTCTTGAGGAAATAGCAACGTAGTCCTTATAACTAGTAGAATTTTTAAGAAGTTAAATTAAGGGAAACTGTCTCTCTGGTAAATTAAAAGCAACAGTTTCCATTTCCAGAGACCTTTAATATAGAGACAAAGGGAGATTGGTCTCACGCACTCCTGGAGATGGCAGGTGCACCAGCAGATCACCGTGCATTTAAGTGGTGCAGGACTGCTTCTAGGCTAGCGGTCTCGGTGACAGTGGCCGAGGACACTCAGACCAGGTTCCCTTTCAAGGGTGCTGGCTGCAGGGCGTGAGCCTGGCCAACAGCCTGTGGCTGCCACTTTACATCTCATGCAGTTCTCGTGCTGAGACCTCTCTCTCCCCCACCTGCTTTTCTCCCCCACCTGCTTCTCTCTCCCACCTGTTTCTTTCTCTCTCACTTGCTTCTCTTTCTCCCACCTGCTTCTCTCTCCCACCTTCTTCTCTCCCCCACCTGCTTCTCTTCCCCACCTGCTTCTCTCCCCCACCTGCTTCTCTCTCCCACCTGTTTCTCTCCCCCACCTGCTTCTCTCCCCCACCTGCTTCTCTCTCCCACCTGTTTCTTTCTCTCTCACTTGCCTCCCTTTCTCCCACCTGCTTCTCTCCCCCACCTGCTTCTCTCTCCCACCTGCTTCTCTCCCCCACCTGCTTTTCTCCCCCACCTGCTTCTCTCTCCCACCTGTTTCTTTCTCTCTCACTTGCTTCCCTTTCTCCCACCTGCTTCTCTCCCCCACCTTCTTCTCTCCCCCACCTGCTTCTCTCCCAACTGTTTTTTTCTCTCTCACTTGCTTCCCTTTCTCCCACCTGC
>NC_138381.1:79517163-79551760 GCF_054177405.1 Leptonychotes weddellii
CACCTGCTTCTCTCCCCCACCTGCTTCTCTCTCCCACCTGTTTCTTTCTCTCTCATTTGCTTCCCTTTCTCCCACCTTCTTCTCTCCCCCACCTTCTTCTCTCCCCCACCTGTTTCTCTCTCTCTTAACCTGCTTCTCTCTTCTCCCTCCCTCTGTCCCCTTGTGACTTAGGACTTGCTCTTCTCCTCCTATGTCAATGTCTTCAGCTCAAGGTAATTCTTTTCTCTGACCTGGACAAGGGCTGGAAATGATTTAGAGCCCTTACTGTTTGCCAGGCATTGTTCCAAGGACCTTGTGTACACTATCTAATAGAGGCCACTTGACCAATGTATGAGATAATTCATATTATTCCCGCTTAATAGTTAGAAAGCAGAAATGCCAGGGGGGAAACTTGTTCAATGTTCCTCAGTAAGGATTTAATGGGGCCCAGCTTCGAGCCTGGGCAGTCACCTCCAGAGACTGACTCCTCCATGTTGGGCACGTGGTGGTACGGAGGCTTGGCAAAGCCTCTTCCCAGGGACTGGGGAGACTCTGGGGCTCAGCTGGTCAGACAGATGCATTTGAGGCTAATAGCCTGATGTTTGGTGACAGAGACACTGGGTTTGAGGCCCAGCATTACCCTTGTTAGGGGGCAATGCTGGTCCCTTGAGCAAGGACCTAAATGACTCTTTTGATGGCCTTGTCTTTGATCACCTGGCTTCTTTTGGGACAAACCTCATCCCCCTGCTGCACATGGGGTATGTCTTAGGCAGGGCCAGTCACAGCCCCTGGCCACAGTGACTGACACAAAGCTGTGCCCCAAACCAAAGCTGGGCCAATCAGAGTCCTGCCCTGATATTTTGTTTCAAATTAAAGTCTGTGAAGAGACATTCTTTCGTCCTCTCTGGTCATGGAGACATGTGGAAGAAATAAATGTAATTGCTCAGGACTGTGCTCGCATGGCCACGGGAAAAGCCTGTTGGATGTGGGGGACGTCATGTGAACAGATAGGAAAGACTAGCCAAGGCAGTGAGATTACAGACCAAGGGCAGTTCCTCCGCCTTTTCTTGTCTCTCACCACCTTGAGAGTTTGGGGAGTACTATTCAGTTATTTGGTAGACTGTCCCTTGATGCGGAGATGCCTGGTGATTTCTCACAATTAAGTGGAAGTTGTGCATTTTGGGGAAGAGGTGATGTGCCTTTCTCAGCACCTTATATCAGGGGTACATTAGTACCACTTTGAAACGATATTTGAAAAGCCTATAGCTCCAGTTTATAAATTCTACATGAAAACCCATTGTTACCATCATCACCACCATCATCACCATCATCACCATCATCACCACCATCATCACCATCACCACCATCATCATCATCATCACCATCATCACCATCATCATCATCACCATCATCACCATCATCACCACCATCATCACCATCATCATCATCATCATCACCACCATCACCATCATCACCACCATCATCATCATCACCATCATCATCATCACCATCATCATCACCCTCATCACCATCATCACCACCATCATCATCATCACCATCACCATCATGACCACCATCATCACCATCATCACCATCACCACCATCACCATCATCAGCATCATCACCATCATCACCATCATCATCATCATCATCACCATCATCACCATCATCATCACCATCATCATCATCATCACCCTCATCACCATCATCACCACCATCATCAACATCACCATCATCACCATCATCACCATCATCACCACCATCATCACCATCATCATCATCACCACCATCATCACCATCATCATCATCACCCTCATCACCATCATTATCACCTTCATCATCATCATCACCATTACCATCATCTTTTATGATTGCCAACCATGTGCCAGGTACTGTGTGAATTACTTCATACTGACTCATTAACTCCCATGGAAATCTAATAGGTGCTAATATTACCCCTATTTACCAAACGAGAAACCGAGGGTCAGGGAGACTAAGAAACTTGTCCAAGGTCACACTGGAAGTAAGAGGTTAAGTTAGAACTTGAATCTAAGTTTTAGTGATGGCATATCCCATATTATACTCACCCTTCCTTGAACTTGACATTCCCCTCTGTCTGCCCAGTGTTCAAATGCAGAAATGCGTCTACCTTTCCAAATCCCCTTGAAGGTAGTATTGGCTATCTGATACCTTGGGGACAATAGGAAATAGGCTGATGGGTTCTGGAAGTGTTATGCTTTCCTGATAGAGTCGATGCCCCTTCTTGCTTCATTCTTGTTCCTGCTTGGAATGTAGACCTGTGGCTGGAGGTGTGACAGCCATTTTGCAACCAAAAGGCAACAGACATGAGCAAGAAAGTCATTCTACTTCTGAGTAATTTACCTGAAGAAAACAAAAACACAAATGCAAAAAAAGAATGCACCCCTATGTTTATGGCAGCATTATTTACAGGAGCCAAAATACGGAAGCAGCCCAAGTGTCCATCAAGAGATGAATGGATAAAGGAGATGTGGTGTGGTATGTGTGTGTATATACACACATACATACATACACACCATGGAATATTACTCAGCTATAACAAGAATGAAATCTTGTCATTCACAACAACATGGATGGATCTAGAAGGTATTATGTTAAGTGAAACAGGTCAGAGAAAAACAAATACATATATATGGAATCTAAAAAAAAACCCCAAAACCCCAAATGATCAAAGAAACAAACAGCAACAACAACAAAAAAGAAAAAGACTCATAAATACAGAGAACAAACTAGGGTTACCAGAGGGGAGGAAGACAGAAGGCTGCAAAATAGGTGAGGGGCATTCGGAGGTACAACCTAATATAATCTTATATATCAACTATAGTTTAATTTTAAAAAATTCTAAAAACGGTTCCGCGGTGAGGATACAGAGAGACTGCAACAGCTCTGGGTCCTTGTCGTGGGTCATGAATAGGATACCGTCTCTGTTTATGCTTACTTTGCTGTTGTCAGACACCTGTGATTTTCAGCCATGTGTGATCCTAATTGACCCCCAAACACAAATACAGCCTCCTTCTGTTTGAAGTTTGATACTTTCTAAATCTGTGGTTCCATTTGGGGGTCCCAGGTTCACCTGGCTGTGGAGAGCCAGAAACATAAATAAATGACTTATGTGTGACCTAGAGAGTCATCACCCACCCCCCCGTGAGCAACTGTCAGGTCACCCCGCTGTTTTCTTTTGAAACGGTGGGGGGAGGTCAGTGCTGCCAGATAGTCCATTTTCTAGGAGAAGCTATAAATCCTATTTTTCAATGCAAAATTTAATTTGCAAATTTGATTGCATTGCAATTCCAGATTTTGGAAATCTTGGCCAGGATTCAAAAACTTTCAGGCCAAACACAAGGTGTGTAGGACCCAAGGACCTCCAATTTGCAGCCTCTGACTCAGAACAAAAAGCTCACTTCGTGACATTTGTTTACTTGAGGGATAGAAGACAAAGGGTATGTTGCAAGAAAGCAGGCTGGAACTTTCTTTGAACCGGCAATAAAAACCGACAGCAAAAACAAGTTGACAAATAGTATCTTCTCACATTGCCATCGTTCTTCAACACGGAGGCTGCAAAGCATGAAATATTGTGACAAGGAAGCCCATTCTTCCAGCCTCTGTTAGGTCTCTGAGCGTAGCCCCACACCGGTGACCCCGCCTTTATTCCCATGACAAATGGCTGCCTCCAGACTCAGCCTTGGCATGCTGACACCAAGGGCAGGAGGCGGCGGCCCTGACAAACTATTTTAGTAAGAGCACACTGAAATCCTCCCCTGGTGCAAACTCTGAATTTTTTTTTTTTTTTTGCAGTATTATTTAAAGCCTGCAGGGAGGAAGAAAGATGAGTCCCAGTTTACTGTTAGAAAAATAGAGAGGGGAAAAAAATAATTTCTCCAAGGTCTTGCAGAAGGAGTGTGATGTTGCCTGGAGCAAATGATGGGTTGTCTGTGTCTCCAATTCTTTCTCTTTCCAGTTGAGTTTCTGGCTCCAAAAACGTATGTGTGTGCATGTGTGCGTGCGTGCATGCGTGTGCACGTGCTGCCGCGAACTTGCCCTCTTTTTTGTTGATTAGGGTACTATTCACAGGAGGCATACACTTGGATGAGGTTTGGTGATGGTCTACGATCGTGTGGCCACCACCACACCGAGACATGGGACGGCCTCTCACCCTAAAGGAACTCCTGTATCTTCATCTTTCACTTCCTTTCCCCACCACGGACCATAGGCAATGACTCATTTGCTTTCTGTCATTATAATTTTTTTTCTGGAATGTCACAAAAATGGAATCTTATATAATCTTTTATGCTTGCTTCTTTCGGGTGGCACAGTGCTTTTGAGATGCATCCATATTACTGAACATATCAATGGCTGGCTCACCCTGATGACTCAGAAGCATTCCCCTGTACGTGAATATCACAATTGGTTTATCCATTCACCATTTATTGGACATCTGGGCTGCTTCCAGGTTTTGGATTTTATGAATAATATCACAAACTCTGAATTTTGGCTTGATCTTTAGCACTGCACATCACACGGATGACCTCGCAAGTCTTAGTTTAAAATACATAGAAGTAGAGAAGTGAAAATAACCTTGCTTGAATGGGTTGGTCACTGACGATGCTAGAGCTTACTAGAATAGCCACAGGAAAGGTGACGCCCTCGGGTTTATGATCTGTCCCAGGTTCCATGGCCAACGTGATTGGATGGGAGATCATTCATTCATCTAACAAATGTTTTTCAAGCACTTTTTATGCCAAGTCCCCTTCCAGAACTTGGAAACTGAATTGTGAATTAGAGCCTTTCTTCTTTTGGAGATTACAATTTAAATGGGAGGTGGGGCAGCAGGTACATAATGTGAAGGAAATAAATGAACAGGATTATTTCTGGTGATTGTATACATGATGGAGAAATTAAAACGATGCACAATGGTGAGCACTTCTTTGGGTCGAGTGATTAAGGAAGGGCTCCTGAAGGGGTGTCAGCAGGACAAAGAGGCAGTGACTTGGTGAATTCAATTGACAACTATCTTTAAACCTAATTGAAACAATCCGACATTACCTAGAACAGTGGTTGAAAAAAAAGCTTATATTGGCCTGCACTCTACAGACCCTCAAAACAAGTACAGTTTTCCCGGAAAAGACAAGGTTGTTTAAAATAATGATTAGCTAGAAGCAATAAACTGGACATCTTCTCATAAGTGGACAAAATGTGACTATGAATTAAAAGATCTTGTGCAACTAGTCACGCATTTGTGGACCGCGTTGGAAGGTACGCCCAAATTTCCTGGCCCCGTCCTCAATATACTGACTATCACCTGTCCCTATGTCTGCAGCCTCAGCTGATGGCAACCATAATTGTCTGTGTTGATGAGTAACATCATGCCTTCCCCAAAGAAATAATATGGTCAACTAGAGATAATACAACCATAGCATTAGCTCTGATTTATAGTGAGGGGAGCCCATGGATTGGCTTATAGTCCTTGTTCACTGCGTGTCTTGTCAAGTTAAGAACATTTACGAAGGTCTGATAGATGAGGCTTTGATTTCAACTGAATTTTTAGAAATGTACAGTTAAGTGTGTAATCAATATTTAAAACCTAATTGAACCAAATACGCTACATTTGTTAAATTCAAAATTTTAAGCTTATTTCTAGTCGGAGTAGCCTCTGACCATTTAGAGAAATGTTAATTGTTTAAAGACGGAGAACGTGGACAGGAGACACAATGCAGGTTTCTAACTGCAAAGGTGTCATCGGGAAATGGTCTCTGTCCGTGGCTTTCCTTGGTTTCCCTGATCACAACGTCTCTCCGGCAAGCATGCCCGTTTTGGCATAAGATGCCTGCTGGGGGCTCCAGGCACTTTTTTCTGAGAGCACCCACTCATTTCCAAGATCAAGTGTGATCGGACAGAGTTGGGTCCCATGCCCACCCCTCTCCCAATCGTGATCAAAATGTTAAATCCGGTTCTGCAGTTCTCATGCCACAGAGGGTCAGGGTGGCCCCATTCAAGCCACAGGAACACATGGGGTTATTTCCCCAAGGAAGCTAAACCCAAGGGGAATTGCTAGGGAGAAGCATCAACCCTGTATGTATATAAACTGCAGAAAAAAAGGAGAGACGTTGCAGTTTTGAGTTCTGAGCTCCTGGCAGCACAGGAAACATGCAGATGAAAAGCCTTTTTCTTGAATCCCTCTGCTTTGACATTGTTCTTCCTTTTCTCCTGAAGGTCAGTGTGGTTTGAGAACTACAATGATGCCCTTCAGAACAGAAGTGAGCAGGGGACCCGCTGAGGGGCACGGACGCCTCTGCCCACTATGAACTCCCGGAGGAGACTCCCTGCACCGTTCATGGGCCAGTTAATTGGGGCTGTGTGGCAGCTGGGCAGGCTGCCTTGATTTATTATTTAACATTTCTCTGCTGGACCTTTATGTGCTCCGGTGGTTGATCAGTGGCCTGAGGGCCAAGATACTATCGTCATGCCTTTCTTGGTATCCTCCCCCACTCCTAATAGAGGTTTCCCTGCAGATTCTCAGTTAATGAAGAAGAAAGGTGGAAAGAGAAGAAGAAGGGGAGGGGCAGCGGGGATGAGCCAGGGTGAAGGGCAAGCCTCAAAACTTGGGAACAGGTAGAACATGGAAGATGGGAATCATGTGCTTACCCTCTGTGGCAGAGGTCAAGTGAATGGCCCCTAATCAATCTTGTCCCCAGTATCCAGACCCTTGTGCAATCTCTTCCCACATCAACTGTGGGCTTCATGTCAAAATGATGATGTCCCAATTTGCTCTGGCCGATGTGACATCAGCGGGCACGACACAGAGGCTTGGGGCATGTTTGCACACTGGAGCTCGCCCTTTAGAAGCCAGCTGACACACGAGGAAGCCCCGTGCAGCCCAGGGGGAAGCCTGGTGCAGGAGAACCGAGGCCCTGGCTGACCGCCAGACCTGTGAGTGAGGCGTCTGGGACCACCCAGCCCTACTGGACCATCCAGACGGTGGCGGCCACTGGTGCGATGGCAGCTGAGACCAGCCCAAATTGCGGGGTCAGGCATATACACCAGGGGTTGTTTTAAGCCACTCTGGAATAGTTTTTCACGCACTAATAGGTACACACTCCATTAGCAATAACCTAAGGCAGTATGTGTGTGTGTGTGTGTGTGTGTGTGGTGTATCAAAGCACATATATGAGTTATTTACATGTATTTTTTATCTTCTACATTTATCGGTTGAAACACAGTGTATGTACATATAAGCACACATAACCAAAAGTTACAGAACACAGACTTACTTTTCCTGCGCGCAATGCATGATAATACTTTCTAGTTCTTTCTGGTTTCATTCCATTCTTTCTCCTGTTCCCTCTTTTCTTCCCCTCTCTAATTTTAATTAATAATCCACTAAATTAATTTCACAATTCACTAATGCCTTGTTATTCACATTTAGAAAGCCCCTGGTCTAGGGAATGTATTATTAACCTGGGAAAGGGGTGGGCAGAGAGGGTAGCAGGGATGAGTTTCAAAGGGTAGTTCCTTAAATTCATATAAGACCTCTGTGCAAGCAGGCATGTGCACTTCCCGGGAGCGGGCCCCAGACTTTCGTCAGACTGGAAGAGCCAACCATCCACACTGAGTCATTCAGTCCTCTTTGGCCAGGTGATGTCATCCATGGTCACATGTCACCAAGGGGAAAGAGATAACCCTGAATCTCTATCTCCGAACCTGGGCTCTGGATTTGCAGCCCACAGCCTACTGGACATTTCCACCCGGATGTCCTAAAGGCACTCCAAACTCATTGGTTTTCAAACCTTTTCAATATGCTTGTTACCCACGCCCTCTGCCAAATCCCAGCTCCTGCCGCCATCTTCCCTGCCGGAAGCCTGGGAAGTCATTCCTGATGCTTCTTCCTCACCTGAACTATGTGGATTCCGTGGATTCTGCTAGATACCCTACAAATCCTTCCTTCCTAACTAGCCTCTTGGCAACTGTCCTAGTTCCAACGTTCATTATCTATTTCCTAGATGGTCCCCAGGCTTCCCTAGTGGGTTCCCCACATGGGGTTTGCATCTGTTGGGTCCATTTCTTACCACGGCCACCGGAGTGGTCTTTGAAAATTACAGATGTTATGACATCGCTCTGCTATCTGAACATTCATGAATTCCCCAAACACTGTCCACGCTACAGGACAACAAGTCACAGAAACTCCCTTGCATGGGCGAACGGCACTTCACCACCTGTCCACCTTGGACTTAGGCCATGCCCCCCTCATACTGTAGTCTTCAGCAATATGCCCCTCCACACGCCCTGTCTCAAATCTTTGCACACTTCCCCTGTGGCTCTCTTACCCTGTCTGTCCAGCTGGCAAACTTCTACGCATCCTCTAAACCTCAGCCTCAATGCTGCCTTCCCTGGAAATAACAGCAACAGGTGGTAGTGATTAGTGCTTGCTGAGCACACAACGCTTTGCCAAGGGCTTCACGTGAGTTCATTCATCTGAGCTGCAAAGAGCCCTAGAGGGCAGGTGCTCATAGTGTCCTGAGTTTACAGATGGGGAAACTGAGGCCCAAAGGAATTATGAAATCACAGAACTAACAAGAGGGCACTGGCAAGACTCAAACCCAGGCAGTCTGGCTTCTGAAGTCACTGTTTTGTTGACTGAAAAATACTTTTTATTTGGAAATAATTCCGAACTTATTGAAAAGTTGCCAGAATCATACGAGAATGCCTATATGTTCTTGACCCAGATTTCTCTACTGTTAACATTATGCCCACTTGCCATTATTTGTTCTATCTGTCTATCTATCTATCTATCTATCTATATCCATCCATCTATCCACCTATGTATTTTATCTACCTGTCTGTCTACCTGTCTATCTATCCATCCATCATCTATGTATGTATCTACCTGTCTGTCTACCTACCCGTCTATCTTCTATCCATCTATCACCTGTCTGTCTACCTGTCTACTTATCTGTCATCTATCTATCATCTATGTATCTACCTGTCTATTTATCCATCTATTATCTGTGTATCTATCTATCATCAATGTATGTATGTATCTACCTATCTATCCATCTATTATCTACCGATCTACCTATCTATTATCTATGTATCTATCTGTCTGTTATCTATGCATGTACCTACCTCTGTCTATCTATCATTTATCTATCTTTCTATCTATCTATCTGTCTATCGTTCCTTTCTGAACAATTTGAGAGTAAATCACATGCACCATGGCCATTTACCCTTGGACACTGAAGCTTGTACTTCTCAAGAATAAGGACACTCTCTTACATAACCTCAGTACAGTTACCAAGTTCAGAAAACTTTTAATTTAAATTGATTTAATCTTTTGTCCGTATTCCAATTTTGTCAATTGACCCAAGAACATTTTTATAGATTTTTCCCCTTCCAGTATGAGATTCTGTCTTGGATTGGGTGTTGCATTACATATCATGTTTTTCTTTAATTTGGAACATTTCCTTGACCTTTTGTTCTGTTTCAAAATATTGACATTTTTGAAGAATATTGCCAATTTTTTAATAGGATGTTTCCTGCCGGAGTCAGTCTCATAGTCTCCTTGTGTTCCGACAGCTCTACACGTCCCCAGCTGGGATATCTCAGAGGGGATGTTGCATCCCGCTCAGCATGTCACATCACGGGCCCTGGATAGCCACCTGCCCCTCATTAGTGACGTTAATTTCGATCACCTGATCAAGGTAGTGTCTGATTCCCCCACATTGTAGCTACTACTTTTTTTCCAGCAACAAATAAGGTTTCTTTGGGAGACACTTAAGACTACGAGTATCCTGCTCCATCAAATACCCTCCTCCTCACCCTAGATTTAGCATGAATTAAGGATTCTTGCCTGGACCAACTTTAGTGGATGGTTTCAAAGTCATGATTTTTCCCCCCCATTTCCAGCACTCTCCGCATGTTCTCCAGTTAGCACCTGCCCAGATGCCATGATGCCCTTCATTCTCCCAGACAGATTTAGGCATCCCTTATCTATATCCCCAAGCTGCTATAACAGAAATGAATTGTTTGGTAATTGCTTGGTTTATCTAACTTTTTCACTACCAAACTTGTGGTTTATTGAGGCAAGCACCCAATCTTTCCACCTTTGTATCCACGGCAGCTGTGAAGAGCTTGTCCTAAAATGATCAGGAATATTTGCTTTCCAATGAGATAAAATCTGTTGCCCAGTGTGGTGCATAGACTAACGGCCCCCCAAAGTTAACCTCATCCTGATCCTGGGAACCTGTGAATACACTGCCTTACATGGTAAAGGGGATTTGGTGGGTGTGATTAGGTTAGGACCTGGAGGTGAGCAGATTACCCTGGATATTCTGCACGAGTCTAGGATCATCACAGGGTCCTCCTAAGAGGGAGGCAGGAGGTCAGGGTCAGAGAAAGATTGGAAGGTGCTCTGCTGCTGGTTTTGAAGATGGGCAAAGGAGCCAAGAGCCAAGTAGCGTGAGGCGCTTCTAGAAGCTGCAGAAGGACAAGGATGGGATTCTAGAAGAGCCTCTAGAACGAAAGCAGCCCTGTCCATACCTGGACTTTTAGCCCCTAGAACCCATTTCTGGACTTGTGCCCTCCAGAGCAGTAAGAGGATAAATTTCTGTTTCTAAAATCATTATGTTTGTGATAATTTGTTACGGCACCAGTAAGACACTGGTACTCCTGGTTTGGTGGGAAATATTCTCCTCTCCCTTCCCCCTCCTAGCAAGGTGAAAAAAGATGTCCTCCTCGTGTGCATGGGGCACCCCTCACGCCCCCCTCTGAGGGTCTCCTGCTCTGCAAACTGCCTTGCGAAGGACCGGGTCCCAGCCTAGGCGGCCACATTGTGCACTCACTTCCCTCTTGTCAGAGGAAAATGTTCTCCACTGTGGGTCTCCCCAGCTTACTCAAAACGATCATTCAGAGAAGTGCTGCTCCAAAACCATGGGGCTCAAGTCTTTCTGCCCCTGAAACAAAAGCAGGGAGATACTTACCCCAGATTTCTGTGATGGCTCCGGACTAAGATAAGGAAAAAACAAAACCAATCAGGCATTGCTGGAGAGAGCAGAGGGTTTGTGCTTCTGTCCTTGCAGAGCATTTATCTCCCCAGGCTTTAGGGTCCCTTTAGATTTGCTGGACTTTGAAGATGAAGCAAAGGATAAAGAGAAGGGATATGGTGGGTGGTGAAGACGTGATTTCACCTTTAAATTCTGCCTCATTCCCTCCAAGAATCGTGCACCAGGGAGGCAGGGCATGCATGGCAGGGGTCTAGCCCGAGTTGGTGTCCGGCACCCGGTAGGAAGAAAACAAAGCAAGCTCACACGGGATCCACGGCCACTGCTCCCACAGCTAGCCATTGGTTTCCCTAATTTGTGAGCCTGGATGCTCATTCATTTTTTTTCTTTCTGGGACTAGCCCCACCCTTTTTGTCAAAAACCTAACGTATGCCCTGGAGCAGAGGGGGAGCCATTTCTGAGCTACTGATATCATTTTCCCACAGACATAAAACACGGATGGCAGCAGGCAGCAAGCCCTGACCCCCACGGAGGAGCACCATTCTGCCCACATGACAGCTCGAGCCCCGAGCAAGTCCCCAGGGTGTGGGACCCGTGGGTCCCGCTCTCGGCAGTGCCGTGTGATCGACTCGTGACCTCGTGATCTCCATGAATGAGTGGGACAGCACCCACGTACTATGAGCGCTGATTTTTACAATCTCATTTCCTCCCCGTCACAACCATGGGAGGCGGGTGGCCTCATTCCCCTTTTAAAGATTGAGATGCTTGGGCTTACAGGTGTGAGCGTCATTCGCGGGTGACAGGGTTACTAGGTGGCAGACTGTGCTGACACGGTCGGGGCTCCCAGCGCCAGAAGAGTTGACGGGCTCCATCAGGAAGAGAAGGAACGCGTGAGCGATCCCTTCACCCACATGATGGCTGCGCACAACTCAAGGTGGCGGCAAAGGAGCTGGTTTGGAGGTGTGCTCGCTCAGAGGAACAGCATGCCCTGCCATCCTCGTCTCCCCGGAGGGAGGAGGGATGGGGAGGAACACAGCCAGTCTCTCCCGGGCACCCCACTCACCTTCCCAGGAGAGGAGGCCAGTGACTTTAGCAGGAGGAACAGAGCTGCCCGGTGGGCTCTGACTGGGTGTAAAGGGCACGTCCCAAGCTCTTCTGTAGTTGGATCGGGGCCACGTGGCCAGGTTTGGACAACAGGTCGTGAGCGCAAGTCACAGGTGTCAGGCTTGGAGCCTCCTGGACCCCAAGTCCCCACCCTGAGTTGTCCTTGGAAGCCACAATCTGCATACAATCTGCACTGAATGTTGCAAAGACCACAATCTGCACTGAATGTTGCAAAGGCAGGAAGGGGGATGGCAGGGCTTACTTTCCATCAAGATACAGCACAGCCTGCCCTGACCAACACATCTAACGTCCTCGCTCCCATCAGCTTTACGCCCTCGCTCCCATCAGCTTTACGCATGATAAAGCTGGTATTTTGATTTTTGTCTCTCTGCTGCCTGACTCTCATTTTTCAGCGGGTTCTAAATTCACCCTGGAGAGGAAGACAGGAGAATGATTTTTTTTTGCTTTTGCTTCCTTATCCTTATCCGCACACCACACGCTCTCTCATGGGCCACTGCGGCTCTGGGAGGGCATAAGACTAAAGAGATATTACAGAGCGAATCTATGGCAGCATCTCTTTGAGGCTGGAGGGCCTCCATCTGGAATGTGCTGGGCGGGGAGGAGGCATTCCTCCGGCTGCCGAGGATTACAGGGTGGGGCACACGGCCTGATGATGGCTCAACGGGAGTACGCAGGGTGAACGCTCACCGAATGCCATGTACTGTGCACACGGCGTTAGAAATTATTTTTATTAGTAGTATTTTCAATAAAATATTTAGTTATTGCTAAATATAACTAAATATTAGATATTTAGTTATTATTATAAAATATTTAGTTATTATCCTTACCTTACAATTTATTATTTGTGCATCGCATCATTTAGTGCTCAGGAAAATCCCAAGAGACGGGTCCCCATTTTACAGAAGAGGAAACTGAGGCTCTGCTGCCCGAGCCGGTGCTCCTAGTCACTGGGCTACGCCGGCGAGACCCCCAGGTGCTGAGAACTGGAGGGGCTAAGCTTTGGGACAAGTCTTTGTTTCTTCTGTCCAGTGTCCAAGCTCCTTCCCCTGCATCTCCGCTCTCGCTGCCCACACGACAGGCAGCCCGCAGCCTTGGACGGAGATGACCCAGAGGCAGGGTCTGGCTTCTGGGATCTCCCTGGGCTCCCGCTGTGTGGGGGTCTCCCCCCTTCCGGGAGCGCCGGCCTCAGGGTCCCATTCCCTGGCTGGTGGTCTCTGGGGCTGCTGCACTCCCCTGTCCCGAGGGGCTGCAGGCTGACTGCTGACCCTCACAGAGCACTCACGACCAGGGTCCCAGAGCTGCTTCCCGGGACACGTGCACAACTCTTCTCGGGGGGTCCGGGGCGCTCACCTCATTTCTCAGCTCGGCAGACTGCCCACCAAGCAGCTGCAATTGTCTCCAAGAACCCATATCCCAAGTCAGGGAAGAGGCCACGCTCCTGACTGCTGAGCCACGTTCGGGGTCGTTGGTGAGGTGCCTGAGGCAGGTTTGTACGTCAGGTCGGGTCACGAAGGCCCTGGGAAGGAAGCCAGCCAACACACCCTCCAGCCACTGGCTCTCTAAGGGGTGTGACTGTCCTTCTTGTGGAGGAGGTCACCAAGGAGCACAACCCCGTGAGAAGGGAAACGAGCCAGGGAGCCGTGAGGGGCTGGGCGTCCGCCCTGTGGCGTCTCCAACACCAGCAGCCCCACGTGGCTCCCCCAACGGCGGCCGCTTGCAAACCCCATCACGACGCGCCCACATCTCTGGTGGGACTCAGTTGCTAAACACCAATATGGTCACGATGGTTGTAATGTGGACTATTTCTGCACTAATTGGCAAACAGGCACAGCTCTCGAGCTCCCCAAGGACCCCACCCACCTCCGTGGCTGCCCCAACCCCTTCCTGGGACCTGCTGGCCATGCCCAGCTTGCAACCACTGAAGGGAAGGACGCACTCCACGTCCGCTGCCCGCCTCTGCCCTGGGTCTCCTGGGTCTCTGGCACCTCTGTTAAATATTTCTATACCACCTGTCCAAATTCATATGCCATTAATATTGTTAGTTACTTAACACGAACCTTCATACACTTCAGCTTCACTGAGGCAGACAATTATGAGATACCTGAATGTACATGTTGGCGATTTATAAACGTGTACAGTGTGAAAGGATCCCCCATCTCGTTAATTAACACATCTATCACCGCACATATTTATCTTCTGGGGGCAGGAACATTCAAGTTCTGCTCCCAGCAAATTTCAATTTTCCCATACAGTGTTATCAGCAGCATGGTTTTCAGACTTCCTTCGCCTTTAGTACCTTTCAAGTCAACTTCTTTGAAATCAGTTCACTTTAAAGTAAACAAGCCCTGGAGGCTTCCATGGGCTGGGAGCTCGCATGGGCTGGGGATCTTTCCCCGAGGTCCTCAGGCTCTGCAACGCTGGGGAATAGGGTGTCAGAAGGGAGCGTTTCTCCACGCTGCTGCCAACCTGAATGCCACCAGCCAGGGTTTAACGATGCATCGCCCAAACCCGTCTCATCTTCAGTCTGCCTTTTAATCGGCGTCAGGGCGGGAGCCAGGGACAGTTGGGTTTGTGATCTCACCACTGCTCAGGACCTCCCGCTCAGCAAGGCAGGGGCGTGGAAGGAGCTGGATCACCCAGGTTGGACGGGAAATAGGTCTGGGCTCCCGTGTGATGGCATCGCAGTGACGAGCAGTTTGCCTGGGCTGACAGCCGTTTCAAAAACGGCTCTGGGACCCTGGTCGTGAGTGCTCTGTGATTCTCCAATCACTCCTGCAAGCATGTTTTCTCACCGGGAGGTGCAAGAGGTCCCCCAGAGAGACAGGGTTCTGGGGCATCCGGGGGATGACCGGTGATCCCGACGCAGGCTCCATTGGCTCTTCTTCCATTCAGAAGTTCTTTCCTGAGGGTCTGAGGTTTCCCTCCTATTTGCTCCCCTCCCTCGGCTCTGTATCACAGGCCTTCGCAAACTTCCAGGTGGGTTCAGCCACGTGGCGGAACTGGGGGCAGGTGGGGTAGAGGAGATGCCAGGGGATTTGTCCCCTCTTTCCCTCTGTGCTCTGGACAGTGTCTCTGCTGGGGGCTGGGTTGCTTTCACCTTCCAGCTCCCACCGGGCACCTCCAGCCAGGAGTCCTGGGCTCTGGCAATGGCAACTCCTTTGCTCGTCCCCGAGACCTCGAGGTGGTCCTTGCTGTCAGCTGTGGCTGGTGTCTAAGCGTCCCATCATTTCCCCTTTGCTCTTTAGCTCTATAACACTAATCCCACATAGTAAATTCCCTGCAGGGAGCTCCTCACTGTGCTTTCTGGCATCCCGACTGGACCTTGCTTAATGCACCTGCTGGGCATCCAGCCCTGCGCCGGGCACCCGGAGGCAGGCAGGAGCGGAGACGAGGTAACACATGCTGGTGCAAGCCAGAGATATGTGCACGGCATATTTGGGAGAGCTCACCACACGCAGAATCTAAACGTGGTGCTGCCCAGGGCACGCAGAGTCCGAATACGGTAAGATCAGAGGTTTCTGCCTAAACAAATGGAAATCAGTGCTCTGGGGCTTTTGCTGTCTCCCCCGTGAGGCTGGATCTCGGTGCTCGGGTCACATGGAAACGTCACAGCACCCGAGGCTCCACTGTGAGAAATGGAAGAGGACCTGTGCATACTAATTCCTTCTATGTCTGGCTTTTCCTGCTTCTTGTGACGATTCCCACAGGCTGATTTTAATGAGGTGTTGTCATACTTTTAAAAAAATACAATAGATATTCCACCTGAAAAGCAAATACGTGCTTTTTGGGGCACGGGACATAGAAGGAAGCTGTCCTTCCGAAGAACCCCAGACTCAGCTGGTTGGGGCCACCCCAATAGGAAGATAAGGAGATCCAGGGGCCCCTCATTTGAGTTGGGGATCAGTGATGAAGGCAGAAGCATCAGGTGCAGGTTACGGGAATGACTTCAGGGGGCTGGTGGTCCTGCGCCTTCTCCTGTGTGCCCAGGGCCAGCACGTGGCCCAGGTGGTACATTCTGCCCCCTGCCCCCCCCCCAAGGCACTAACAGGTGGGAGATGACACATCATAAGCGGATGCTGTCGCCGACTCCAGGCAAGACCACTGAGGTCCTTTACAGAGTTTCTGGTTAGTCCTTCGTTGTCAAAATTTGCTTTGAAAATCATCCCTAATCTTATATTTAAAGTTCAAGACACATAACGTTTCAACGCCTCCACTTGACAACTGACAGCAAGCGTGACAGGCTGCTGGGTGGTCCACAGCCCACATTTTGTGATGCTCCGGGGATGCGGTGAGGAGCATCACAGGACACCAGCAGGGTCCAGCATCCAAGGGGCATTTGCGCTGGAGTGCCGCCTGCCTCCACGCACTTAGAAACTGGAAAATATGCGTTAGTTTCCCAAGTTTTGCAGTGTCTATGAGCGAGCCAGGATGAGAGAGGGCTTTGCGTCATTCATGAATTCAACAAATACGGACTCTTCAGCACCCCGTGGTGATACGGCATTTAGAGGGTCGTACAAAAGACAGATCCCGCTGCTGGGTATTGCTCCCTCCACATCTGGCCTCTTCAGATCACTGAATGGCCGTCTGGATGAAAACCACAAATTGTAAATAAAACATAATATTTAAAAAAAAAATTATTATAACGATACTTATCACTAGGAAGGATCATATTGTCTGTGATAGCACCTGATACATCTGTATCTGACTCCGTGACAGATGGCTGGTGCCCTAAGCCATTTTTTGTTCTTTTTTTTTTTAAGATTTATGTATTTACTTGAGAGAGAGAGAGAGAGAGAATGAGAGAGGTGGGGGGCAGAGAGAGAGGAAGAGAGAGAATCTCAAGCAGAGAATCTTGGAGCCCAACATGGGGCTCGATCCCAGGTCCCTGAGATCATGACCTGAGCCAAAACCAAGAGTCGGAGGCTTAACCGACTGAGCCACCCAAGGTGCCCCCTAGGCCATTTTTCTCAACTACTTGGTTACTTTTCATCCCTCTCTCTCCCTCCCTCCCTCTCTCTCTTTTTCTTCTGACTCTAGTCCATTGGTTCCAACAGGGTGTTTGAAATGACCTCAGACCCAGAGCATCTGGTGTGGCTTCTTGCTGCCAACTACATCCCAAAAGTCATGTAATTACTGCCCATCTGGCCACGCACCCCACCGACAGGACACCTTGCCTTGTCTTTGATCATATTTACACTTCCCTGCCCTTACAGAGTGGAGATCGGGAGCATACTGCTGACCACAACATGATGAACAGGTTATGAAGTCATTTACCATTTCTCCCTCCCTCACGCACAGCATACATACTGAGAGCTGTTTTGTATGAAACACACACACCAATGATTCCTTATAAAGTAAAATATTTGTGAGAATACAGATACCAGTAATTGCTTTTGCACATAGAATGCCGCCGATAAAGGAACCCGCCAACACTGTGCGCACGTACTCCCCGAGCCTGTCCGGTATGCAATTTGCACCTGACTTTGCAAGCTTCTCGGAGCTGGTGTAATTTGTACTCATTTTATGCTACAAGGAGCCCAAGAATCTTTGATGGTGATCATACTTTTGTTTTCTTTACCTTTAACTAGAATGCTGGTCTGGTATAAAAGCATCCTGTTGTTCCTGTGTTAAAAGCTTTTATCAGAGAGCTACTTCTTTTGAAGGGCTGGAAACGTCCCACATCAATTTAATAAAATCCAATTCTCAGGGATTCGTTAGCATTCTTACGCCTCACCCTTTCCTTGGTCGTTAACAGATCATCGTTATTTCCAGATTCCCTTGTCTCGGTACGTTCGGATCTACTCTCGAGATCTGGCCACTCTGTATGTTAATATCGACATTCTAGATGTAACACGAATATTATGATTTTCATCACCATGTCTTACACTTGGAGTAGCTGTTTTGAGCCATCGATCCATTTGCATGAATTCAGAATATAATGCCGACCTAACAGAAACAATACGCATCGCAGACCTCACAAAGGCAAAGGAGACACACGCATTCTACAAAAATACGTCAGCAGATATTAATGATACCCTGATAACTGAGGGCTCACTGAAAATACAATCCCGGACCATCTGGTCTTTGCCAGGCCTACATACTTTAAATTGTAATGATTATTGAGAACATAATGTGGTTTTCTTAATAATCATAATTAATCTTACATTTAAAATTTATGACATATACGATCTCATTGCTTTCTGCTCTGCAGCTGTGAAACCACGTGCTAGACTGTTGTACATCATCTGCTAGAGAGTGGGGGTCCAGTCGGGGGGAGGGGGAGATGTGTTTATGGACATACGTTCGGTTTGGCTGGAGAAATGCAATGGGACAGGTGCGTGGGGGCAGGATGGGAAAGAAGTCGCAGGTCACAGAGCTCCTGGGGACAGGAGAGGGACAGGCAGGTGTCCATTTCAGAGACCATCGTGTGTCTGGGGACCCGCATCAGGCAGGAGTGCCACTGGACTGTCCACCCAGATGGGGCCACGGGCTCAGCGCTGTGGACAGGCGGAGCCTCCAGCTGGATCCCTGCACAAGCTCTTGCTGCCTGCAGGATGGAGTCCATCCACCATGATCTGGGTTCCAGTGGCTGGGAGCCCCGTCTCTGTCTGATCCCCAGTGACTCCTGTGAGGTGGGACACCGGGGGTCTCACGGGGAGCGCCCGCAACTCTACTGCCACTGGTTGTCCACCCGGGCTCCCGGCCCCACCGGAGAGGCCACAGGCTCAGAGACCCACGTGGCGCAGTGCGGTGCTGGCCGGGGTAGGGTCCTGTGGTCAGCACAGCTGCTCACCCTTCTCGTGCTGTCCTTCTCAGACTGGCCTCCACACTCAGGAGGTTTCAGTGGGGCCTCGTCGATGGGTAGCTGCTAGTGGGTCCTCCTGAGCGGCCATCATTTCGATGACATTGCCTCCAGGGGCTGGCAGCTCACAGCCGAGAGGGGCCACTTCCGAGTCCACAGCCAGGATCCAGGTCAACGTGCCCAGTACTCAAAGCCTGGTGGCCAAGGCTCCTCTGGGACCCTCGGCAGATGGTGCCGGGGACAGAACCAAAGCCGATCGGGGCTGCAGCCGAGTCCTGGGCAGGGTGCTCCTTCTGGGTCATCGCTGGGACTGTGGTGGCAAGTCTGGGTGTAGGTCTGCCTTCAAAAGGCTCTTCTCAGTCTTGCACCAGCTCCCACCTAGATTCCACCGCTCCCACAGAGCACATTTGTCTGGGGATGCTGCCAAATTATTGTGGAGGGGCATACACCTGAGGCAGGTCCATTCCGCCATCTTGCTGACTCCATCATCTGCTGTGTCCTTCTGACGAGCAGGAATTGACTGCCGCCATCAGCCCCCCGGCCTGTGTTGGGGGAAAGCCGTCCTCCCCAAGTCCTTGTGTCTCCTGGCTGCTGGGGCTGGACCTGGCCCCACGGGTGGGCAGGACTGAGGCCTAGACCGCTGGATCGTCACATCCCCCTGGCTTGGGAATTGCTTTGGTGACAGGCATGGGATGGGGGCTTTGGCTGGGGTCCTGCGGAGAGGAGTTCTCTTCTCCCTTTCCCTCGCAGCGTGAGCAAGAAGCTTGGAGCCGCACAGAGCAACGTTGTTGCTATGAAGGAAGTGCCTGCTCAAGAAAGATGCCAACATCATGGAGGATGAAGAGACAGAGACCGGGTCCTGACGACCAAGCTGTGCCCCAGCTGTTACCTGTGGACCCTCGGTTACATAAACCAGTAATCTCCTCGCTTCCCTTCTTCGGGGGTGGGATTAAGTCACTGTGATGAAGGCTCTGTACTTGCAGCCAATGCTTCGGACAGACACGCCACCTCAGTGGGTTTTGCTCAGACCAGGCTGTGTAGGTGATAAACGTGTGAGGCATGACCGAGAGTCGTGACACGGTCAACGCCTAATACAGTTAAGTTTCCTTAGCATCTCTCTCTCCCTGTTGTGTATGGGCTGCTTCCGTCCCCGAATCCACGTGAAGCACGTTTCCAGGAGTAGTGGGAGCAGGGACCTGGTCTGGCTCCGGATCGGGAATCCAGGAGAGCCGGCACGCCTCTGATCGAGTCTGCGTTTGTTCTGAACACGCTGTAAAAATCACCTCTACTCCTAATGCTTACACCAATCCCCAAACCCAAACAAAAATCTTAGCAGGGGTATTTAACCGAATACCTGGGACTTTAGAATAGGCTTCCAAACATCAAAATCCAGAACTTTCTGGTGAGCTAAGCTTTCTGCAGACATTTAGCATCGTAAGGGGCTTATCTCAAGGAACATCTCAGAGGCCTGGGGGACATTTACAATAAATTCCTTTTATGTTAACAAAGCAAAGCAAGTGTATAATATCTCATTTCGAAGCTCCTTCCCGTGTTTCCAGTAATGTTGGAACCTCTTATGCAACTATTAATAAGTAAGAAGTAAGATCACAATCCCACTATTTCTTTCCAACTTCCAGAAAGCATCGCTTCCCAGAGCTTGCTAGAAGTCATGTACAACTGTTAGGTTCTCCTTATATTTATCTGACCCTGTTGGATGATGACCCATTTTTTTTCTCGAGTTTCTGACATTTTTGGTGACTTTTGTCATAGTCCCCAACAATGCCAAGATCTTTAAGAAGGAGCTAAAAGCTTTCAGCTGATTCTGAGAAGGACTTTTCTCCTTCCTTCACCTGCTCAAACTCCCTCCCACCTTGTTGTTATGTCCTAAATGCCTGCATCATAAATCCCTCTTTGCTTCTCCGTAGCGAGGGCCGAGTTTCACCCGGTGGGCACGGGAGCCCACGCTGGCTGGCCTCTGTTCCTGCTGGGTGGCACCCGGGCCACTCTGGGCACGAGTTGTCCTGCTAGGAAAGGCCAGTGGCGGTCCCGGTCTCTGCACTCCTCCCTCCCCTCGGGCACAGGGACTGGAACCTTCTTGGTAAATAGTTAGAATAGAATAGCCCCTGAAATGCCCATCAATAAGAGAATGACTAAGTAAATCATGATATATGATTCCATGCCACGGAATGCTATGGAGCATTCCAAAAGGAACAAGGCAGTTCTATGTATGCTAAGCTGGCAGGATCTCCAAGCTTAGTGGAAACACCAGGTGCACGATACCACACATGGTGTGTGACACTCCATGCATCACCAAGGTGGGGGGTAGGTATGCAGACGTCTCGAATATCACTGGAGCTTGAACTCGACACTGATTATGGAAGCAGATGAGCTGGGCACCAAAGTACATGAGTGCCTGACATCATTTCATTAATGTATCATGTGGGTTTGTGTGTGGGTCCCATAACCAGGCTGCCTGGGTTCTCATCCTGCTTCCTGCATGTATTATGAGACACCACACCGTGTGGTTCAACCTCGCCGTGCCTCAACGTGTTCATCTCTGTAATGGGGATAATATTAATGCTTTCCTCGTATGGTTCTTGCAAGATTAAATGAATTAATATATGAACAGTGCTTGACTCAAATCAAGTGCCAAATGAGTGTTAATTATTACGTTATTCCCCATGGGAGTGCTTTACCACGGACATGCAAAGCCTTCTGTAAATCAGGAAAAATGCATGAAAAATAGAAGGTAAAAAAGTAAAACGTTCTAGGTTTGAAATCTTGTTAGGACCAAGAGGACCTCTTGTCGAGCTCAAGAAATGACCTCTTCTCTTTGCTGCCTGCCCCCTTCTCCTTCCAAGGATGAAGGCAGAGAGGGGCCCAGGCTGCGGAGAGGAAAAGACAAAAGTTTATGAAAAGGACGGAACGATCATGCCCAGACGTGGGTCGGCAAATGCCCACATGCATGTGACCCAGGTGTTCTCAAGCTGGGGGCTCCAGGCACCAACTCTGGCTTGAAAGTTAAACAAACTCGTGGGAGCCTCCATCCCAGCCACCAGGCAAAGGCCCCTCCAGGCCCCGAGGAGCGAACCATACAGAAAGCTGCACACGCTTCCACTCCGTCTGCTCTCGGTCCCCGTCCGTGTCACCCCTGCATGGATACCACCAGATGCATCCACCCCTCCTCTGGAACGCTGCTGAGACATGGTGAATGCACCAGACGTCTGCTGATGGTCTGGGTGTAGGAGAGGGGTTCGTGGGGCAGGGCACAGTAGGCAACGCCCACACTCGTAGGGTGGTCATTGCTGCTAGAAGGCGTGGCCCCATGTCCCACCGCAGGAGCGTCCGCCGGCCTCCCTGCCATCTCTTCCTTGTTCCAAACACCCGCCTCCACCCTCCACCTTGCTGCTTCTCTTCTCATGGGACAGATTACATGCTCTCCTTCCAAAGCGCACCTGCTGTTACCCGTAGAGACCGGGGCAGAGGGAGAGCGCGCAGGCGGCGAGGGGCACCGGCTTACTCCCTGTCCTCAAACAGCCGTTCAAGTGGTTTTCTGAATGCATCAAAATAGTTTCCTAAACCCATCCTCTCTGAGATGGCTTTCGCCTCTCTCTGGGTCCCTCCGCGAGGCAAAGATGAGGCTGGAGAGCCATTGAAATTATCTTCCAAATTAAGCCAGTCTCTCCTGTGGCCCCTCGAGGATGACCTAGTTTGCTGTGTGAGAATCTCCTCATTCTGAAACGCAGGGCTGGCAAGCGCCTATTGTCCTGTGGAGGTGCCGTGATAGAAACTTGCGTGGTCCTCCAACGAACGCGGGGCCCTCACGAAACCCCTCTGCTGCTAGGACGGAGGGAGGTCTTGAAGACCATTGGAGGGTGCTGAGGGACCCAAAGTGGGGGCTTCATCAGAAGGACACGCGAGGCCACGTCGGTGACTTGGGGTCCTGACGGCTTCGTTGGGGAGCACGTGATGCCCCGCGTGCAGTGACGTGTTTTGGAGAATAATGAAGAAAGTCATGGCCTGAACTATGTCCCTCTACTTGTAGGTCAAAGCCCTAACCCCCAGAGGGGCTGCATTTGGAGAGAGGGCCCTCAGCGAAATGGGTAAGGTCGAGTGAGGTCAGAGGGTGGGGCCCCCTCCAAGAGGACTGGTGTCCTTACAGGAAGAGACACCAGAGCGCTCTCTCTGTCTCCCTGCGTGACCAGAGAGAGGCCACGTGGCGGCTGAGCCAGAAGGTGGCCTCACAACAAATCAACCCTCGATCCCAGACTTCCAGCCTCCGGAACTGGGAGAAAGCAAACGTCGGTTGGCTGAGCCCCCCAGCCCGCGATACCTGGCGGCCAAGGAGGCCAACGCAGTGAACACGGGGCAGACGAGCGAGTGAGTGTTGATACCAGCATCCACCCTGGGCCCTCGCCCCCCTGCAGGCCTGTCTCAGACCTCGCAGACCCCGCCCTCAACAGAGCCGCCAGGTGGTTCCACCTACCACACAGCGCCCCCTGTGGGCAGCGTCAGAACCTGCCCCCCCGCCCCCTGCCCTTCCTGGACAGGGTGCCGAGTGGGTGGCCATTGAAAGGAGATCCTAGACGTCTTGATAAGGCAGGTGCGTTCTTAAGAAATTAGTCTGGGACAACACAAGAGGCTGTAATTGTATTTGTGTCTGGAATCTTCACGGGGTAACAATGTTAAAGCACAGCAGCTGCTTTTGTTTCCAATCGCATTTTAATTTTTTCCTCCTACTTCAAGCAACCGCTACTACGAATTAAATGAGCTCTGGGATTGTGCTGTGGTTTTTTTCCCTCTCTCTGCCTCTGCAGACACACGGTCTGCCCTTCCCTGTCCCCGGCCTCTCCCAGAAAGCCCACTTTTCTGGACTACACCAGCAGATCGCCTCTTCCCGCCCGATTCTGGGCCCGGCGGTGGCGGGAAATCAGGGCAGGAGCGGAGAACGGCTGGGGTATTTGCTCCCGCACCTCCTCCCCGCTGGGAGGCTGTGGCATCAGTGGCCTCTCGTTCCTCTACCTGCACATGGAGCTCCTCCGGGAGCGTGGCTCTCTCCGCTTCCCCTTCAGGCCCATGGGAGCCAATGTTTTCCCACCGCTCCTGTTCCCCAGGCCTTCCCCCCACTCCTCTCCAGTCACCCCTGCAAGTCAGTGCCGGCCCGAGGGCTAAGGGGTCATCGACATTACCCCAGTTCCACCTTCTTTACCCCCCCACCCCACCCTCTGTACTCGAAAGGGCGATCTTCTCTGCAGGAAAGACAAACATTCAGGTGTACCAGCTGGAGGGAAGTGGGCACCCAAGGACGGTCCAATCTTGGTCAGGTGGGTGGTGTCCTGTGCCCCCTCCCTGGCTGGGACTGGGGACTCGAACACTCCAGCCACTCGGCAAGTTCCCCAGTGGGCAGCTCGGTTTATGCCCACAATCCTCAGCAACAACCCACAGCACAGGCCTGGGGTCTGCAGGCTGCGGGGAGGTCATTCCGGCTCCCGGCTTTGTGCTCACCAGGACGATGCTCCCTGGCCAAGGACGGCAAGAAGGAGCTGGTGCTGCTCTGCACCAAGTCAGGTGTGGGCATCCCTGGTGCCCACGCTCTGCGCTGGCCTGGAGGTGCGGCCGCCACCGTGAGACCCGCGGAGCGCCCCCCGGATGGCCACACCACAAAGGGCTAAGACCGTCACAGGTTGCCGAGAACGTGGAGCAACTGGAATTCCCGGGCTCCGTGGGTGGAAAATCCCACAGCTTATCGAGTGAAGCATATACTTAGCTTATGACCCAGATATTTTACTCATATGTATTTACCAGAAAGAAGCGAAAATATGTATCCACCTAAAGACTTGCCTATGAATGTTCACACCACTATTCATGTGAGCTGAAAACCGAAAACATCCTAGGTGTCCGTCCACGGGAAAATGTGTACACAAACAGTTGTGTATTCATGCAGTAGAAAACTACTCACCGATTAAAGGGAAAGGGTTATTGACTCACACGATAACACGAGGGAGTCTCAAAAATACTACACTGAATGAGAGAAGGCTTCCATACACACTGGATGATCCATTTATGTAAGATCTGAAGCTAGGATGATGGTGGAACTTAGCAGATCAATGGCTTGCTCTCCCCAGCAGGAGGGGTGGCGAACTCTCCAGCGGGTGGGCAGCCAGATTCCCCAGACAACTAGAAATCGCCTGTGGCGAAAACCAGCCTGCAGTGCGCAGGTACTCTGTTTGTCCAGCAAGGCTGCTTTCACACCTGCCAGGTAAAAATCGATATCAGCAACGGGAGTTGGGGCCACCCTACAGGTACGCAGCCCACCGTCCCAACACATCTCTCCGTGGAATGACGAGAGATCGGAGGACTTTTGCCTTCTCTTTGCTGCTTCTTGATTCAAAATTTTCCCCATGAAAGCCTACGCCTTAACACACATCACGTGACATCGTGGAATCTGCCTTCAACCACTTTGCACCACTGTAGACATAACTTAGATCTATAAGATGTACATCTCTTTAACATTAAAATCATCTCATTTTGAATTCGAATGGCAGTCTGACAAATTGGGACCCAGCCCAAGCCCTGCTTTCAGAGCTTCTAAGATATGGGAGCTCATGGAAGTCCAAAGAATTACCCTTTACCCAGAGTACTGCAGGGGGGGCGGCGGTGAGTGTAAAGGCCAGGGCACGGTCCCTGCTTGCTGCTCGAGAAATGTCTGTGGGTGGATGGAGTGAACACCCCAGAAGGAGAAAGCTGCGGGAAATAAGTGTTTTTCTTCTCGTCGGAGGACCAAACAATCAAGCTTTGCAAAAGGTAAAAACAAAGGTCACATTCACCGAGATAAAATGACAGATTCGGAGTTCATAGAAGGAAAAGAAGTCGGTCATGGCGATTCCTGGAAAAAAATACATTCGCTTTTGAAAAAAGTTAAGGGATTAGCCATGGGGGGAAAAATGTAGCTTTCTCTAAGACTCATAACTGTGTTTTCTTAACAGAAAATGGTTTCACCAAAAAGTCTTCCCTCACCTCCTAGAACAGCTTTGCTGAGATGTAACTCGCACACCATACAAATAAGCTTCTGCAGCCAAGTCATCTGAAGGGCTTGTTAAAAATACAGATTACCAGTCCCAAGCTTCAGAGTTTTTGATTTGATAGATCTGGGGTAGGGCCCTAGAATTTGTATTTCTATCCAATTCCCAGGACTAAGACTCTCAAGCACAAATTTCCGCTGTGGCCAAACAGGAGACGTAACTATGAGACGTGGTGGTGTGAAGATGTCGTGGCTGGAGCCATTCTGTGATACTGAGTACAGAGCCAAGAGAGGTGCTGGGAAGCCAGCCCGGGGAGACCCGACACCATGGGGCTGCTGACACAGCCACATCGGAAACTGGCAGTCCCTGAGCTTGTTACCCTGCAGAATGGATTATAACTCCTCTTATTAGCCACTTCTGGTCTGTTGTTCTGTTATTTCCACCTGATAGCATCTTGAAGAATGCATTCGCTTCATAGACTGCAAATACAACGAGGGAAGTTAGTCCCTATTTTTTATGTTTCCATCATCTGGAAGTGGGTCTGACACAGAGAGGGTGAATGAAGGAAGGGATTCAGGGCCAAGACTCTTCTCAAGCTTGGCCATGTATGCATCCCATTTTCAGGGTTTACACCACATGCCTGAACACCATTTCTACTAGTACTGTTACTTTAAAAAAATACCCTTCACCTTCTGCTAAGTAAAATATTTGCAATCCCAGTTTGGATGTGTTACTCATATTTTTGTAATACATTAAGTTAAATGCACAAATACCATATTTTGGAAGCATCCATCTATGTACCATCTAGAATCCTTAGGCCAGCTATGGGCTGCATCCCACCTGCATGGTCAGGATGCCATGCTGGACCACAGGCAGTGCCTAATTGGGTCCACGGGGGTCCAAACTGTTCGTGAATAATCACGAAGTTCCCAGACCCCATTCTCACTTAGAGCTACTCCTCTCGGGTCAGGGGTGAGGCGATGCGGGGAGACTCTTTCCAAATGCTCTTAACTATATGCAAACTGAACAGATAAAGGATGATGACACGGGAGTCTGCACCAGGGGACCCTTGAAGCCGTGGCTAATTCACGGGCATGCTCGGGGTGTGGATTACAGTGCAGGGAGCAAGCAAATAAACCCAGTAAGTGTTTGCTGATATAAAGATCAATAAGCCTGGGCTCTTCCAAAAGTATTCAAGATGGGCTCTTTTAAGAAAGACTGCTTTTGAGATGAAGAACCTGATGCTTTATGCCCCCAGACATTTTTCTTATTTTGTACCTACATATTATATGACAGGATTTTCTGTAATGATGCCTTATTTCTCACACCAGCTTAAACAGCCTCTACATAGCCAGCTCCTTTTGTCCATCAAAAATCTCTCACCAAAGATTTCCAGCTGGAGGGACTCTTCTTCACCCGCGATGAGTAGATGATCTTTGCAACACCTGCAGTTTCTGACTCTCATGTTGCATTAAACCAATCTTTTGTGATTTATATTTATGCCAGTGTTCAATTCTAGCACCTTCTCCTTCCTGTATTCTCGATTTCCTCTCAGATTCTTTTTGTCTCGATAATATCATTTTTGTAGCTAAGTCATAGGCTGTCACTTTGCATTTATGAACTGAGACATAAATTGTGCATGATTATTTTTGTGAATATCTGTAATGACTAATGCATTGATTGGATCTCTAGGGAGGGGCTTTAATGTCTTCCTAATGGACTGTCCTCACCCCACCCCTCCAAATGCCCAGATTTTTAACAATCTGCATAGGCTGGAGAGATGATGACAATTTGTCATTCTTTCTCAGGGTTTTCAGATGTGGAGAAAGGCAAGGCTATATCCAAATTGTTTGAATTTTGGAGTAATTTTAAGTTGTGGTTCAAGAGAGGAGGGCAACACGTATCTATTTTAATAAAAATGCACCTGAACGAACCTAGCCTGGCTACATAAATACTCATCCAAAGTAATAATCAGACCATCTGAGAAACGGTGCCCTTTTCTAAGGGAGGTGCCATGTGCTGGAGTAACAGGGACCCCGGACGTGGCACCAGGAGCCAGGTTTTGATGCCACCACCTAACTGCCCACCTGGTATCGAGAATGTCCGACATGATGCATTTCAGTCCCCTTATCTGTCTTACAAGTTTGCTTGTACCGAGGAGAGCAATGAGAAGACTTCATATACTCTGCATGTGTTCACATATTCAGGAACACACACAGTGCTGTATCAGTGACGTCACCCTGATGAGGCGATGCCATTTCGCTGCTGTACCTGCCTGCCTGCCTCAGTTCACCAGGCTTGTTACTGTTGCAAGCTTAGTGGTGATTTGTCTACCTAACTTCTTGGAATTAGCATCCTGGCTTTCGAGGTTGATTTTTGTCACGTCCAGGAAACTTCCGGGTTTCATCTCATATGGGGGTTGGGATGTGACGCCAAATATTTGGCAGAGCGTACGACGCCCTCGCAAACTCTGTAGGGCAGCACCGTGTTGGGTCTGGAGACTATCCCAGTAATTCCAACACATTCCTGCCCCTCCCAGCAACCGGACTGGTCCCAATTTCTTCGGTCAGGCATGGGATGCGGGCAGGGGGCTCATGTCAGGGACCGCGGTGCATGGAACTGGGTATCTTCCAAGGCCAGTGCACCCAGACTCCAGCACCCCAGACGCATCCGGGAAGGGAATGGACAGGGGAATGGCAGGTCCTGGCTCCCTTCTTGCTATGGCCACCAGGGGCATCCTCAGTGCACGCAAGGTGCCTGAGATCTCCCTCCTTACTTGCTGGTGATTTCTCTCTCTCTCTCCCCTCCAAGCCCATGTAAGTAAGTGCATCTCCGTGACAGACTCGCACAAGCGTGGCTCCCCCTACAGCTCAATAGCAGATGTCACTGGGCTGCCACCGACTGTCTTTGGGACTCATAACTTTAGTTCCTTGAATCTCAGGAAGTCTTCCGACCACTTGGCCACGGCCACGGACGAAGGTGGCCTCCAGGGGGAGGAGTCGGAGCGTCAGGAACAGTCTGTCCTTCTCTACGCCAGGGAGGGGATTTCAGAGCCTTCTGGGATTCGCAACAACCCTTCCACTCTGCTTTCACGGCTCTCTCTACAACGCTGCGGAGGATACACTGCTTTTAATTACAGAGAATTAAGGTCCATTTTGAGACATGTGTGGCCTCGGAGAGAATGTGAAACATCTTACGATCAGTAATTAGCTTTGCAGAAGGGCAGCGGGTGACAGCAGGGCTGGCATTGCTCATCGCAGGTGTGAGGACCGAGTCCGGCGATCGGCTTCCAAGAAATCAGACCATCGCCCTCCAGGTGCGTGGTGGGCACTGCCCCATCACAGCTGTCAAGAAGCCAAGTGCTGGGCACGGAGGTGTATTTAGCCTGAGAACAGAAGCTGCAATTGGGGGACTATGCTGTCAAACACGTTGGAAGGAAAAATGCAAATACAGCCACGGTAGCCTTCGATCGTTGGCTGCCCTTTATCCGAGGGTTTCTCTGTGAGGCGCTGTCCGCTGTGCGTCCTCCTTACCAGCGGACCCACCCACAGCCTTGAGGGATACCATGTTGGCAAGAGCCCAACTGGCGAGATTAAATTTTTAGGAAATGGGGAATTAATGGGACAAAGGAAAAACGATACGAATCCTTCTAAGTGAAATCACAAGTCAGAATTACTTTACTTGTGAGTTAGGTTCTCAAGTCAATGAACAATGAATTCATACATTAAAATAAATTCTTATCGAGGGCCTAATGAGGTACGTCCCCATATGGGCTCTCTCAGTCACTAGGTGCCAGGGAGAACGAGGCCGGGTGTTTGGGCAAAGTGGGGGGTTGGGAGTGTGTGTTTCTGCTCCAGGTGACCCAGGCGGACCCCAGGCTGAGACCCACACAGGATGAGAGGAAACTAATCTGCTAAACAAACCACTCTGAACACAGGTGCAAATTATTTCACCGAATCTCAAGTCTAAAACCAATTAAAGTGAGCCCGGTTGAACCTGAGCTGAACCTATTTATTTTCTAAGATTAGAGAATAGTCTCGCACTTGAACTTGAAGCTGACCTTCAAGGTGAAAATTCCCAGTTCTGCCTCCAGGGAGGAAGATCCAGGGGCTCATTCACACCACCCCACAGAAGCGGGCCAGAGGAGTAAGGGGGCGTTGGGGCACGAGTGATCATCTCATTCGAAAAAGCATTTCCAAGGTTTCAAAGAAAAGATTTTTGTTATCTGAAATAAATGGAAGGTATGGCAGTGCAGAAGAAAGAATCACATTTTCAATTCAAAAGAACTTTTGAAAACAAGTTATGGTGAATTCTCAATTAATTTGTCCACCTAGAAAGTCAATGTTTTTCCCCAGGTGTTGTCAAATATAGCAACAGATGGTCACTTAGTATATCCAACATTCTACATTTCCTTCTCAAAACTGGTTGATTTAAAATTTCCTATAAGAATGCTTAAAGTTTATCTATATTTCTATATCCATCCATTCTATCTATCTATCCACCCATCAACCCACCCACTCATCCATCTATCCATCCACCCACCCATCTGTCCATCCATCCATCCACCCACCCACCCACCTATCCGTCCATCCATCCATCCATCCATCCATCCATCCATCCATCCATCCATCCGTCTACCCATCCATATGTCCATCCATCCGCCCATCTGTCCATCCATCCATCCATCCATCCATCCATCCATCCATCCACCCATCCATCCATCCATTTTCACATCACTGAATCTAAACCACATTGTTCTCAAATACACTTCACATAGAGCCCTCGAAACAATCCAGAGGCCCTGGAAATGTGTCTAGTTTTAATGAAGTGATCTTACTCTGACAACACCACAGAAAGCCTCTAAATTGAGCTGCCACAACAAGAATTCCTCCGAGCTGTTGAAGATTGGAGTCAGAACACAGTGCTGAGCTCCTGATTCCTGCTGACAGCAGAGCTCAGAGGGGTCTGTAATCTGCAAAATGCCAGATCTTTCCATTAGGAGCCTCTGGCACTTTCATCAGGGGAGTGGGTCCAAGAGAGACTTGGCCCCCACAGGGGTTTTATGTGCTCACCTGTTGAGAGTGCATATTTAAAATTCAGGTGAGCCAAAGGCTCCGTGATGCACGTCCGACTTAGACCCTGCTCCTGACCACCCGGGCTCTGGCCTGTTCAGGGAGCCCTCCAGACCCACCCTGCCTATGGCTCAGCTTAGCCTCCTTCTGTGCCTCTGCTGGGGCAGGGACTCTGACCTGCATTCTTCCCAGGACACTGTTTGATCCACTGGGAAGGAGTCCATGGAGCGGGGGGGTGGGGGGTCCCTCACCACACATCCCTCCCTCCAAGCCATCCGTATTGTCACCCAGGCCTACCTCCTGGCTTCCCCATCTTCTGTCTCTTGGTTCATCAGAACTGTGTTTATTTGTGATGGGTCCTGGCACCCACTGGAGCCGGACTGCCGGGGTTCAAACTTGGGTGCAGGCTTCAGGTTCCCCATCTGTAACCCGGGCCCTGCCTTATGAAGATGCAATGTGCTATTACATGTAAGTGTTCAGAACAGTTCTGGGACCAGAACAACCACGGAGAGTTAGGGTATCTGCCATTATCTGAATTCTAATGGCCACTGTAAATTCATGGTACATACGACAATTTCATTTTTTTCAGAACTGATTTTAAATAACACTGACATCTTATGAATGTTCAGAATCCACTGATTAAAACTAAATATGTAATACACTTTTGATACAGCATTTTTATGTATTATAAAGCATGAGGTAAATCTCACATTCATAGCATGCTGCACATTGAACAACTAGTGTCCATGTAATATAAATAATCAGCTGTAACATGCTCTCCTACTTCTTGGATTTCAGGGCCCTCCACCCCAAGTGTGGCCCTTTCTTCCACTTCTTTCTGGGAGCACAGCTACTCCTGTCAGTTAGGTAGGACCATGTGATCGAGCTCCGGCTGATGGAACATGGCCGGGAGCACCGGGCATGATTTTCCAGACCATCCTCTGTTCCGCTGGAGAGAGCTAGATGGAGGAGCCACAAGATGGAAGGAGCCTGGGTCCCTGCATCACCATGGGGAGGGGGATAGGAATGCGATGTTGGATTGTTGTACTAAGAGAAATGAATGCTGTGTTGGAGGCAGGCTTGCTCATTAGAGCAGCGAGCCTTACTCTAACCAGTACAGTGGAAAGAGGACAGATGGGGGATGCTAAGCAGCTGTTCAGTCTTGGAGGTAAAATGAGGCAGGGGGGGATTTGTGCTAGGGTGTCGGGGAAACAGTGGTGGTGATGGATGGGGAGCCGGGAGGGCCAGAGTGAAAGGCTGAAATTGTGCTACTTGAATGTGACTTAAAAATGAGCTGGGGTTATAAACCTCTTCGGCAATGATTGAACCAGAGCCACTGAATTCTTTAAAATAGTAACAGACCAGTGGCGCAAAGTGAATGATTTTTGTGCCGTCACACAGACACTGTGAGAAGTGACAGCCCGCCGCTCTCCTCCTCCTAAAAAGTGGTGAGTTAGCGTGTGACACTGGGACCTGATGTGTCTCTCCCGTCAGCATGAGACAGAACGACCGCATGCTTCCGCAACCAGGCTCACTGTGCTTACTGATGAAGGCGACGACTACCTCACATAACCAAGTCTGACGTCAAAGGGGGGGGTCTTCCAGTCCTGGCGTACCACCGTCCATGCTAGTCCCTCCATCCACCTACCACCCACATCGTTCTTTATCAAATTGTTTCTTGACCTCTTCCTTATGCTAACTACTTCTTAAATTTCGTCTCGTCCCAAGGAAGAACACAGAGGAAATCATTGTGGACGGTGCCCAACATGTATTACTCTAATAAACATTAGAGTATAAACCTACTAACACAGAAAATGTTCTTGTCACCATCTCAACAAATGTTGTGAATTCTACATGTGTAGGGAACACTATGAAAGTATCCACGACGTGAACACCATGCAGCTCAGTGATCCAGCCCTGGGGGCCTTCAGACAGCACCACCATATTCTTTCTAAGTCTTACCCTGCGGGTGACCTTTCCTTTGAAAAAAATTAGATTATAGGTTGTTATTCAGTGACATGCCGCTTGGGGGTCCCGGACCCACAGACACATAACAATGCTCGCTGCTCTCTTTTTCACCATGTTTAGAAATCTCCCCCTAAATATCAGGCCCATCCTCGCTCAGTGAGGCGGCTCCTGCTTGGCTCATATTTGGGGTGACCACACATCTGATTTGCCCAGGATCGGAGAGCTGTATACCTCTACTCATGACGAACGTCTCATTCTAAAAAGTGACCTCGTGGAAGGAATGGACTGAATTACATCCGACTCATAAATAGCCCACTGGCTGTGCCCATCATGTGATCCCCTCAGCCTGCCTGTGCTGGGCCAACGTCCTTCATCCTCACATCCCCCATGAGCCTGCTTCTTCTTTCCAAGTTCACTATTTTGCAAATGGAACCACTGCCCCCCAGTGTGCCCAAGCCGGGACACTGGGCATCACCCATGGATGCTGCTATATCACCTGCCCCTTCTCGTTGGTGATGCCTGTCCATTTACTCTCTCTTATGGCCGACATCTACTTTGCTTTTGCAACCCCCACCATATATTTTAGGTTATAACGCATCATCTCTTGCCTGCAATGATTTACTTATTTTTTAAAGATTTTATTTATTTATTTGAGAGGGAGAGAGAGAAAGCACAGAGGGAGAGTGTGAGGGAGAAGCAGGCTCCCCGCTGAGCAGAGAGCCCGATGCGGGATCCACCCCAGGACCCTGGGATCATGACCCGAGCTGAAGGCAGACGCTTAACCTGCTGTGCAATTATTTAAACAGCCTTGCCCGACACCCGGCCCCTTTTGTCATCTGCTCCCTGTGCTGCGGCCAGAGGGATCTCCCTGTAACACCCCCTGAGCATGGCACTCCCCGTGGCTTACACGCCAAGCCCGGAGTCAGGACCCAGGAGGTCTTAGCGTGGCCTGTGGATAGATCGCAACTCCAAGCCGTGCCACCACCTCAACGTCAGGACAGCACGTCTCCTTGGTGGAGATGTTGGCAAGGCAGTCTGGGGTGGCACGATGAGGTGCCCGCGGAGAAGCCAGCACCCCGAGCCTGGCTCCTGCAAATATGGCAGGTCACATGGCAAAGGGAAAGGAAGGGCGTGCCTGGAATCGAGGTTGCCCATCAGCTGGCTCTGCGATGAGGGGATGTGCTCAGGTGGACCCAGTGTAGTCAGAGAGAGGGAGCGGGGGAGGGAGGCAGAGAACGGGGGCCGCAGAGGCGGGACCACGAGTAACTGGACAGTCGGGGAGGCAGCGGGAAACATTTTCAGCGGGAACATCTCGGGCATGTTAACCAATAAGCCTTGGCCTCGTGCCCTCAGACACGCCTTCCGTAAGGACCCTGGGAAGTAACAAAACACCTTTGGGGGCGCCTGGGTGGCTCAGTTGGTTAAGCGACTGCCTTCGGCTCAGGTCATGATCCTGGAGTCCCGGGATCGAGTCCTGCATCGGGCTCCCTGCTCGGCGGGGAGTCTGCTTCTCCCTCTGACCCTCCTCCCTCTCATGCTCTCTGTCTCTCATTCTCTCTGTCTCAAATAAATAAATAAAATCTTTAAAAAAAAAAA
>NC_138381.1:79552260-79607692 GCF_054177405.1 Leptonychotes weddellii
CGCCTGGGTGGCTCAGTTGGTTAAGCGACTGCCTTCGGCTCAGGTCATGATCCTGGAGTCCCGGGATCGAGTCCTGCATCGGGCTCCCTGCTCGGCGGGGAGTCTGCTTCTCCCTCTGACCCTCCTCCCTCTCATGCTCTCTGTCTCTCATTCTCTCTGTCTCAAATAAATAAATAAAATCTTTAAAAAAAAAAAAAAACCACCTTTGAAAAATCACCCACCCAGAGTGCAGTGGACAGCGTGGTCCTGCTCCCGAGGGACAGTGTGGACTTCCTCGGTTCCCACAGCTTAGTGCCTGTGACACAAGACTCACTGTCCTATCCACGGGCTCCCGGCCTCGTGCCGCATTTGGGCCACAGCGCCTTCCGTCTCGGGGGTCTACGAAGTCCACGTAACAATCCACGATGGATTGAATCCAACGAAATATTGAACACTGATTTATTCTTTTATTTTTATAAGTACTATAAATATTTTATGATTTTATTTAATGGATTTTATTGCATTTTATTATTTTGTTAATGTAGCTGTCATAATCCTGTTTGGGTTTTACAGATTTTGCTTTCACTGAGAACACTGGAATAACCTCTGGTTTCAATATTAAACGTCTTTTTCGCTGGCTTTTCTCTCCCAGCTTTACTGAGCTATAACTGACAGATAATACTGTGTAATTTTAAGGTGTACGACGCGATGATTTGACGCACATATACTGGGAAACGGCCACCATGATAAGGGTGGTCCACACCTCCACCACCTCAAATGACGGTAGTGATTTCTTTCTGCTGAGACACAGGATCTACTCTCTTCGTGGCCCTCAAGTACACAATACAGAGTTATTGACTCTAGCCACCGTGCTGGACATCAGATCCCCAGAACTTATCCGTCTTACAACTGGAAGTTTGTGCCCATTCAGCTACATCTTTGGAAGATGGAAGAGGGAAGGAAACAGACCTTCCCCCTGGAATTATCCAGAAAGGATGCCGCCCTACCTAGAACCCCATGACTGTAGCCCGCTGAGACACACGCTGGTCTTCTAACCTACAAAACCGTATGATAATAAACACTGTTTTAGGTCAGCACACGTGTGGTACCTTTCCACAGCAGTGGAAACCCAACACAGAGTGCAAGGGGGTCGAGACAGCCCGGCACCAGCTGCCCGGGCTCGGCACGGCAGCCTCCGGGCAGCGTGCCCTCTGGTCCAGCCTCACTGCCCGGCCGCAGGCTCCAGAGAGCACTCGGTCCTGCCTCCCGCCAGCCGCCATCTGCCTCGCGTGCCCCTGCTTCACACAGCGCCTCCCATTCTCTGCCCTCCGCTGGGGATCCTGGGCCTCCAGAACACACCAGTGCTTCCCACCTGAGAGCCCGTCCCTACTGTTCCCTCTGCTGCAAACGCTCTTCCTTCCTGCCCACGTTACCGTGGGATTCGCTCACTCTCCTCCAAGTCCCCTTCTCAGTGAGGCGACTATATTCTTGTACGAATATATACATGTATGTGTGCACACACACACCTTGCTGAGAAGGCACACGGGAGGAAAACAGAACATATATATATATATATATATATATATACATATATACACGCACACATAAAACTGCCATATACGATACAGGAGATACATGACATATAGGGTATACATAGAATATACATATATATAAGAAAATGGGATATTTACATATGTGGAACTATTATATAAGATACATATGATAATAAAATATACATGAAAAATATATATGTATAGGATATATAGAAAAGTAAAAACATCTATTTTCCTCCTCTATAAAGGAAACTCTACATAGAATGTAAATAGCTTAAATATGTGATATATTAATATGTAAGTAGGATATATATATTCATCTCCCTCCCCCCCATATATCCTGCTTTCCTCCTCTATGGAGGAATCTGTATATGTCAAACTATATATATATGAAATTATATGTATAGGAAATAGGATATATTCTATCTACATTTGAAGCTATATGAAAATATCTATTTTCCTCCTCTATGAAGAAAAAATTTATGAAGTTATATTTATGACAAAATAGGATATAAGACATGGCATGTGTATCTCCTATAATTATTTAATAGGATTTCCTATCTTTCTTGTCATGAACTTTGATTTGTTCATGGCTCAATCTACAGCACCTCAACAGTGCCCTGCATGTGTCAGAAATTCAGTAAATATTTGTTGAATAATTTATGTTTATACTTAAGACTAGGGGGCGCCTGGGTGGCTCAGTCGGTCGAGCGTCTGCCTTCGGCTCAGGTCGTGATCCCAGGGTCCTGGGATCGAGCCCCGTATCGGGCTCCCTGCTCGGCGGGAAGCCTGCTTCTCCCTCTCCCACTCCCACTCCCCCTGCTCTCGCTGTCTCTCTCTCTGTGTCAAATAAATAAATAAAATCTTAAAAAAAAAAATAAAAGACTCTTTGTTGGACTGGTTACAAACATCCTAGTATGGTTTTAATTTTGCATTCTATATGGAAGACTCCATAATATCTTCTGAACTTTGGGTCTCTAAAGTCTTCATCTGTTTTTTAAAAAGACCATTTCCATGGAGGAGGTGGCTGGCTGTGACCCCAGGCCGGGCTCCCCTGTGTCCTGCAGCTGTGCATGACCCGTGTCTAAGCCTGCTGGAGAGGCTTCTCTGGAATAGATCTCTGGGCCTCCATCCGGGTGAAGGTACCCTGAGAAGTGCTGCTCAGAGGTTGGATGGTCTGGACTTGGGATTTGGGACCAGGCTGATTATCTCATGGACGAAGCCCACCGCCTCCAGCGTGGGAAATATGGCCCATCAGCTCTACTGGGTAAGGCCCTGAGCTTGGTTTTCCTTTTGGTCACAAACACGCACTATACCTCCTGGTACTTTTCTTCTCTCTCTTCTTGAATCAAAGACCTTCTTCCCCTTGGGGGAAAGACAGCAGAAGCTTCTGTAACTCACCCTAAAATTAAAGTCAAGACTCTACATCAAGCTCTTGTGAGACAGGAACTCTGGTAGGACTCTGAAAAAAAAATAATTAAAAAAAAATCCCTTTTGGAGAAGTATAACCTCTAATTTTGGGTTTTACGTGTACATTTTTGCCACCTTTCCCCCCCTATCCATTTACCTCTGCAGACGCAGAAGGCAAGGGGATGCTACTGGGTTGGTACTAATTATCCAACACCCCCTTCAGTAATGAGAGTTTCTGATCTACGTCAGGGGTTTATTTCACAGCAGGTGTGGGGGAAGCTCAGATCCTTTCAAAATGGGATGGTCCAGCTGACGTCTGCCTGCCCCGGTTTAGCACCGATGGAGGTTGGACTCCTAAATCATCAGGCAAAACACTACCGTTCTAGCTCTGGGTTTAAAAAAAAAAACAAACAAACAATACAACAGCTTTGTGCCAATTACACGCATTCGGTATATGATACACAGTGTGTAACTGCCTGACTGCTGAGTTAGAGGGTTTAGAATGAGTTATGGCCTATATCTCATGCCTTAATGCACCTGTTGTCAATATGTTTTCCTTCTTCGTATAACAGTGTGTTTGTGGTCACAGACCTACAAGTCAAATAAGTAACTTCCACCCCAGAAATGGAGGGGAATCAGCAAAGCTCCGCCTCACAGGACTGTTAAGACTCCTAGAAGGTACTATGTCTGCAATTTGGGCTGCCGCCACCACGTGGTGCCCATTCAGCAACCTGTGGTTCCTAGCAGGTGTCTGGGTCCCGGTGTGCGTCTGACGAGTCCAGCTGATGCATCCAGGTGTGTCCAGCTGACGCACCTGAGCATTCGGCAACCAATATCTCCAAAACCCCACTTTACTGAAGTAGCCCATCAAACACAACTTATGTGTGCTAACAAAGTCCACTTAACCAGAAATACCATGGAAGGGAAACGGGGGGTGTGATACCTTGTACCTCACCAGATGTCTCTCAATATTTAAATACAAATCTAGGTTTGTTTTTACATTCATTCATTCACTCAGCAAAAAACTACCACATGCCGGGCCTTCCGTTCAGTCCGGACTTACAGAAATGCAACAGACATGTCTCCAGTATAGAATTTTTCCAAATCCTTCAGTGGTGCTGACGCATAGATAACTTAGGATAGGGACGGTCCAAGCCCAGGACGGTCACATCTTCCTACAGAAAGGCCAAATTCACCCATAGTGAAAATGACTCTCGAAAATCTTTTAAATTGAAACCCTTTTGGCCATGAATGTATCCTTTGACTTCTAACGTCTCACTTCTGTCATTTTAATCTTTGAAGCCTTGGAAGTAATGGCCGGTGCTCAGTCCTCCTGCTGAGTCTAATTGCCTACCCATGTCTGCAAAAGGGATGCTCACCCCAAGCCTTCCTGTTCCCATGTAGAGAATCCCAATTAACCGTCACACTTCTTCATTCATGCAGGAAATGGAAAGCATGGAGTAGCAATCAGGTTGGATCCCTTTCCTGCTCGCCTCACCCCTGTTTCTGGCCTTCCCATCTGGAATGTTCTCTCTACAGCCTTCTCAACATATCATACTCTGAACTGGATCAACAGAGCCGTTTTCATACAGTTCTAAATGCTATCCATCAACTCAGTGTCCATCATCCCTCCTGGGGCCTGGAGGGAGTTCGGCCCACCGTCCTTGGGATGCTTTCGCTTTTTTGGATGAAGGTCCAGGGAAATCCCACCATACAGTAAGTAAAAGGGCATCTCCCCACCCAAATAGGAGAATGGTGCTCTGGGTTGTTTACTGATTTTTTTCCTACCGAGCAGAAGTTTCTCTCTGATATCAGAATCCTCTCTGTGATGACCCAGAGAGAGGATGCTCTTCACCCAGGTTCCCTGTGCAACTTCCTAAGACCCTTTCTTCTGCACAGCTATTGGCAGAGAGCCCACGAGATGGCAGGTGTTGCACCAGGGGCTGGGAGACCAGCAGTGACCCAACCAGCAAGCCCTTGTCCTCGGAGAGGCGGACGGTGAACAAATGAACGAGGAAAAATGCAGTAAGATCATGGGGATACATTCCATGAATAAAAATAAGGCAGAGGAGGGGATGGAGGCCGGGGAGGAGGGGGGCATCTGAGCCGAGCCCTGGAGGAAGCAGGGAGTGAGAATACCAGTGAGGAGGCTTGTGGAAAGTACCCTTTCCCTCCGAAGCGTGGCCCCGCTCCACCAGCTCCAAGCGCAGCCTGGGAAGAACCTGTGCAGACATTCTCGAGGTTCACGATGTGGCTACAGGCAGAGTCCTACTTATAAGGCGAATACACGAGTGATCAGAATGTAAGATTCACTTCCCAGCACAACGCAGAATCAAATCAGCCGTGGGGATGTCACCATAGAAGAAACCGAGGAACAGAGAGACGAAGCATCTAGCCCTGGTTCTCATCTCTAGGTAACAGAGGCAGAATTTAAATGCAGGCAGCTTGGCACAAGAGCCCACACCCTCAAGTGCCCTGCATGCTGTTCCCGTGTGGCAACAGTCAGCTAGGACGCCACAGCGGCTGCCCGTCCCAAAGGGGCATGTGCTGCAGACCCCACCGCCCCCTATCGCTTCACACATTTGTCATCGCCTGGATCTCATATTCGGCTGGGCTTGTGATCCTTGGTCTATGTGCTCCAGGATCCTTTATGTCAATTCTATGCAAGTGGGCGTTGTATGGGGAGGAATGTGGTTCCTTCTAGGTCTGAGGTGACAAAGAACTTTTGCCTTTTTTTTTTTTTAAAGATTTTATTTATTTGAGAGAGAGAGAGAGAGAGCATGTGCTTGCACAAGCAGGGGGAGCTGCAGAGGGAGAGGAAGAAGCAGGGATCCCGATGTGGGGGCTTGATCCTGAGACCCTGGGATCACAACCTGAGCCGAAGGCAGACGCTTGAGGTTTTATCTCTTATGCCCACGATTGGTGGTGTTGCAAGGGATTCCTGCGCCGATGTCTGAAGGCAATAGAGACACGTGCTGAATTCTACTGAGGACGTGTCCCACGGGGCTGGCGCCGTGATGGACATTTGCTGATGCCGCTCTGGGCTCACCCAGGGTGGAGAGCAAGGTTGGCTTCCACCTCTGACCCATTTTGCCCAATTTCCCCAGCAGACAGAATCTCTGCTTGTCCTGGTTTTGCCTCCCAAAGAGGAACGTGATCTAAGCAAGAGCATTTGGACAGAAATGTCCAGGAATCGATGCATGCCATTTCTCCCAGAAGTGTATTTCCTTTAACAAAGCATTGCAGGTAGACGTTAATGCTCGATCCAACAGCATGAAATTTTGCTAGAAGGACTGCAACCATCCATGGAGGAGTTATTTCTGGCCGGGAGCACAGGGTCTCCAAACGCCCTGTGAGTCATCACCCATGGAGGAAAGGCCTGCGTGGAGTCCCTGAGCAGAGATGGGCTCTCCTCTGTAGGAGGTGGATGGTGAAGGCATCTGGCTCTGCGGCCCTCCCGCCCCGCTCAGTGCCACTCAACTCAGCCACGTACAGCCGCGGGCAATAATGCACGCATGCGCATTCCTGATCCGTTCGCACGGCAGGCATCGTGCACCAAACCCCGTCCTGGCGGACGAGGGATGGAGGCAAAAATGGAACGGGACTTGGACCCGGGGACCACGCATCTTGGTTTCTGCAGACGTGTCAGAATTCCGCATGTGCGGAGCGGCATGATGCGCAACAGCCAGAAGACGGAAGCAGCCCAAGGGTCCACTGATGGATGATGCAGGGACCAAGTGTGGGCTGTCCACGCGGTGGCATGATTTGGCCCTAACAAGGAAGGGGATTCTGACACTTGCCACACCACGGATGAACCTGGAGGACAGCATGCTGAGTGAGAGGAGACAGCCATCGAAGGACAGATACCCCACGGCTCTATTCCTCGGACCCACCAGAGGACGTACATTCACGGAGGCAGACCGAAGAAGGGAGGCCGGCAGGGGCTGAGGGGCAGGGGCATGGGGCTTGTGTTTAGTGGGGATAGAGCTTCAGTTCTGCAGGATGACCGGAGTGCTGGAGGCGATGGACAAGCTGTGAATGCTCCTAACACCCCAACCTGTATGCTTGGCAGTGATTAAGACAGTGCATTTTATGTTATGTGTATTTTGTCACAATTAAAAAAAAAAAAAAAACCTCTCATTGTCTCAATTTTCTTATGCAGAAAAAAAAAATAATACTTATTGCTACTTATTGCATGGCATTGTTGCGAGGATCAAAGATGTGGACGCTGGTCTGCTCTGTAAGGAGCGCCCAATACACATTCAAACGCCGTTTCTATTATTGGGGTAACACGGCTACCAACTGTAACCCGTAGCGGGAGTCAAGGGCCCCCCAGCAATGCTGAAAGGATGCTTTATGTTTAAAAACTGACAGACACAGAGGAAAATGGCTGGAATCTAGGAGTTGGGCCTGTGTATGGGGAAGAGAAGTGTTGTTGCCCATAAACCCGAACATCGGTTCTCAATCAAGCGATAATAAACTCTGGCCTTAGGAAGTCAGTTTCAGGCAAGGAACACCGTTATTCGGCGTCCAAACAGAGGATAAAAGAAGCAGTAGCTGAGGAAAGCCCCGCCGCCGCCCCCAGGCTGTCTTCCTTCCTTCCTCTCCTGCCCCACCTTCGGATGCATCCCCAGCACCTCACTGAGGGGTTCACCCCACTCAGCAGCTACAGATTCCTAATGTCCTGATGTGGGGACTTCCTTGCTGACCAGGCGGGTTGAAGAAGGGCTGAGCTGGGAGGTCCCGCTGGGCCCCGGAGCCTCAGAGGGCTCAGTTCACCCACACAGGTGTGTCCCCCACAGCAGGGCGCTGGAGGCTTCACGCCCCTACCCGGCAGGTGACAGGGTTCCGCGGCTGAGCTGCTTCTCCCCGGCTCGTCCCCCCCTGCAGGGGACCCAGGTCCTCAGAGGGGGCAGCGGGGACTGTGAGGAGCCTTAATCCCTACTAACGCCCGTTCCTTCGAGGGCTATTTACACGGCCATTTGGCTGAACTCCTGGGGAGAAGCCACCAAGCTGCCCCGAGGAGCAGGACCACAGCCTGGGGGTGACGACAGGACGAACGCTCCCCCCCCCCCCGCCCGTGACGGCTCCGTGCGCTCCCACGGCTCCCTCTGTTCCGTGGCCCCACCGGGAGCAGCCGACCGGCAGACGCACACCCAGGGCTGCACCAGGGAGCCTGCCCTCTCCCCGCCTCCCGCTCGTCTACGCAGCCCGACCCGCGTCTCCCCGCGTCCCCTTAGAGGCCGGCGGCTCCCTTCTGCGGGGACCAGCCTTGGGAGACCCTGTCAGCTCCCAGCTGGTGTGTCTGCTGGGCCCCGAGCTGGGGGGCACCGCACAGTGGGGAGGCAGGCTCACCGGGTCCAGCTGGGACAGCCTGGGGGACAGTCGGGGCACGGCGGCGGCACGGGGTGGGTGCCAGTCTATGTAGGAGCTGCCGGCGAGCGCCCGGGACCAGAGCGTCTCGGGTGACACCCCTGCCAGGCCGTCCCTCTCCCATGCTTGTGAGAGGCAGCGCCCCAGCACCGTTCTGGCCGTTCCTGCGACTCCCTCACCCCCAAAGCTCTCCGGTCCGAGCGTCTCCAAAGCCCGCCCCCCTGCCCGCCTCGCCTCTGCAGATCATGTGCTTGGGTGATGAGGCTTTGGGCACTCAGGGGTCAGGGTGCTGGGGCTGCGGCGCTGGGCTCAGGGGCCAGGGGGCCCCTGAGTGGGTCCCCAACAGAGCCGGTCCCAGGACTGGCCTGGCAGGTCTGCTCTCCTTCCTGTGGGGTTCCAGCCAGGCCCCAGGGACCCTCTCCTCCCACGGGGCAGCCTGTGAGCGGAGAAGCCAGAAGCAGCTCTGTCTGCAGGCAGGGGCTGAGGACAGAGACAGAGAGACGGAGACAGAGACAGAGAGAGAGAGACAGAGACAGAGATACAGAGAGACAGAGACAGAGAGAGGCAGAGATACAGAGACAGAGAGACAGAGAGAGACAGAGAGACAGAGACAGAGACAGAAAGAGAGAGAGAGAGAAACAGAGAGAGACAGAGACAGAGAGAGGCAGAGATACAGAGAGAGACAGAGAGACAGAGACAGAGAGAGACAGAGAGAGACAGAGAGACGGAGACAGAGACAGAGAGACAGAGACAGAGATACAGAGAGACAGAGACAGAGAGAGGCAGAGATACAGAGAGACAGAGATAGAGAGACAGAGACAGAGAGAGACAGAGAGAGACAGAGAAACAGAGACAGAGACAGAGAGACAGAGACAGAGAGACAGAGAGATAGAGACAGAGACAGAAAGACAGAGAGAAACAGAGAGAGACAGAGACAGAGAGAGGCAGAGATACAGAGAGACAGAGACAGAGAAACAGACAGACAGAGACAGAGAGACAGAGACAGAGAGAGGTAGAGAGACAGAGAGACAGAAACAGACAGAGAGAGAGAAACAGAGAGAGACAGAGACAGAGAGAGGTAGAGAGACAGACACAAAGAGACATAGAGACACAGAGAGACAGAAACAGAGAGAGACAGAGATAGACAAAGACAGAGATAGACAGACAGAGAGAGAGAAAGAGAAAGATAGAGAGACAGAGACACAGAGAGACAGAGATAGAGACAGACAGAGATAGAGAGACAGAGAGAGAGACAGATAGAGGTAGAGACAGAGACAGAGAGACAGAAACAGAGAGAGATACAGAGAGAAACAGAAAGACAGAGACACAGAGACAGAGAGATACAGAGAAACAGATAAGACAGAGACAGAGAGAGACAGAGATAGAGAGAAAGACAGGGAGAGATACAGTGAGAAATAGAAAGACAGAGACAGAGAGATATAGAAAGACACTGACAGAGATAAAGAGACAGAGAGATATAGAGAGTCAGAGGGAGAGGAGGGGCAGAGAAAGAATGTTCTCATGATGTCTTTTGAAGTTCTCCTTCAGGAGACTCCTGACTCTGGACTTTTCAATTACATCAGCCAACAACATTTTTTGATTTTTTTTTTAAACTGAAGTCGGTGTGGGTGGGATTTCCTGTTATTTCCAACCCCTAAGAGTCACAACGGGTATTACTGCTGACATCCGAAATGCATCCATTAGGGATCGTTGCCTTTTGAAGACCTGGCCTCCTTGGGAAGCATAAGGTAACACGCCTTCAGTGAGAATGCCTCTTCCAGTGGATTTCCTGTGAGGAGGTTTCGATACGGATGGGGCAGAACACACAGGATTATCCCGCCTCTGGCTGGAAAGGAAGAAAGAGCAAATAAAAATGAAAAGACTGGAGCTTTAAAGCAGACCATGCCGTCAGAGGCTTTCCAGGAGCCCATTCAGGGGGATGTGGTTCTTCTCCAAGGACCCCTGGGCTTTCTGTCTGAAAGGTGTCTGAAAGACACCGAAGTATTATAAATACCAGGGAATCTCCCAGCACCTGTGATCCCAGGAGCTGCACAGAGACAGCCGAGTGGACTGTGGGGTCTGACTTTCAGGCTGCGTGTCCATCTGTGGGGCTGCAGGTGCATGTGCTCGAGCTCCCATGTTTCTGCCGGTGATTCTGTGAGTCACTGGAGTCAATCTGGACTCCCTAGGGCATAGCTAGAAGTGTGGACTTCTTTGCTGACTGGTGTTACAGGCCTAGCCCAGACTGCTCTGCACAAAAGGAATCTGTTCCCAGGAACGTCCAGGGAAAGTCCGGCGTGGTCTGGAGGGACTTGGGCTCTCGGGCGCTGTGGTGAGGACATGGCTTCCCCGCAGAGTGGCTCCGGCTTATCTGTCGGTCCCTTTCTGGAGGTGGTACCATCTGGTAACCGCAGGAGGTCTTGTCAAGGGGGGTTAGCAACCAGAACAAAAGGAGGGGGACCCCTTCTTTTATAAGACTTAAAGCCTGACTCTCCAGATGGCGCCTCCGTGGCTGGGATTGGGACCAGGTCTCTCCCGGAGCCAATGACGGCGTCTAGAGGGACACAGTGCTTTGTGGCCACCCCGGGTCACCCAGCCATCAGAAGCTGGGGTGGACAAGGCACCATTTATGTCACACAGATTAAGTGCCAAACATAGAGGAATTTTCTGGAGAAAACATCATTGCTATTAGAAGGAGGGCAAATGGAGGCTGGTGAGAACACGCTCGAACGTCCTTCACAGGAATCCGCAGTCTCCCCTGTTACAAGAACGCGTCTCCCCACCCTCGTTCCCGCCGTCCCCTCGGCCTGCAGTGCGTTTCCATGTTGTGTGTCATCTGGCCGACCGTGGGCAGACCCATCCTCAGTGTCTTGGTGTGAGTATGTCCACAAGAAGGCTTTCGCGATTCAACGACACGCTTTCTCATCTTGATTACTGCACTGTTCACTCATTCGTTCACCACACATTTGTTGAGCGCGTACTATCTGCCCAGGGTTGTAGGTGACGGGGCACAGCGGCGAAGGAAGAGAACCAAACAGGCCTGCCCTCCCAGAGCCTATATCCCCATGAGACAGTCAGACAATAAACCAAGTAAAATAAAAATATATATGTGAAAATACAGGAATATATATTGCACACATATAACTTACATGAATAAATATAATGGATAAAAACCGAGCGGGGCTGGGGAAGACGGTGCGACAACTTTACCAACACTGCCCAGGAAAGGCTGGGGAGAAGGGGAAGCGAGGGACCCCACAGCCCTGCAGGGAAGGGGGTTCGGAGCAGAGGGCCCGGGTGCCTGAACCGTCAGAGGAAAGGCAAAGACTCTGGTGTGGCTGGGACCGAGAGAACGAGCGGGAACGTAACAAGAGTGAGGTCAGAGATCAGGCAGGTGGGCAGGTGGGCAGGACTCAGTGTCCCTGCAATCACTCTGGCTTCTCCTCCGAGACGGGAGGGAATCGTGTGGACGTTTGCGAGCCGAGGAGGGACAGTGTCAGCCTGACATTTTGATCCCTCTTGCTGCCGCACCGAGAACAGACTACGGGCGAGAGGAGGCCACTGGGAAGCCCGTGGGGAGGTCGCTGCCCGGGGCTGGGAGAGAGACAGGAGTGCGGGCTGGGGGCTGGCAGGACGCCCTGGAGGAGGGTCGGGTCCGGGACACGTTTGGAAGGCACTGCCAACAGATTTGCTGGAGGACTGCATGTGCGGGGAGAGAGAGATCAAGGGTGAGCCAAGATATTGGTGTGTGCCCCGGGGAGGCCCGGCCTGCCCTGCACGCCCCGCAGAGGGGATTCTGGAACAGGGGCGAGGGCTGTGTCACGATGCCGGCCTTCCTTCCCACCTCTGCCTTCTCTCCAGCCAACCGCAGGACAGGGGCCGTGCCTCTGACTGTGGTCCTGCCGTCGTGGAGGACCTAACACCTAGTGGGGACTCAGTCGGCGTCTGTCCACTGCTTTCTGGGGGTGGACACGCTCCCTGGAGTTCCCGGCAGGGCAGAGGGCTTAGCAGCTCCCGTCCAGCACCAGCAGGGTGACCGAGCTCGGACTGCTGCTGGGACCCAGAGGGAAGGGGTCGCGCGCACCTCCAACCCTCCCGCCATCCCCAGGTTCCGAGGAGGCGCCAGGCGGCGGCAGTGTGACAAGGCCGTCCCCCACTGAGGGTGGTGCTGCAAGGTGCCCCGCCGAGCGCCCCCGCCGACGCTGTCCCCGCACGCCTCGGCTTCGCCTCATCTGTGCATCCCATTATAAGGAGAGAGAAGAGGCCAGGAAAGAAGGGGTCCAGGGAATGCAAATGAAGGGCTGCCCCCCACGGCCCCCCAGCTGCACAGCAGGCCTGGGTTGGCCGGGGGGAGTGGGGACCAGTCTTCTCTTCCTCCCTCGGCCAGGGCTGTCAGTCGCAGGGCGGGTGACTAAGTGCACGCTCGGCCCCCACACTGACTCTGCACACACTCTCCCCGCTAGGCAAGCCTCCAGGGCACGGCCACACACTCGCCAGACTGGGTCTGGCCCCCCTTCCCGGCCCCTGCAGCCCTCCCCGCCCTTCCCAGGGGCTGGGACGAGGCCCCAGGCCTTGGCAAACACGAAAGGTCAGGAGCGTGGCAGACCTGGCTCAGCCTCCCGAGTGGTTCTGCATCCCGATCAGGGGAGGGTCTCGGGACACCAGCGGGGGCACCACCGGAATGGGCTGGGAGGGGCCCCAGGACCCGCAGCGGTCACGGCCACGGACTCCCGGGGCGGGGCCGGGAGGCGTCCACTTGCCTTGATGACGTCTTCGTCGGACGACCGGCACTCCACGGACGTCAGCAGATCCGTCACGGCGCCGTCCTCCTCCACCGACACCACCTTGACCGGAACGGCCACCGTCTTCCCCGTGAGGATGGCGGTGTTCAGGATCTCCGCCTCCTGGAAGACAGACACACCTTGGGGTCACACACCTCCCCCTGTGCGACGGCCTCCCCACCTCCCCACAAGGGACCCCCCGTCCGCACCGCCCGGACTCAGGAGAACAGGATGGGGAGGGGCGGGAGCAAATTCGTGATTCGTGCCGAGTCTGGCCAGGCTCTCCACCTGCCAGGAGCTGTTCGAGGAGCTTCACACGAGTGGACGTGTTCCTTCCCAGACCAGACCAACAGGCTCAGCACTCTCTCCATTTTGCAGATGGCACAGAGAGGTCGTGTAACTTGCCCGAGGTCACACTGCCTGGCAACGGTGAAGGTGGGATTTGAACCCAGGAAGTCCCGCTGCTGAGTCCATGTGTTAGCTATTCCGATCCGTCTGACCTCACACAAAGTGATGCCACCTTCAGCCGTGAGCTGTTGGCCAGAGGAGCAAGCTGCCCTAAAAACAGCTGAGATCAGCATCACCCATGGCCTGTCCGGCGTGTAGGGTACACGCGGAGGTGGGGACCCTCACCATCGGAACTCTGTCGCGCTGGCTGTCGTTCACTTCCTGTCCCTGTTCCAGGCCCTTATCGGGTCCCGGTCTCTGTGTGCGTCTGGAATATGCCGCTATGGTTCCAGTGACAGGCTTAGCCCCCGACGAGCCAGAGACATGCCACATACACACACCGCACACGCTCACCCGAACACGCATTTGCCTGCTCAATGCTTCCTCTGTCGCTCAGCTCAAGGTGTCCCCCGGGATGTCCCCGCTTGCCCTCGTTATTTGCTTCCAGACCCCTCAGAGCCCAGGACACACAAGCACAGAATCTCCTCTGGGGCATCCGACACCATTGCTGTCTTACTTAGAATTATTCGGTTGGCGATCCCTCTCTTCCAGGCTGTAAGCTCCGTGGGGCTGGCCTGCCTTCTGCTCCCCAGTGCCTGGCACAGGGCTAGCCGCAGCGAGCGAGTCATTATCTGCAGGACGTGTGGCTAAGGACTCGACCGAAGCACTGGAACCCACAGGCCTGCCTCCCTGGTCTCCGGCTCTTAGTCCTGCGCATGGACGCAGGGCCTCAGGCTGCATGTCCCAGACACTGAGCGGCGGCCCTCATTCTGCACCTGTCCCCAGCGCACCGCTCCCTTCTTCCGTTCCTCCTACAGGGCCCCGGGAGATCATAGGAGCCCATTTCTCAGATGGAGAAAACTGAGCCCCAAGAACTGGAAGTGGGTCTCATTCCCCTCTGCAGGGACTGTCTCCCCCAGTCACACAAAGATCAAAGTCCCCATATAACCCACAGCCTCTGTACAACTAGCCTCCCGAATTCTTGCCCATGGCATTCTTGCTCAATGCTGTTAACTGTGGGCCAGTGGTGTCCCGAGAGGGGGGCTGTGTCGGGGTGAACGTGGAGTTTCTTCTGTAGGTCCGACCTTGTCTGGCTTACCCTCGGTGATAGGAAGTGAGACGCCTGGATGGATGCTAGGAGACCCGTCTCTCTTAGGGCCAGGCCTGCACAGATTCTTGCTAATTTGATTTTCATGTGAAGTCGCAAATTCCCATTTAGAAGCATGCCAGAGGAAGGGATGGAAATGTATCATCCTAACATTGCATAACTCTTTTCCTTATGTTAACTTTATATTTCTTACGTAAGATCTTATTTTTCCTTTATAGGACTCGTTCATCTTATAATTAGCTCATTTGGTTTAGATTTGAATGTGCAACTATATATATGCGTGTTTTTTTTTTTTTATTATTTAATTCTGAAAGAAAGACCGCAGTTTGGAATGTTCCTGAATTTCAAAGACCATGCCTTATACTGTCTCAATATGCAAAAGCTTCTAAATGCCCATTGATTATGTGCTTGTTCCCCGCCACCCCCCGCCGAGTTCCCAGACTGATGTGCTTTTATTTTGGGCGCAAGCATACTAAAAGAACGAAGGGATGAAGTCAGAATGTGGTGCTACTTCCCGCCGCCTCTGGGGGTGGGGGGCGGGGGAGAACCTGTGTCTACGTTCCTACTGAAAGGGTAGAGATCCAGGAGAACCATTCACACTGTGGGAAGAAGTGGGAAAACACTGCTTAACTCTCTGGCCCAAACTGGCTCATCTCAAAGGAAAGAACAGAGCAGGAGCACGGCATTATGACTTTGGACACCAGCTTCAGGAAGAGGAAAACGATTTTGCACGTGCCTGGTGGAACAATAAGCAGCATCCAACAATAAAACCCAAAAGGCCTTTAAAGCGCCCATGCATTCAAGTGGCACAGCGAGGACCAACCCCGGACTCACTGGTGAGCAGGTGCGGTCCAGATGTCGGGGGCGCCTCCGGCCGGACGCATCGCTCTGCCTACAAGACCTCGTGGGGATTGGGGACGGAGCTTGGACTCACTGGTGAGCAGGTGCGGTCCAGATGTCGGGGGCGCCCCTGGCCGGACGCACTGCTCTGCCTACAAGACCTCGTGGGGATTGGGGACGGAGCTGTCAGGCTGCCCTGCCTTCTCTGCGCATTCCCGGTTCTTCGACATCATGAGCCCTCTCTCTGGTGTAGCTCTGCTTTCCCCGGGAGGTGAATGGCGCGTCTCCAGGCGAGAGGTGGTGGGAGGGCCCCGCTTCGCCTTGGTTTGGGTTGAGATGTGACACACAGCTGCGCTGATGATCTGACCCCATCAAACCCCTGAAAGCTCAGCTGCCTTACCGCCGTGGGTCGCCCTCATCCCAGCCCCTCAGAGCGAGGAAAGCAAGGCAGGGAGGTCTTGAGAACGCACCGTCTCAGTCCTCACTGGCAGCCCCATGCTCCATGCAGAGAGGACTCCCTGGGTACCCCACAGCTCCACAGAACTCCAGGCTCTCCAGAGGCCAGGAGGAGGCAAAAAGGGGAGGAGAAGGTGACCATGCTTTGGGGCCTCGTAAGAGAGGCCACAGATACTCTCTTGGGATTCAGCTCATGATCTATTGTAAGGAAACAATGAGTGTCCTGATTTTGCCCGAGAAATGACAGCTCCCATCTTAGCTTGGATCCCCTCTAGAAACAGAGTCGAGGAAGGGATTCAAGGGCAGGGAGGCCTAGTAGGGGGGGTTCAGGAAGTGTCCGTAGGGGAGTCGGGAAGAGGCAGCCAGGAAGGCGTGCAAGCCTCCACCAGTTACCGCAGTGGGCAGCCGGAGCTGGTCCTGCAGGGACTGAGCCGAGCTGCAAAATACACCATGTGTGTTATATATTTCCATGGGTGGAGATACATTATCACCCATTCCCTTGCAGGGAAATTACCTAAAATACACACCTAAAAATAGTTCCACGGAGGGGCGAGAGAGCTGGGTTATTTATACAGCTCCTCCTGAGAGCCGCTCCCGGGGCCGACCATCCCCGGCACATCCAGCCTGCTGCGTGTGTGGGCAAAGCAGCCTCCCCTGCTTTCCAAGGATGCTCCTGACGGACGGTGGTCCAGGGCACTGTGCCACACTGGGGTGTAAGGGACGTGCATGGGGCGGAGGATTGAGGAATAAAACTGAGGAATGATGTCTCATCCGGAGGTCTGATGGATTGGAACCAGAATTAGAGGGTTTGTTTGTTTAATTTCCTCATGCCTTCCAGCATCCTGATTTCCTGCTTCATGAACATAGTCACTGATTCACGATCACCCTTCCAAATTAACTTTAAAACGGAGGGGAGGAAGGTGATGGAGGCAGATAAACATCACACTGGGGGCCTTCTAAACCGCACCCAGAGGTTGATCTGTGTGTTAGAGATGGTTTGTCACCCACCTGATGGCCACCTGCCTTTCTGCCCTCCTAGCGAAACCCCAATTTTGTTTGAGGCTGCAAGATGCCCAGCTAAAATTACTGCATTTTGTGGGGGGCTGTCCTTCATTTGTGACAGAGTTCTCGTCCATGAGATATAAATGGAAGTCACTTGGTGAGGCTTCCAAAAAAGTCTGTGAAAAAAGCAGATTCTGAAGGTTCTTTTGTGTTTTCCCTTCCTGTTGCCAAGCACAGATGATCCTGGATTTGGGGCTGTATCTTGTACCCCCACGGTGAAAACATGTGGCTAAAAGCCACGTGGCCCAGCATCACGTTAGGGTCAAGGGCAGAGAATCTGTTGCTGGAGTGCTGGGTGCGAATCCAGCCTCTGACACTGCCCAGTGGGTGACCTCGGATGGCTCACCGGACTCTTGGTGCCTAATTAGCTTCAACGATGGAATGAGGATAACACAGTGCCCACCTCCTGTGTCTGCTTGGGTTTCGGTGAGTCAACAGCGTTGGAGAGTTTATGACAATGGCCAGTGCCTCAGGTGTCGGTGACAGGTGCCCCAGAGTGGACAGTGTCCCCCCAACATCCACGTCCACTCAGAACCTCAGGATGTGACCTCAATCGGGAAGAGGAGCTTTGCAGCTATGATGAGTTAAGTTCAGACGAGGTCGTCCTGGATGAGGGTGGCCCTCCCCTAATGACTGGTGTCTTTATGAGATAAGAAGACACAGACAGAGCCCACCCCCGCCCCCAAAGGTGGCTCTGTGAAGGCACGGGTGGGGATCGGGGTGATGCTCCTGTAAGACGAGGAACATCTAGGATGCCAACAGCCACCGAAGCTGGAAGAGATAAGGAAGGACTCTCCCCAAGAGCCGCCACGTCCGTGGTACTTTCTTACGGTGGCCCCAGGAACCGAGGGAAGGGACCTGGACGCCGGCTGGATGTGTCCCAACACCAATCCTGGACGCTTCCTCCAAACGCCCAGCAGAGGAAACACGGCTAAGATCTTGCTTATTTAAACCTTTTGCCTTCAGATAACCACTGTCCCGTCTGATACGACGTGCCAGCAAGAGGCCCTCCTGTTTCTCGGGTCTTGGGCTGAAACCAGCAAATCAAATAGCTTCTTGTCCCTCAGGAGGAGGGAGAAAACGATTTTTTTGCCTTCACTATGACCGTGGCCCCTTGGGAGATCACGTGCCATTTTCATGCCAGGCTCTGAGCTGGGGCCGCGTGTCTAACTAGATGAGGGAGGTCGGAAGGAATAACAGCAAGAATGATGTTCACGGCAGCAATGCTCCCTCCTGACAAGAGCGTCCAGGTAGGCTTGGCGCATCCCTCCAGAGGGGGGCAGACAAGGGCAAACGTGCCACTAAACAGACGTGGCGGCGCCCGGGGGGCATGGCCCCACTCTTCCCCGCCATGCGGGAAGCTGGTGCGGGCCCTGCATCTGTGAGAGTCCCCGGGGCACAGCGGCCCGCGGCCCCGTCCCTCACCTCCACGCCCAGAGTGTCACACCCCAAACTCCCTGCGAGAGGAAACGGGAAGATGGGCATTCCGAGGGAGGGGAAGTAGAGTTAACTGGCAACTTGCTTTACTTAGATGCACACGAAGGAAGCATTTCCTACAGGGGCCGCTAACCAGGGCATGAGAAAGGGGACAAGCTCGCCCCCAGACAGGACTTCAGGGCAATACTGAGGCAGATCTCCTTAGAACACTGTTTATTCTGAGTCCCTGGGATGGAAGCTTCTGTTTTTGCCTGCCCAACCCCTTCTCCGTAACAGCACATCATTATCCTTTGGGGAAGGTTTCCCTTCTCCTTGGGACGGACAGACACAGCAACCCTCTCCCCCCCGGAAGCTGGGGGGCATCCCCTAGGCCACACGGTCAGCCTCTTGCTCCGCCCCGCCCCCCCATGGGAATTCCATTCGAGGGAAGCAGGCAGGAGCCACAGGTGTTCGGATCTCATTCCCCATCAGCAGCGCCTGGAAACCTGTCATTTCCCTGTTACCTGCATTTCCACGAAGGGCCTGGTTCCTGCCTTTTCTCCGGGCCATCCGTTCTCTGGGACAGCCCATATTCTTTCACTAAACTCCTTTTTAGAGGGTTAAGTGTTCTCAACACACACACATACAATAATTATAGTAAGGGAAATTTTGTCAGGTGGCCTCGATCATGGTGCTATTTTCACGGGGGTATAAACTTATCCCCAAACTCACTGAGTTATATGCATTAAACATGCACAGCTTATATATGTCAACCATACCTCAAAAGTAGTTTAAAAAAAAAACAAAACCCAAACCTAACCAGAATCAATGTGTTTAGCTTACAAGGAACCCTAATTAATAAAGATGACCAGGAAGGTGGTCAAACTCTTTGGGTTTCCTTCCAATTCTCATTGAGATGCAGACTTAGTATTTCTGAACAATTATCAACCTCAGTTGGCCAACTTGCAAATTGGATATTGCATTAGTCTGAATCTCCCCGAAAACAGAGCCTGGGACCGGCTCTAGGTGGCGTTAATTTATTTGCAAGCGGTGAGAGGTGGCGGATGAGGAGCGGGAAGGCGGAAAATGCCCACGGGAGGTGGTGGTGTCCAGCCTGCAGCAGGGACCCAGGGAGCTAGCGTCTCCAGGGGGCTGGCCTCCCAGAATTGTCCGACTGCAGGCTGGAAGCATGCATTTCCCCGGGGGTGTCAAGGCCACCCCTGGCAGGGCTCCCAGGACGTCAGAGAAGCCCCGGGGGGAAATGTGACTGGAGATGGGCCAGGTCAGGGAGGGGGGGCAGCAGCTCCAACAATGGACTCGGGTGGTTATAAAGTTCTCACATGTCAGGAGAGAACGCCCTCTGATAAAGTCTGGGACAAGTATTGTGCTTACTTCCTAAAAACACACGCCTCGGCATTCTTGTTTGCATGGAGACCTGTGGCCAGAGTTTACAGTAATTCAAACCGCAGGTTTCAGAAGCAATGCTTCTTCTCTTGTCTGCTTACTTCCCGTAGCAAGACTGTATCAAGCGCTCCACCAGCATCCCACCCGGTCCTCAGGGAATGAAGAACTGACAGGTGTTGCATCGAGGAACCACAGGGACAGGATGCACACCACCTGGGGGGCTACACTGCAAGGCTCTGGGAGCAGGCACATGCTAGATCTACCTACGATTGGCAACATCATTACTCCCCTCTTGATACCTCTGCAACTTCCCGTATTGCTAATACATTTGTTGTATAGAATATGAGCCCCATTTCTCACATATTTACTCCTTTTGGTTTTGAGAGATTCCGCGTGAGTCAAGGATCTTAGCTGCAGACAACAGAATCCGCTCTTGCTCATTTCAGCAGGAAGGGATTTGCGGAGGACTCGGCATTGCTGACGGGTTGAAGAAGCGGAGTCTGGCTGACCTCCCAAGATCAGGGTCTGGAACTACTCAGTGGGCCTGCCATGGATCGCTGCTTCTGTCCCTGATTAGGAGGCTGGGAAGTCGGGCAGATTGTTTTAGACCCTTTCTGCCGCTCCCCAAACCCCACATACTCCCTCTTCCCCACCCTGGAGAGAAAGCATCACACGGGCACATCTAATTGGCAGAGACGAAATCACAATCCTAATCCCTCAGGGACACTCTGTTCTCTTCCTTCTCTGAATAAAGCAGATTTTTGGAGTTTACTTAGAGAACACGAGATTTACACAGCAAGGGACTGTAAGAACATAGAATACCTTTTGGGCAGCTACAAATCGGAGTTTTCCACAACCTCTATCAACACGACACGCTCTGCTATCTTCCCGGTGTTTAAGTACAAAAAAAGACATATTCTGCTAAGTCGATTAATTCTCCGTAATTAAAAATTTATAATATCGGCATCATTTACTCTCTGCTCTTGACCCCACCTCCAACAACACAAAGAAGTAGCACCTTACGATTCTCTGTCCACCGCAGACAGAATTCTAGGACATCAAATGTCAAGGGGACATAAGATGCAAGAATTCAGTTTTCATATTAAAACAGTATTCCGCGCAGTTAAAGACAGAGGCTCACATCCAGTATAAAAGTGATGTTTTTTCCTCCTGTCAAATTATATCATACTCAAAGCTGATATTTAAACTGGGGTCAGGGGGAATCCTAAAGCACGTGCTATAGCATGACTACTGATCAGTCAGAAGATACGCCCGGCCGATCAGTCCGGATGCTGATGGGTGTGCTGTGTGGGTGGGTTCCAGTTTATGGAAGAGAAAGAAAGGCTCAGAAAAAATATGCCATTTGCACCAACATATTTTCCAGGCCCCTCGAAGTCGGAGCCATGTGAGGGTCGGTGCTGTCTGTCACTTCTGGGTTGGGGGAATAAAGCTTGGATGCACAATTCCCATTCTTTCTCATCAGCTGCCCTGCTGACTGAGGTTGCATGTTCCAGATGGTGCAGCCACGAGACGGTAGAGCCTCTGCCAGCCGGGTTACCCTGGGTCATGGTACGGAGAAGAGCTTCCTACTGAGCCACAGAGCACATGCAGCAAGAGTAATAAATACGCTTTCTTTGTCTTAAGGCAATGAGACTTTTGGAGCTACTTGTTACTGCACTCTAACCTAATCTAGCCTGACTAATACCTAACACTTCCCCACTTCAGTTTCCAAACAATGAAAATATTCACTAAATTCTGAGTCATATGCCCCATGCCAAAACAGACCACTCAGGTATGAGAAGCCAACAACATTTCCTCCACGTGCTGCATGGCTGGCCCTCCTTCTCCTGGTTTCTGTTGTAATGAGCTTGCACAGACCCAGCCTAACTCGGTGCAGAAACCGAACATCTCCGCAGCTTCTCTCTTCCTCATTGTGATTTCTCAACCGTGCTTAATTTCCTAAGTCTTTTCAATGCATTTCCCAACAAAGATCAATAACCTGATGAATACAATAATGACTCGTCATCCTGTCCTTGTCTTTTGCTTGTTTGTTCAAGCTCTGTTATTTCAGCCTGTGCCCCCTAGTCAACAGCAAACACTTAGTGGATGATGGGCTGCAGTTTCTCACTCATGCCCCATGAAACAGAAGAGCTAGTACAGGACCCCAGAAATACCACATCCGATTAGCCATAATGCTGCATCACTATAAATAGCCTGGGTGCTTCTTTTATTTTACCTTTATTTGTATTTTTTAAAAATATGGAACAAATTGGTGTGTCATCCTTGCACGAAGGCCAGGCTAATCTTCTCTGTGTCGTTCCAATTTTAGTCTCCGTGCTGCTGAAGTGAGCACCTGTGAGCTGCTTTTAGCAAGTGGGGAGCATCAGTCAATTTGGCCTGCACTGCAAACGAATTTAAAACCACTCCGTTTTTGAAGTGCATCAGCCCCTCAGCTTCATGGCTGTGGCATAGTACGGAGAATTACTGCATGTTAGCAGTGATACCAGGTAAAATAAAATTATCCTTCCACCCACAGGGAAGCAGCGAGATGCCACATGGCCGAGCCCACACGAGGCTGGCGACGGCGCATGCCTTCCGCTGGGCAGGCTGTCTCCTGGAAGCCGTTGATAATGAGCCAGATGCATGGTGCTTATTCTTTTCTATGTGAATTAAAAATTTTTATCAAGGTCAAGCAACCTCATTGATAAAATACCACGTATGTGAAAAGGTTTATCATAAAATGCCGCGAAAGGCCATCCTGATCCCCATTCCTTATCCTGATTTTGTTCCCCTCGGGCAACCACTTTTGATTCATCTAACTATTAGGAAGGCTTTTCATCCATCTCAACAACACGATCCGCTACCCTTTTTGATACAGCCGGCTCAGCCATTCTCTGGTTTTCTGGCACGACAGCTGAAATCTCCTCTCTCTCTCTCTCTCTCTCTCCTTTCTCAACCAGTATAATTAGATTCCTGTTTTGGTTCCCCCATTGGCTTTATTTATAACTTAAGCACACACACCCCTAATCAGGAGATAATGCGTCGGTTCCTGAGGGGTTGTGTCTGCAGAGGCTTGGACGCTCCTCCCGGGCAGCGGCGGGAGCTCTGGGGGCCCCGAGGACCCACGCCTGCCGTCGAGAATGTGTCCCTTGGGGGGCTCGGCCACAGAAGCTGATCTAGCTTCCACCGGGTTCTCTCCCCGGCAATGCTTGCTCACGGAACTCGGCCGCCAAGGTGCACAGAAGTCCAGACACACGGAGGGGCCAGCGCAGGTGGTCTGGTCCACGGCCACGGCTGAAATCCGGCGCCCACCCCCCAGATGTGTCCACAAGGAAGCCTTTGAGGGGACTCCCCGCCCCAGCAGAAGCCCCCGAGCCGAGTCCCATCGACTCCCAGAACCCTGGCGCAGCCACATGCACGCAAACCCCCACGCACCGTACAAGCCCGCTCCGACTCCCGTCCGTTCTTCCGGCCACCCTGACCTTCCAACGTTTCTCCTTCCTAGTGGATACTTTCATGCTCTTAAGGTTGATAACATCTACACTGTGTCCTGAAATATAATGAAGCCCCCCATGCTTTGTACAAAGGTTGAATCTAGCTGAAAACTGATAATGGATCTCTGATACTCACAAATATAGTTCACCGCGGAGCGGTTCCTCAGCCCCCAGGCTACCGATGTTTGGGGCCAGATAATTCCTTGTTATCAGGCTATTGTGCACACTTTATATATTTAGCCGTATCCCCGGACTCAGCCCACTAGATGAGTGGGCCTCCAATAATGGCCTCCTTCCCGCTGTGACAACAGAAAATGTCTCCTCCGGGCTTCGCCAAATGTCCCCTGGCGGGGAGGGGGCGGGCAACCAGAGAACCGGGCTGAATTGTGTCCTAGGACTCCGTCCTATTTCCTCCTCTTATTTCTGTGTCCAGGCGTTACTGATCACCTCTTCTTCTGCTTTCCCTTTACCAGATTCAGGGCTTGTTTTAATAAATACACGCACCAAAGGATGGGAGAAATTTTTAAAATGCAGAAGCAGGAGGGAAGTCCTTGATTTCTATTGAGCACAGGGCATCGTGGGGCCAGAGCCAGCTGGCTGTACGAGGTACATGTACCCTTCGAAACAAAGTATAAATAAATTTCTTACATTGTAGTTTTTTATACCAGTGGAGCTTCCTATTAAAAATGATCCCAAGGTAATAAGCTCAAGGCCCAACTCAAAAGCTACATCTTTCTTAATGCCTCCAGGTGGAAATCATCAGTGTTACTGTTTCTGGTTTATTAGAGGTATTACCTACGATGTGGAGGCAGCAGAGTCCAGAGTGAGGAACGCTGGCTCTGAGCCAGACGGCGTGACGTGGAACCCGACTCTCCATACCTACTAGGCCCGCGACTGCAGGCAAACTGGGGACTGCACCGTGTCGGTCTCCACGTCGCCACAATGGGGACTGTAAACACGCCCGAGTCAGCGGCTGCAAGTGAGGACGGCGCATGTTAGGCAGTGGCAGGTGGAAGAACACACGTGTTGGCATCGTGACGACTCTCCACTCCACCTGAGCTCAGGATTTCTTCCAGCCGCGCCTAGCACCCTGGAAGCAGGGGCCGGCAGGGGAGTCCAGCCCGAACAGCACGAGCCCCTGCTGGGCACAGCGAGGTGACCTTGGGCATGTTATGCACCCCCTTGGGGCCAGCTTTCCTTGTCTTAAAAGATCTAAATGGCATCTGGTCGGAGCCTGCTCCTGGGTCCCCACAAGGCTCTGGACTCAGGCTGCCTGGGCGCAAACCCCAGCTTTGCTACTCTGCAGTCACGTGACTCTATGAGTTACTTAAACTCTTGTCCGCCGTTTTCCTCATCTGGAAAGCGGGGTTCTGAATAGCATCTACCTCGGACAGTTGTTGTGAGGGGCAGCGGGTACGCTGCAGCAGGCCAAGTGTTCAAGCAGTGCTTGGCATTACCAGTTTTTCAGTGAGGTTGGTTATTATTAGCAGTATCCTAAAACATGCGGCGACTTATAGGAATTCAGTATGTTCTTGGCAAGAGGAAAAAGCAAGGGGGGAGGGGGAAGGAGAGAAGCAGGGAGCAACGGAAGGGGAGAGGCCGGGACACATCACCACCATGCGCTCCCGTGACCCTGGGCTCTGTCCTGGAGGGAGAGCATGGGGGCTGGCTGGAGCCCACACCACCCACGGGGGAGCATCTTACAGCACTGATAGGAACTTGAGCAGTCAGGGTGTATTGTTCGCACACAGGATCCCCAAGCATGAGCCAGCCACCTCACATGGTGCTCAACCAAGGAGCGATAACCTGTTTCAACGCTGAAGGAAAAACGGAGGTTTTGAGGCTTAGAGATTGTGTTTTTTGAGCGGTCTGAGGAGTTTTCAAGGGCGATGTGGATTGCATGTTATTCTCACTGGCCGCGTCCACTCCTGGACAAGCCAGGGCTCTGCTGTCCTGGGCACTGAGTTCTGTTCAGTGTCCGGTGCACACAGGGGCTTGCCACAGGATGGCTGGATGACACAGAGAATCATGAGTTCTTGGCCACGTTCATGCCTCATGCAAATCTCTGGAGGAGCCTATGGGCAGGACCCCAGGGCAATGCAGCTTGGACCTTGAGCTTTTCTGCTCATTTGCACCTTTCTTATGGGGGTTCGCAGAGCCGCCAGGTAAGGGCACACAGGCATGACAAGGGATGGGGCAATTCTCATACAGCCTGCTCCCGCCTACACCGCCACCACATCCTGGCCAAGACACGTATCTTGGGACGTGGCATCGAAACTCTGAGTTCATCCATAACCAGGTGAGCCAGGATCGCACGCTCAATCAGAAGGAGGCAACTTTAGCTCTACCGAATATTGCCTTGCAGGAACACAAACCCAAGTCTGCATGTTTCCTGATTTTTTGAGAGAAGCCAAGAATCGGTATTTTTATGTGAAAGCTCCTGATTTTCACATTTGGCTCACCTTTTGTAAAAATCACCGAGAACTCTGAACAAAACACACTTACAGGGCACGTTGACCTATAAGCTCCAGTTGGTGACTTCTATCCTGGTAGATGATAATCACCCCTCACCATGAGGCCCCTTTTGGATAAAAAGGGCGAGATTTTGAACTCTTGCCTGGTTGCCTGCATTCCCCAGCAAGGCAAATGTTTTCCCAGGACCCCAGTCCATTTCTCCGGGTCACCCCGCGGCCCCCGCTGTCTGGGAACCATGCCTCCTTTATTCTGTGCCACCTGAAGAAATCGGGTACACAAAAGCGCTGCTCAGTTTTGCATAACTAATTTCAAATCTTATTTAGCATCAAGTTTCAGAATTAAGGAGCTAAGTGACAACTGTTTAATTAACTCCTTAAGCTGATTAGAGCACATTACTGAAATCGCCTCCAGGAGGAGCACGTAACTGTCGGGGGGATCCTCGGGCCAGGCTCCTGCCATTGTTCAAACTCCGTAAGCGGCTAAGCCAATTGGCCAAGCATTCTTGACATCCTCAAGGATGTGGTCAAATAGAGATTTTTATTTACTACACTAACTGCCACAGAAGACTCTAAATGACAAAAATAACATGAGCTTCTTTAGAGATGCTAAACAAACAGGCTCTACATAAAAAAAAGAAAGGAAGGAAGGAAAGAAAGAAAGAAGAAAGAAAGAAAGAAAGAAAGAAAGAAAGAAAGAAAGAAAGAAAGAAAAAGAAAGAAAGAAAGACTCCATTGGTAGTTTCTCAAAAAGCACTTTATGATGTGGATAAATCCCATGTGTTCAGTTGTATGGTATTAAGGAGAGGGGTTTGGATTAACCCTCCGTCCCCACAAAATGGGCTGTCTATCCTCCTCCTGATTAAAAAGACAAAGGCATATTAACGAGTTTAAGACTTTAAGCCAATTTTATCCGTAAGATTAGTGTTTTCAAAGTGGGATTTCCAAGGAAGAGAGGAGACTACAGTACATGCCTGACTTTAAATGTGAGCCTGGGGCTGATGGGACATCATGGCACTGAAGAGAGTGTACAAAATAATGGCGGTTTTTTTGTTCCTTTTTAATCCTTGGCAACAGGACATGTGGAAGAATGTCCCAGACCTTCTCAGCAGGAAGAAAGTCTCAGTGAACAGGCGAACTACCATCATCCTCAATTTTCTAGAAATAAGACAAAAGTTTAACTTTTTTTTTTAAAGATTTTATTTATTTGATAGAGAGAGACACAGCGAGAGAGGGAACACAAGCAGGGGGAGTGGGAGAGGGAGAAGCAGGCTTCCCGCCGAGCAGGGAGCCCGATGCGGGGCTCGATCCCAGGACCCTGGGATCATGACCCGAGCCGAAGGCAGACGCTTAATGACTGAGCCACCCAGGCACCCCAAAAGTTTAACTTTTGAGTCAAGTTTTAGGGGGATGTGTCCAGTCGGCTGGGCAGTCGGCTGGGCAGAAGCAAAACTTCGGGGCATTGGTTCTGTGTGCTGAAAACTTCAGCTTCTTGCTCAAGGTATGGCCGTTTTTTGGTGTTGTTAATGCTGTATTGGGGGGACAGCTTTATTGAGATTTAATTCACATACCCTACAATTCATCCATTTAAAGTGTGCAATTCATCACTTTCCAATATACTCGAAGATGTGCGCAACCATCGCCACAGTCCACTTTAGACCATTTCTATCATCTTGAAAAGAAGCCCTGTACCCTGTGAGTATTCTCCCCTTCGGAGCACCACCCCGGCCCTGGCCCCAAAGCCAGAGCTGATCTGCGTTCCGTCTCTATGAATTTCCCAGTTGGACATTTCCGAGGGGGTGAATCACGCGATACGCGGTCTTCCGTGACCGGATTCTTTCAAGAGGTATCACGTCATCAGGCTCCAACCATGCTTGTCGTCCGTGTCTGCGGCTTCACTCCTTTTACGGCTGAAGGATGTTCCTCAAGGCAGAGAACTTCAATGTCTTCCATTCTGCAAAGGTCATTTCTTCTGACACCACTCAAATCAGCGCACACTAGGGTTCTGGGAACTGAATCCAGCCCACGGAATGTGTTGCTTGAACTGTACAGATTGAATCCTTTTCAGTTGATCACGATATTTAAAAATTGGGAGATATGCCGACATCTGGATCTCTGGTTTGTCTTGAATCATTGGAACAGGCAATTCTGGGGCCCCATTCGGTGAGCACAGAGTAGTGACTCTTCTCCCTTCCACCATAGTTCACATCTCCTTTGTGCAATGTGGCTGGCCGTGGGAGGCTCTGCATCTGGGATGCCTTGTATGGATGCTTCGAGACTGCCAACCCATGTGTGATCCAACAGTCTGGGATGCAAACATCACCCGATCCCAACAGCTAAAGTGAAAACGTGTAGGAGATGTTAAGGACACAGGACTAAGAATGTGGCTTTATAACTTTCATAACTTTTTTGTTTTTTTTTCAAAGCAGGCTACTGTGCGTGTCAGAAATTATAAATCCAGGGATGCACTGCTTTCCCTGATGAGAAAACTCTGAAAATATTACAAAATGCTGTTGAGTACCCTCAATGAATATCCAAGATTGACAATTGTGGATGTCAATGATGGTTCTTAGGAGAAATTTCACTTCCTTGGCTCCAAAGAGTTGCAGTTCTGTGAAACTCGGCATGAATATTTAATTTATGTCTGTTGATAGAGTCCTCTTGATATCATAAAGTATTTGCTCTTTGAAACTGGGGGTAGTTTTAGCCTGTAGCCTTTAACTAAACGAGCTGTCAGCCCCTTTCTTTATCACTACAGAAAAATGCATGTCAAATTGTCAAAGGCAACAGAATTTTCCGTAGGCTGGGAAGAAGCCTATTGGTTTTATGGTACATGAAACTAAGGAATTAATTCAGTCAGTACAGAAAGGTCATACAAAATTAATAAACATCAAAGGGCTGCTCCAGGACTTCATTTGACTAACTGGGCACCTAAAAGTTGATCTTGTTTGGAACCCCAACCCTCCAGAGGGACTGTAAGTGGTTTTGAGTCCTTTTTTGACCTATAAGCCACAGGGATTCAGCCAGACTTATTGGGGGGGCCTGGAGCCGGGTCTTGATTATCTATGCTAATGAAGATTTAGTGGTGTGGCTAATCCGAAATCGTGTGCAGTCCAAAAGTCATCTGCAGTTTGGCCCTGGAATACATTATGGGCTTTTTCTTTCCTTCACCAGACAACTTCTTAATTATGTTTTCCTTAGGCTAATGCAGAAATGAATTTGCATGTCTTGAGCCCACACTGATTAGGAATTGTGGGGGGGATGCAATTAAGATTATTCTGGGAGGTCGGGGAAGGTGAGTCTGGGATTTTTAAATGACCACGGCCATCCATGCATTGACTTCAGCCCCATGATGCACTACGGGCCACAGAAATGTTTCTTAGATCTCTCCTTCCCTTTCTGGGCGGTGGGGCTGGGGGTGCTACCTGTATGAGGAACAGAATCAGCATTCCTGGCCACTCTCCCAGCTGAAGCCTTAATTGTCCCATTTCTTCTCAGTACCAAGGCCTAGGATTCCATGGTTCTCAGCTGTGGCTGGCTAGGTAGGCAGTCCTCCGTGAAAGACAGAGGAGTACCACGCGTGCTTGACGAAAATGAAAATGACTACAGGCCCTCCTGCACGATGAAGCTCCGTGAACAAGCACACAGACACCGATCTTACTGTCACCCGTTTGAAAATACAGAGAAATGGGTCTATAGCAAACCACTTCTGTCTTCAGGGGGGCGGTGGTGCCACGTGGCCTTGGAAGACCAAAACCTTGGAGGCGATCTCATTCACTCCTGGGATATCTGTGTTCTGCTCATTGGCTGACTGACGTCTCCCACGAGCTCCCAGCTCAGATATTCCCCTGCCTCCCCAACCTGTCCACTGGGGTGTGCCCAGCCCCCTGGGTCCCAAACACAACCCTTGATATCCCCCCTCGAATCTCTCCTCTTTCAGAATTGCAAACAGTACCTTGTACGACCTGGCACCTGGTTGGTGCAGCCAGAGCCTCGGGGGTCAGGATTCAGTCTTTAGTCTACACCCGTGTCCTATCCATCAGAGCATCCCTGGAGCACCAGCTCCAATATGTTATGCACACCCAGCCACTTCTTCCCACGCCCATTGCTATCAACTTCACTCGAGCCACCAGGATGCATACCCAGGGTTATGATAAAGCCTTTTAACCACCCATCTTGGTATTTGACTCCATCATCCTTGTCACTCCCAGAAATCACTTTTCGCTATGAATCTACTGCCTGTTTGACCACATCAGGATATAAGCTCCACAAGGGCAGGGCTGTGGTGTCGCTCCACACCCAGCCCTGAGCACCTCCAGGAGACACCCCGTGAGCTCTGCCTTCAGCGCAGGGCCCATCAAGGGTTCCCTTGTGGGATTTCTTTCAGTCAACTTCCACTTTCTTTTTAAAATTTTTTTATTATGTTCAGTTAGCCAACATTTAGTACATCATTAGTTTTTGACGTAGTGTTCAACGACTCATTATTTGCATATAACACCCAGTGCTCATCACCACACGTGTCCTCCTTAATACCCATCATCTGGTCACTCCGTCCCCTCCCCCCCTCCCCTCTGTAGCCCTCAGTTTGTTTCCTGGAGTCCAGAGTCTCTCATGGTTTGTCTCCCTCTCTGATTTCTTCCCATTCAGTTTTCCCTCCCTTCCCTTGTGGTCCTCTGCTCTATTCCTTATGTTCCACATATGAGTGAAACCATATGATAATTGTCTTTCTCTGCTTGACTTATTTCACTTAGCATAATCTCGTCCAGTCCCATCCATGTTGATGCAAAAGTTGGATATTCATCCTTTCTGATGGCTGAGTAATATTCCATTGTATCTATGGACCACATCTTCTTTATCCATTCATCTGTTGAAGGGCATCTCAGCTCTTTCCACCGTTTGGCTATTTCGGACATTGCTGCTATGAACATTGGGGTGCATGTGCCCCTTCTTTTCACTATATCTATGTCTTTGGGGTTAATACCCAGTAGTGCAATTGCTGGGTGGCAGGGTATCTCTATTTTTAACGTCTTGAGGAAACTCCATACTGTTTTCCAAAGTGGCTGTACCAACTTGCATTCCCACCAACAGTATAGGAGGGTTCCCCTTTCTCTGCATCCTCGCCAACATCTGTCATTTCCTGACTTATTAATTTTAGCCATTCTGACTGCTGTGAGGTGCTATCTCATTGAGATTTTGATTTATATTTCCCTGATGGCTAAAGATGATGAAAATTTTTTCATGTGTCTGTTGGCCATTTGGATGTCTTCTTGGAGAAGTGTCTGTTCATGTCTTCCCCCCATTTTTTGACTGGGTTATTTGTATTTTGGGGTGTTGAGTTTGAGAAGTTCTTTATAGATCTTGGATATCAGCCCTTTATCTGAAATGTCATTGGCAAATATCTTCTCCCACTTTCAACAGGTAACTTGCTTTATGGTCATGTTCTCCTCAGTATTTTTTTCCAAGTTGAAAGCTAAATGCATCATTGGTGGATCCTTGTAGATATCTCTAGCTTCCACACTGCCTGAGTAGACTGAAGAACTCTTGTCACATTCATAAAACTTGCAGTGGAAAATGAGCCGCATGTTTAAGGCAACCTACCTTCATCGGATGCCACCTAATGCGGAGCCAGAACATGGGGGAGTGTTGCTTCACTTGCTGGGATCACCGGGTGATCACCATCTTGTGTGGTCATCATTATTTTTTTATTTAATTAAGTTGGACTTTGGCAGGAGTGCTCCCACTGATGTGCAGCCAAGAAAGCACCTGCTGCTGCTGAGTCCAGCTGGTCAGAGCATGGCATTCAGGAGTCCAAGATCATGGGTTTAATCCCTCCCTGGCTGTCGGTTTGCTCAAATTCAGCAGCCTGGGATGGTAACCCTGATTCTGGCCAACAGCTTAATACTTCCAGGAAAAAAATCACCTTCAGTCAAGCCACCATGATGTGTAGCCAGGGGTGTGAAAAATGTCAGATGCATCAGAGCCAAACCGCTTTGTCTTCCTGAGGTTCTGGCACACCTGAGGTTGGGTCCAGAACAGTGGTTCTTAATCAAGGTCACAGGGAGATCTGACAAGATATACCAATGCTGGGGATCTACCTCAAACCAGTTACATCAGGATCTCTGGGGAGTGAGTCCCAGATGTCAGTAATGTTTTATGTCATCACTGGGGATTCTAGCTCCATGATTTCCAAACATAGGGGCCTGCTGGAATCACCTGGGGAGATTAAACAATGCCGATGCTGGCTCTTGCACTGAGATTCTGATTGAACTGGTTCGGGTTGAAGTCTGGACCTTCAGAAACTTAAAATCTCCCGAGGTGATTCTAATAGACAACAAAGTTTGAAATCTGCTGGAAATTACCTTTGCTCACGACGGACGGCCACTTTCCTTAGTGATTCAGAAGCACCCCGCTCCCCCACCCTGTTGGGTCTATAAAACACACGCACACAAGAGCGTGGCCCAAGACAAATGACTCAGCAGACAGGGCAATCAGCAAACTAGTGCCAGGCAAAAGGTTTACTGCTCCATGTTTAAGGAATATTGGAAGGAAGTGATGGTGCCATAAAGTAAACAGAGCAAGGGAAGGATACATGCACAGAGTAGAATTCAGGAAGCGTGACGGATGTGAGCTTTGACTCGCGTGTCGCACGGTGATCTGGTCCCGAGATTCCAAGTGAGACAGGGGCAGGGGCAAGGCCGGACCTCGCAACCCCAGCCCGCCCCCACCCTCTGTCTTGTGCAGTATCATCACCTCCATGGCGACCCCATCGGCGACTACTGCTAGTCCCAGCCTCCAGTGCACAATCCCCCTCATCCGTTCCCCATTAGAACGTCCCCCCCTCAACTGTGTAGCCCTTACGGTGGCAGATTATCTTCTCTTCATGTTTACTTCAAGTTTAATTTGTTAAATTAAATATGATTATTAAAATGATCGAAACATAAAAATGATCAGGTCATTAAGTTTACTTGTTTAGGCTTCTAAGCAACCACCCGCTCCAGACGGACGGTAAAACGGACGGGCACGAGGACGTTGTGTGTCTAGCCCACCGCTGCTCCCGTCCCGGGTGCGGCACGGGGCCCCCTCCTCCCTGGATAAGGAAGTGGGTGAGTGTGACGGCGGCTGCTAGAAAAAAGGTTCTTTCCTCTCCCGGCGTCATTCGCTTACTACAGCTGGTCATTTGCAAATCTAGGGAGATTTGGAAATGTGAAACCCAAGAAGCGATTATGAAGAGACATAATCAGTCTTGTAAAAAATATTCTTAGAAATGACACGCAGGTAAAGGCTTCCAATCCTTTCTCATTGTGGGCATGGCAGCAACTGCTAAATACCTAATCTTTTCAGACCGGTAGCAACAGAATTTATGTTAATGCCCACTCTGTGTGCTCAAGAACATAAATCTGGGCTTGACTTTGGCTTTCAAAACTTGTACCTTGAAAAATCTACATTTCTCCAAAATCTGCTTTATAGTAACCTGCGGTCTGTTCTCACCTGCCCCAAACACAAAACCGGTATTTCTTTGCTGCTTCTTTTCCAAAATGAAGTACATTTCATGCAATTTCCAATTTTATCTACATCTCTTTAAAATACCATAAACACAGAGAATCACAAATCCATAAAGAATGCCAATAGTAACAACTCCTTATGTTAACTGGATAGGTTTTAATAACCGATAGAAATAGAAGTACCAATTTTGTGGGCGAACATAATGATTTTTATTCACCAAGGCAATCTATGTGGGTGAAATCCATTATCTTAAAAGTATTTTGATAAGGATAAATCCATGTAGAAAGGGCTTATGCTTCTCCCTTGCAATTGTTAAACCCCATTATACATGCCTAATAATTAGTTGGCCGAAGAGTCTCATTAGATGTACATTAAATGTGTATTTAAGGCTTATTTGAGACACTTCATTAAGGGTGACATGGTGAGCTTTACTGAATAACTTCAATAAAAATTCTAGTCAAATGAAAACTTGAATTTATGGCCACTCTCTTTCTGTGAGAACAGAGCATTGCACTAAATTCTTGTGTGTGTGTGTTTTTTTTTCTCTCTTCTCCTTGAGAGACCAGTCCCCGTCATATTATGTGTTTCCTAACTGCTTTACTTAGGTAAAGTTTCCATAAAGTGAATTCAACCATTTTAAATGTATAATTTGATGGGTTTTAGTAAATGGGTACAATTAAACAACTATCACCACAACCCAATTTTAGAGCATCCTATAGCCTCTAAAAAGTTCCTTTGTGCCCCTATATGGTCAGGCTTCCCTCCTCATTCGAGACGCCCATTTTCCCACCACACCTGTGCATTCCCCGGGGATTTCATATATGAGTCATCAGACAATACATCCTTCCACTTAGCATGACGTTGCTGAGACCAATCTATGTTGTTGTGTGTTTGTTCGTCCTTTTCATTTTTACTGTGAAGTAACATTTTGCTACGTGGATAAATCACAAGTTGTTGATACTTTTACCAGGTGGATACGTACCTGGGCTTTCTCCGTGAACCTTCGGGGCGCGAGCACGGCCCCGCCCACACCTTGACTTCAGATTCCCACCTCTGGAGCTGTGCTCCTGTTTTAGGCCATCCGAGTTTGTGGTCATTTATTACGGCAGCCCAAGGGCACAAATACACTTTGTTTGGAACAACTGTGATTTTAGTCCTCTGGGTCTGGAACCAGATCTCCTGAACATATCCCCCCTCAACACCTTAACAGAATTGGCCTTCTCTTAGCAGGGGAAAGGCAAAAATGGCTCTCAGGTTGCCTCCTGGTCCAAAGAGATGGATGGCCATTTTCTTGCATTAGAGATAAAACCTGCACCTGCTTTACTGTAGAGCATTTGGAAAATACATAGACGCATGAAGAAGTAAACAGAGATATGCGGTAATCCTGCTACCCAGTCAGAGTCACCGTTAGGATTTTGATGTATATCCTCTAGGACTTCTTCCAGTATGTATGACTATTTGTTTGTTTTATGTATAAAGTGAGTCCCTGGTTTCCTTTTATGTCACCGTGGACCTCTTATCTCTTGTCCTCTAGCTAACGTAAGTTTGCTCTTGGTTTGGGTTCAGTAAACGGGTCTGTATTTTCCCGAGGGTAGCAGTAATTAGGATGCTCGGGCAGACGTTACATCAGAGAGGAGCTGAGGCAGTGGGGTATCATAAATTCTCTGAAACTTTTTGTTGAATGAATAAGAACTTCAGGATTATCCCCAATGAGAATGTATCAACCTAGACAGTACATTGTTCCCAAACTGTAACATCAGATAGCAGGAGAATGAGGCAAGTTAGCAGCCTCAGCATGCAGAATAATTTCTTGATTTGTGATTTAAAAAAGTAAAACCCTTGCGATTCTGAGTGTTGAATTCAACCTGCGTCAACATTACCATTTTACAGATATTCCCTCCCCCAGGCTGACCTCTCCAAAGTCCAGGTACTGGGCCTTGTGTATATTTGCACTAACGCCCAATTTCTAAGGTACTTACTTCAAAATCAACATACGCATACCCAAGCTCATGATCTTCCCCATACTTGAGTTTTCCCATCTCAGAGAATGATACCACCTTCCATTCAGGTGCTCAGGCCATCAGCCTAGGGAGCTCCCAGACTTTCTTTACTTCCCTATCCAACCATCCATCACTGTGTCCTGTCCATTCAACTTTCTGAACCTCCTTCAAGGCCACCCCAGTCCACAGACACCCTCATCCGAGCTGTAATTTTCTCCATACCCATCACACCCACCCCAGTCCACAGACACCCTCATCTGAGCTGTAATTTTCTCCTGCCTGAGTTGTGACACTACAAAGAACTCCCCCGTTGGTCCACCCACTCCTGAGCCCCATTTAATAATCTGTTCACTATACTCCAGCCGGAAGAGCCCTTCCCACTCTTGATACCCCATCCCCTTGCCTTACCTGTCCCTGGACAAAACCCAACCTCAATATTTTCCACAGCCCTTGGAACAGCCAACACCTTCCTTGACGTGGCCCACAAGGCCCTGGGTGATGCGGCCACTTGCCACTTGCCCACGCACACCTTGGAGACAGTCTTCCTGCTCTCTGTGCTCCGAGTCCTGCATTCCTGCATGTTCCCTCCTGCCCACATGCTCTGTGCATGCGATTTCCTCAGCATGCAGCTCCACCCAGACCTGGCCACCGGCTTCCTCCCATTCATCCTTCAGGTCTCTGACTAAGCAACACTTCCTTGGAGAAGCATCATCTGCTTTCTAAATAAGCCAACCTGTGTCCTGCAGGTCTTCCAGCATGTTCCATCTCTCCTTCATAGCATTCATCAGAGGGGAAGCTTTATATGCATTTGTGTTAATTATTTGATGAAGTTCTGTCTTCCTCACCACATTCTGGGTCCACAGGAGAAGAGATCAAGTATCTTTTGTTCACACTTTATCTCTGACTCCTACCGGAGTGCTGGGAAAAGAGTGGATGACCTGAAATATTTACTGAACGGATGATGCAGAGGAGGCACCGTAATTATAAAGGTGAATGCATGAGAGGGAGACCAAACTTACTTAGGAAGCAAAAAAATCAATATCTCCTGTAATGTCAGTAATCTGAGGGAGACAGAAAGAGAGAGAGAGGGAGACACTGAAGATTGATCCACTGACCCCGGGCACTCTGGCCAAGGGGTGCTTCGTGACTTTCATGTCTAGTGTTCAAAGGTTCTCAGTTGGGACCCTAGAGTCCATCAGTCAAAATACCATTCCAAGAATGGCTGTGGCTCTGTGCTTTTAGAACAGGTTCCACAGCCTCTCCCATCCACCAGTTTTAAGCTCAATCCTCCTCCATTCTAGAGAGGTTTCCTCGCATCCAAGAAAGTGGCATTTCCTCCTAGGAGGGGAGTAAAGCTTCAGAAGCTTTTTGGTGAGAAATTATTGATGCATGCACCAAGTGTATGGAATGTGTATACATGGACAGGGACCATTTTCATGTCTACTTACACTTTTTGCCTTAATGTCTACTTCACTGGATAGTTAAATGGCCACAGTAACTTCCTTTTGGTTAGGAGTGGCTGAGTATGGCTTTCTAAGCTTCTGCTTTCAATCTGCCATGTTCTTAATTTTAGAGTGTGCGTGCACGTGCGTGTACATATTTAATGAAAGTGTATTGTTGGAATCCATACACATTTTTAAATTTAGTCTGACAATCCTGGTCTCTTAATTGCAAAGTTTACTTCATTTTCATTGGAAATCATTGTCTATATATTTGAATTAATTTATTTTGTGCTATATATGTTTTGTGCTCCCTATTTGCCCTGGCTTTTAAAGCTTGTTTTCTTTCTTATTTCTTCTCTTCTTACACTTTTTTGTTTTGTTTTGTTTGGTGTTTGGGGCTGTTATTTCTCTCCCTTCTTTTGATTTTTCTTCCTTTTCTATTTTCAGAAGTTAAACACTCATTTTGCCCCTATTTTCAGTAATTACCCCAGAGATTTTATTTTTAATGAAGTCCATTGATTAGTTCTTTAATCATTTAATTGTTACTGAGCTGCTCCAAAATGCCAGACAGTGGGAATTGAAAGATGAACAAAACATTCTTGAGGACACTCTTGTCTAGTGAGACAGGCAATATTTTTAGACTGGGGTCCGCAAGTACTGCCCTTCCAGTGTCTTGTCTATGGAAGACATTGTTAATGGATCCCATTCTGGCCACAAAATCTAGACTCAGCTTCAGAATTCCACTCAAAACCAACAGGCTGATTTAGCCTCCCATCCCAGCACGGCGAAGCAAAGCTCACAGGCATGCACCTGAACATGCACGCACACACACACACACACACACACACATTTTGCCCCCTCTGAGCAAAACAGATAAGCTATAACACAAATCACTAAGTGCTCACTTCAGATGTGATGTAAGCAGATAGAGTCTCGTATTTGTTGCAGTTAAAAACACTATTACTTGCTCCCAGCTATTCCTTGTCATAGGCACTTTGTTTCGATTTTACAGTTGAGGACATTCGAGCTTAGAAGCCAGGAGGGTTGAACGTACCATGCATGAACAAATCCTGCAGCTCTTCAACGACAGGGCAAGGCTAAGTGTAATCTGTATACACTGGGTCTGCGGCGTGTTCATGTAATGCCTGCCTTTCTGTTTGTATGTCGCAAAAGGCTGTACAGGTTGGTAGAAGCTGCGGGTGGGTGCGTGAGTGCAAATACCAGTTTAACTGAGTCCTACTCCATGTATGCACATGCAGCTGCTGAACAAATACACTTTGGCAAACCAGAATAGAACCGCTAGAAAGAGTTTGGCCTGTGGCTTGTTTCCTTGCTAACAGGGGACTTCATCTCCAGCTATTTTGAATCTCATTATTATCATCAATTCTTGTAAAGGTGAGTTTAATGCAAAGTAAATTAGATTCTTTAATGGGATTTTCCTTAGCACAAATGAGAAATATAAAATGTCAATATCAAATAGCAAATTATTCTTGATTAATTTTTTTATGGGTTTAGCTAACAACCGATTGAATACATTGTAGATAATTACTTCTATTACTATCACATCTTGGAATTTTAATTAACCATTGAAATGTTCTCATTTTGATTGATTTGGTTTTCTTGAGTAAACGAAGCAGGTACCTGACTTAGGTTGGCATCTGGAATCTCAGCGCCCCATGGGGAGGAGGGCCTGGGGCTCCTGTGTTAAGAGGCATTTTTCCCACAGGGACAGGAACAGGGTAAACATTTCACGTGGCTTCGTGCATCGTGGGTCTGAGATGGAGAAATTGGAAAGGGACCACAAATGAATTGGAAATCAGGAAAAACAAAGAGGACAGATTTAGGATTGGCTTACTACCAAAAATCAAAATCCGAGAATCAACTCAATAGCTCTCCTTTATGTGCCGAATAATATCCCACTGCCTGGAGGTAGCAGGTTATTCACCTACTGAAGGACATCTGGGTTGCTTCCAATTTGGGGCAATTATGAATAAAACTTCTATCAACATTTGTGTGCAGCTAATAATTTTTTTACTCATTAGAACATTTTTTTTTTAATAAAGACAGTTCTTGCCCTTAATAGATTTCTGATGTCAGCTGATAAGTCAAAGCTTCCATTCCCCATATCTTTATAGGGTACTGGTGTGTTTGTAAAGCACAGTGACAGCGGGTGTTTGCAGAGGACACACCATTGCTTTGGGCTAACAAGCAAGCATGAGGAAAGGTGGCAAAAGCAGAAGAAAATCGACCTGCTATCCAACAGAACGTGAGAACTGGCATCCCAGAAGCCAGACCTGGCCCGCAAATGTGTTCTGTTGAGCCTGTCTGGTGTTCAAAAAAAAAAAAAAAAAAAAAAAGGAATTACTCACCAGACTTTAAAAATCAGGAAGTTTCACATAAAAATACTGCATTATAGCTTTTATTGGAAAACCCACCAACCCTGGGTGCAATTCTGGCTTGACGGCATGGGAATGAGTGGAGAAGCAGGGGCCTCCTGCAGGGAGAGCTCTATTTGCTGGCGGGGCTGTCCTTCCTGCCTCCCTTCATCTCAGCCTCCGCTCCCAGAGGCTTTTGGGTTTCCATCTCAGACAGCAAGTTACCATAAGCATAGGGAAGGCGTCCTACTGCAAAAGGCTGTAAAGCGACTTCAGTGTTTGAGAGGTGTGGGCATGAGAAGAGAAAGGCAGGGTGGTCATCATAGCTTTGGGAACCAAAGAGAAGCACCAACTGCTTTTCCTTTCAGATGAAAGTGGAAAAAGACAGACTGAAATCAAGGTAAAGGCATGGGATAATAGGTCAGCGAGGGCACAGGGGGATGACACCATGGGATCAAGACGTATTTTCTGTGGCAACAGGAAAGAGTCACACGCCAAATGCATTGTTTCTCAGTGATAAAATAATCAGTGATAACAGTGGCCTAGCAGTGATAGGCCAGTTCTGTTCATTTACTGGAATGGAAGGATCTTTTATGGTCCAGAATAAATTATATACTCATCCAACCAATTTTCTCTGTTCATTAAGCTGGTATCAAAGGTATAAAAACTGTACAAGCTACAGTATGGATGTTCTCGTTAACGTCTCTGCCTCCTTAATTGAAAAGGTGTTTCAAAAGCCTTCTAAGTAGCTCATTTTATTTTCTCTAAAAATGTATATGAGCAAATTGCTAAAGCTAAAATTCTGGAAGTCAATGTACAGGTTTTCTTTAGGAAGTGTACAAATTACTATCAGTTTTTATTTTCCTGGGTCTTCAGATTTGGGGTTAGTCATAAGGATTTTTCTACATTCCGGGTCTCAGGACATGGATGATGGGCCTCATTTTGCAGCAGGTGAGTATTGGGATCAATATTTAAAATGATGACATTTGTAAGAAACATCTAGACCAAATGGCCAGCTTCTCCCTTTCTAGCTTCCAGAATTCTCAACACATATTATGCTGTCAACCTCCTAAAATATTACTGAAATAGATCAGGCTCTGGATTTGGCAACTAAATGACATTTCTCAGTATTTTGATGACCACGAAAAACAAATCCTCAACTACTTTCTCTCCTAATATTTTTTCTGTGGCTATTCAATAATCTTCACCAACACAGGGAACAAAATTTTAATATAAATTGTCCTGATAAGATTCACACAGATGTAGAACAAAGAATAGAACAAAGAACAGTGTAGAACAACTAGACATGACATTATCTAGAATTAGACAAAACAGTATCTAGAATAACTAGACAGAACACTTTCTAGAATAACGAGACATGGCACTATCTAGCATAACTACACACAACACTATCTGGAATAATTAGACACGATACTATCTAGAACTAGACAAAACACTATCTAGAATAAATAGATATGGCACTGTCTAGAAGAACTACACACAACACTATCTGCAACAATTAGACAGAACACTATCTAGAACAACCACACACGACACTATCTAGAATAGCTATACACAACACTGTCTATAGAATAACTAGACAGAACACTATTTAGAATAACTAATCCCAGCACCATCTAGAACAACCACACACAACATTATCTAGAATAACCACACACAACACTGTCTAGAAAAACTAGACATAACACTATCTAGAATAACTAGACATGGCACCATCTAGAACAACTAGACAGAACACTGTCTAGAACAACCACACATGACACTGTCTAGAATAACTAGACATAACACTATCTAGAGTAACTAGACATGGCACCATCTAGAACAACTAGACAGAACAGTGTCTAGAACAACCACACCTGACACTATCTAGAATAACCACACACGACACTGTCTAGAATAACTACAGACAATACTGTCTAGAACAACTAAGACAGTCCCTAGTTCTCAGGAAAGTTCCCTCATAATGGGCGGTGTCCCTCTTCACTGTCTGAAGTCAGGGTGACGTGTTGGCTAGTGTGGAAACAGTCAATGATTCTGCCTGACTAGAAAAGCATGCCATTGTAGTTAGAGGCCACTGGCCTCACAGAGTAGATGTTCATGATAAAACTTGAAAGAACAGGAAACTCTGAGGCAACAAAGCTCCCAGCTAGCAATTAGATTTTAATAGATAAAAATAAGGTTGTATTGATTGAATATTTATATACCTGTAACATACAATTTAAGTCAAATCTACAATTATTCTCTATTGATATCAGGAAGTTAAATTGCTGCAAGTCTATTTGCAAAGAAGGGCAAAGTGTTTTCACATAAAATTGAAGTATCTAATAATTGTCAGCACTTCTGACTTGCCATTTTGAGACCAAGAAGGATTACCGAGGGCTCTACACTTCTTAAAATGTTTGCTGAAGTAAACAGCGTTTGGGGCTCGCTTAATGTGGAAACCGTGTCATAGATAGTTGATTTCCCCATCAATGTGGAGATAATGAACTCAGTACGACCCTCTGATCTCACACTAATTAACTCAACCATCATGAAAGAACGCTGTAGACACTCCCAATATTATGAAACAGCAAAGGCAATCCTCCTTGCAAAATCTGTTCAACAAGTAAAAGTAAGATAACTCTAAAGGGTTACGTTTAAAATCGAATCCAGGGGCACCTGGGTGGCTCAGTTGGTTAAGCGACTGCCTTTGGCTCAGGTCATGATCTCAGGGTCCTGGGATCGAGTCCCACATCGGGCTCCCTGCTCAGCAGGGAGTCTGCTTCTCCCTCTCCCTCTGCCTGCCGCTCCCCCTGCCTGTGCTCTCTCTTTCTGTCAAATAAATAAATACAATCTTTAAAAAAGTAAAATCGAATCCAGAATCTCATCCTGCCAAAGCACAGACATCCCTGAAGTTCTAAGAGGAGAACCAAGGAAATTGCTATGTATCGCTCCACAAAGGACTTAGAAGCTAATGGGAACAGAGGCGGTTTTTTTTTTTTTTAATTAAAATGCCCATTTTTAAATTCTGCTTCAGACAAGATCAGTGATGACAGAGCTCCTCTCAAGCTCTAAGACCCCGAGCTGCTGTGAGGTGGCTCACCAAGAATGATGGCATCACCTTAGGATCTGCCAGTGTGCCTGACCCAGAGCAGGTGCTTTGTCTTGTTTGAGGATATTGAATGGGTGTTGAACCGTAAACGAAAAAATTGTGTTTAGGATCAGTGCTTCCCCAGTCTTCCCGGCCTGGTTAAGTACCCTGTCATGTCCGTGTACCTTGCAGTTATACCCGAAGGATGTTTTCCTATCTACCGTTGTCATGCCCACTTACAAGTTTACTCACGGTCTGTCTTGTCCCCCCAGGGAGGTTGAAACAAGAAGGGACTGGAGAATACATCTGATGGCACAGGGAGTGCAAGTGGCCAGCGCCAGGCTGATGGCTGTGTGTCCTCACGGGGTTGCTGGGCAACAGGGTTGTGGCTGTGATCCTGGATACCCAGTCTCTTTTCAGCCATCTCCACTGGCCTCCCTCCATGTACCCCTTCCAGATGGAGTCCCCCTCACTTCGCCCCCGCTGGTTGGTGGTCTGGGTGGTGACTGGTATGGGTTACGGTTACAAATCCCTTTGCCCAACTGGCTTCTGTTGGGTTCGAGCAGCAGGAAGTGCCAGCAAGGGTCTGCCGGAGGGAGGAGAGCATCCCTGGGTGTTAGTGCCTGGCTCACCTCCTTGCAGGGCTTCCCCTGATGGCTCCATTCCTTTTACTGAGGGTTTCAGCAGCTGTAAGTCAGCCTTCTCACACAACCCTCTGTTGGAGATCCTGGTCATTGCTTTCTCTCCTGGCTCGGTCAGGTCACGGGCTGTTCCCACCCTATCACACCCGCCAACGTCTTTGCTAGACCCTAACTCTCTTCAAATTATCCTAGTGTGAGTGTGCCGCCTGTTTTCTGCTGGGATCCTGATGAACTACTATCCATTTTCCAAATGTGGTTCTAAGATTTTCCTCTTGATTCAGTGAGCCACTGGGTATCTTTACACCCAAATACCTTTTCTGTCCCTATTAGCCAAGGTAAATATCTGTTACTGGAACAGAGCCCCAGTGCACATAGCGACTGGCCACTCCACATGGCAGGACCCTGGCCCATTTCACCTGCACCTGTTATGGGGGCCGGCAGACAGTAGGAGCTCAGGCTATGTTTGCTGAATGACGGGAGGAGTGTGGCTGAAGAAAGAAGCCTGCTGTTTCCACACGTGTGCCCCAATGACATGCCCATGCATTCTGGGCCCACTGGGAAGTCCACCATCATTGCTCAGAGCACTCTTGGAAACTCTTCTGTAGGAACTGCCTTCAGGGTAAACCCTTCATTATTTGTGTGAACTATGTGGAGATCAGCACTGATTGGAATCTGCTGGACAACAGGAGTCCTGCCCGACTGCCCTCCGCTCGCACTGATGAGGCTCTGGGACAGACCGAGCACCTCTGCAGGCTGAGGTGTCTGAAATCCCCTTCCTCCAAGACCAAGAGTCTACCCCTGCTTAATGCAGTGAGTGGCCCACTCATGTCCTCTACGGGGTGGTCTAAAACGGTCCCATGACAGAGTCCCCCCTTTCCCGAGAGTATGGGGACATGCGCAGGCAGGTGCTAGGGAGGAGGGCCAGGCTCTCCACAGACAAGGTTGAGCCTGCCTGCAGCCAGGCTCTGGCTCTGTGGGGTCAGGAGGTGGGAGATCAGCGTAAGATACCAACTCATACTATTCTGCCCTGGATCTCCCTGTGCAGAGGGCTTGTATTTTAAATAAGAGGTAGTTTATGTCAGCAGGTGCATTAGATAAAACTGTGTGTAACCAAAACTGGTTTTGAAAATCTGCTTAATTGCCCATAAATTTCAATTTACATGGTTTAGTGTGTGCAGTACCACACACCGAGGTTTGGGAAGCACAGAGCAGAACCGAACACGGAGGGACAAGAAAGCTCCTGCGAGGACCCTCGGTGATTGAAACTCTTCTGCTTTCAAGTCCCCCATCCAGTCCGATCCCTTGCACGGATGAGGGATGGATAAATAATTCTAAAGTGTTCCTCGTCTGCAGAAGGTTCTTCATCTCAGCCTGTAGTAAGTCTTCTGACTTCAAAACATGCTCCCATTTCTTTTGAAGATTCAATGACATGGAGGAGCTGAGAGAAGCACGGAAGCATCAAGGTCAGTGTTCTTGGCACAGACTAGGGCTATCACCTGACTCCACCCTCCCCTTTCCCCAGGACACAAGGTTGGACTACATTTCCCAGCTTCCTTTGCTTCTGGGTGTGGCCATGTGGCCAGGAACGGCCAATGGAATGATGGAATGACAGGTGCTCTTTTTAAGAGCTGTGCCTGCTGCAGGTTCTTTATTCGCCTGTGCTGGCTGGGCCTCAGAGGCTTGACTCCTTGGCCACCCAGACAACAATGAGGTTTGGGGACGGCAGAGCCACAAGGTGGAAGGAACCTGGGTCCCTAGATCACTACATGCGTGGGAGCGCCTTGGAAACTGGAACAGAGTGACAGATCCTACCACGTTCAAGTCATTGCATTTTGGGGCTTGTCACAGCCTATTCTCATAGAACATATCCATCTGTTCACATATTCAATACATACGTATACAGTTATATCTATATGCTGGGTAGTTAAGAACCTTTCTGACTCCTATGTTTTACATTCACAAGTCTGAGAAATTTGGAGGATTGTTTGGAAAAATAGAAGGAGGAAGTGAGACACAGACCTAACATCTCAGCCTGATGAAAAAAAGAGAAGAATGAGGATCTGGACGTATTGTTATGTCCAGAAGCCAAGGATCAGGTATGGACTTGCCCTCCCGGTGAGCCAGGGAAGGAGGGTCGCTGGGCGTGGGGGACGATGAAGGAGAGGTGACTTCTGCCTCCTGGGCTTCTTGGTAAAAAAGAAGAAAAGCAGTGAGAAATGCACAGAAGTGTGTGGTGGTGAAGGTAGGTAGGTGGGGTGGCGGTTGCCTCCTGGGAAGACCCCAGGCTCCTGAGCACTGCATGCAGGTCGGGAGAGCCCCGATTCCCACGGCGGTGATAAGTGGGACCATGGCCTCCCAGCGGTCACCAAACCAGGCGATGAGTCTGTGGACATAACAGGTGCCCCCCGCCCAAAGTCTGTGTGCTATGATCCCGCTCACCATAACCCGTGAACAACCTCAGAAACAAGCAAAATGGGACCGCAGTTAATTTTCCTGCCAAACCATAAAAAGTAGGATTTTGGAAAGGTAATTATGTTGAGTTACAGCAAAACAAAGAAATAAATATTTCTTGATTAAGTGAGCCCTCTAGTGTGATTTATACCCAGGAGAGTCAGACCTTTGATGCTGAGCGAAAGGGACACCCCAGGTCTACCGACCCAGAGTAACTTTTCCCTCTGGTGTCTCAGCCCCTTGCAAACAAGGTGGGAGCTGCAGGGCAAGGGGAGCGCATGCAGGGTGTGCTGGCCCGAGTCTGGGGGCTGACTCTTCTTCTCACTTCTCTTCGGGGGAGGTGGAGGGACCGACTTTCATGCATCCTCAGACTCCTCCCTGAGCAGACGTGCTTCCAGGGGAGAGGAGATCTGCTTACTCTCCCCACTTAGGAAGGGAAATACAGGAACAGCTGTTTAAAATTAATTCCCTACCAAAGCCCTTTGAACTGAAAAACCTCTTTGAAAAGAAGTGGAGTCAGTGGGCAATATAAACGCTCCAAACAAAACCCAATCTGCGGTCTCTCCCTAGTGGCCAGCCTCAGGGATGCTGACGTCCTACCCTGAGCTGCGGGGATGGGGACATGAGAAGAAGGCCAGTGCCCGTTTCGCTGGGAGATGTGGCTCGAGGAGGATGGAATGAGCACGGCCTCCCGCCAGGGCATTCTTTCCATGCCGCATTGCCGGGGAAAGCCTGAAAATGAGCAGGCTGCACGAGGACAGGGGCATCAAAGCTGGGGAGGGATTGTAAGGTGGCGCTTTCCTGTGCTTCCTGGCGTCCCTCAGAGCGGAGGGGAGGTTACCTAGGAGGGTGGGTTAGGTGGCCTCTGTTCAGTCCCCAGCTCCGCCACTTACTGGATTGAGGACTTTCACAAATTAATCCCTGTAAGCCTCAGATCCCTAGTCATCCAATGGAGACACACAAGAGTATCTAAATTGTAGAGCTGAAGTGTGGATTAACTGAGATCGTGGCTGCAAGGAGCTTATCCCAGGGCTGGAGCATCCAAGGACTCGATGATTTGTGGTGCAGTTTGGTTTTTCCTAAGAAGGGCACACTGTCAAGGACACGGCTCTTCTGAGCACATTTGGAATGGGCACTGCCCAGGGACACTTGTCTGGTGTCCTTTCTCATGCTCCTCCACCTCCTTGGTCCCCTTCTGAGGTAGGTCCATGTCCTTCCAGAAGTTGACCAGGTTGCAATCCAGTCTTCCCAGCCTTGGATTCTCAGCCCTCACCAGAAACTCTCCGTGCACAGTGGTCGGGACTCTTGGGTGCAAGCCACGGAAAACCCAAGCTTAAACTGCAATGGGAACTTATCGTTTTGTAACTGCCATGTTCAGGCAAAGCTCCATCCAGTGGCTTAAACCATGTCACACTGTAGAAACCTGATTTCTGTCCATCTCATGGCTCTGCTTTTCAGGGTCAGCTTTATAGGGCTGTAAGATTTAGCAAATACAAATATAAGGAGCCCCGTTGAATTTCAGGTAAACCACGCTTAATTTTTTTAGTACAAGCATGTTGCAAATGTTGTACAGGACATACTAATTCTAAAAAAGATGTTCATTGTTTATCTGTATTTTTATCTGGCAATCCCATGGCTTTAAGAATCCTTAGTCTCCACCTGTACTTCACCCCAGCCTCCAAACACATCCCATCTCTGTTCTCCAGGCTTGACACTCTTGATAGTAAAGTAACCAATAGTATGTCCAGTCTCCACATGGAGGCAGGGATCCACCATGTTGGACGTGGCATCCTATCTCACTTGCAGAGGCTACATGTCTGCACATGACCTGCCAAAGGCGCTTGGGAAGAATGGTGCTTTCTAGATAAATGGACACAAGGTAAACTGAGCTTACCTGTGTCTGACAAATCAGCTGAGCTTGGCAGCAAGAGCCATTCTAGTGCCACCCCTGTTTTTGACAACCATTCACCTTTCTCCTGCTAAGGGCACTCAGACGTTCCCCTGAGGAGCTATCCCCACTGTCCTTCTCGGGTCGTCCAGAGCGAGCACGTGACCCAGGCCTGGACGACAAGAACTTTCATCCTTCTGGGCACAGAGATGGGTCTAGGGATGGGTATGCACCCCATGAAGAGACAACGAGGCACAAGAATTTCACTGGGGTTTCTAGGAAATGCTGCTGGATTTGAATCTTGCAGGATGTGAACCTGAATTTGAACTTCAACTACTAGAGGCACCCCAATCCCACTGTGAGGAGCTGTCTGAGAGATGGAGAGAACACAGATCCTAGTGACACTCTTTGAGCTCCTGGATCCAGCTATGCCTGAAGCCAGAGCTCACTGGACTGGTTCTATCACATGTTATTTACATGAGATGCAGAGTTGCATGAGCCCTTTGGCTTAGGCTGTTTGGGGTTAGGTTATCCATCTCCACAACTAGGAGTCCTAACCGATTCAACAGATAAGAGAGGACACACAGCCCGCACACCCCGCTGTTTAAATAGGACATGGTTTTCCGTAAAAGTAGACACATGTGTTTCAAGTGCTGATTCTAATCCCTGCAGGATTGCTGACCTTGGGCAAGCCATTTAAACTCTCTGAGCTTCCCTGTGCTCATTCATACGCTGGGCTCGATCCCACTCCATTGTTTTAAGAATTCAGTGAAATCATCTATGTACATCAAGTGGTACACATAAGAACCAGAGTCTGAACACTTGATCAAAGGTGATTATTGTTAATATTACCACCATCCTTATTAACTGGAGCCTCAAGCCTGCACATGTCTGTGTGGATGAAGACACTGTCTGTGCCTAGAAACTGCTTATCCTCAAATTGGGAAGTAAATCATCCCTAATATGTATTGGTTTAGAGACACCCATGGGAAGAAATAATTTTTGAATGGACAAGTTAGGTGACTGAGTAAGTTAACTCAAATTGACACCTGCAAGGGGAAAGGCTAATGACCCAGGCCATGTGCTCACTTTCTGCCTTTGTGCCAAAAGACAGTCGTTTTGCTAGTCGGTCGTGTGGACAAGCCTCCTGCTTTGCATGCATTCGCGTGCTCCTCCTTCACGTTCTCACGGGTATTTCTGGGCACCCTCTCTGCACCCAGCACGGTCCCGGCCTTGAATGGCACGGGACTCAGATCACCTACTTCTAAACAATTTACCATGGGAGAAGAGGACTGAAAATAATAAGCCAACAAATCAGTCTACTAGATAAACTCAGAAATGATAAGGCTTTACAGTAAATCAACGGGTATTATTATCCCAGACGGTAATGCGTGCCTTTGGTCCACTTTCCTACAGAGTCTGAGACGGAGATTTGGGCATGCATAACACTTCAGGAAACACCTGTAAGGGAATGAGGGACAGAGATGAGCAAGAATGTGTCTCAGGTAGAGTCTGCCCTGGTGGGTCCTCGGGGGGCCCCTGGGGTGTAAAGCACACATCAAGGCTGTCCACAGCTTTGGCCCACGTATCAGCTCCGGGCCGCCCTGAGGAGGAGCCCTGCCTCCCAGGTTAGGTGGCTTCTGAACACCTCGGTCATTCCCCAGAGCAGGCAGCCTTGCTGACAGCTCGGGGACTGGCCAGTCCTGTGCCCTTGGCAGCCGACGCTGACAGCTGGGGGCGTGGCTGAGAGCCAACCGCGTCCACAGAGACGATGAGGGGTTTAAGGGAGTCTAGTAAGGGTTGACATCCTTGCGTTAGTGACATGTGAAGTGCTACCTGAAGGAGAAGAACCAGCCACCTTTAGATCCAGGGGAATTTGTTCCAGGTGAGGGAGGAACCTGTGCAAAGGCCCTGAGGCACGAATGAGCTTGCTGTGTTAATACAAAAAAGGCTGGAGCCCAGGGAAGTGAGCTTAGAAAGGGAGACAGTATCCAGATCACATATTTGAGGAGAATGGACGGTAGCAAAGCCGGGAACAGTGCCTGGGAATTGGGTGTGACGTCCCAGCTTTGGAGTAGGGTGGTCGCTGTAAGGATGGGGAGAAGCAGATGGATTCGAGAAGTATTTTCGGGGTAAAGCCATCATGACTTGTAATGTCTGGGCATGTGGGATGGGAGTCAGAGGGGTTGCAAGACGGCTCCTTGCTTTGTGGCGTGAGTGACAGGGATGGCGTGGGTGCCATTTCCTGGGATGCGGAGGACAGGGCGTGGGCTGGGAGGGGTGGGGCTCACGAGGTTGACTTCCCCACGCTACCTGTGACACGTATTAGGCTTCCTCGGGGAACCATCAAAGAGGGTGCGGGATCCCTGGCTGGGCAGGTCGGGGGAGATGCTGGGGTCAGAGACTAGATGTGGGACGTGGAGCTGAGAAAAGGAGGGGCAGAGGGCCTCGTGCGGAGGCCTGGGGCCACTACATCTGGGGGCGGAGCCAAGGAGGCCAAGGAGGAAGGGCCCCTGAGGAAGAGAAGGAAAGGAACGGAGCCGAGGATGCTGAGAGCATCAGGTGCCCGACGGATGAGGGGCGTCCCTGTCCTATGTGTCACGGACAGGCGGGTGACAGGGGAACAGAGGGGCTGCTCCAACCGAAGGTGGGACCATGGCCAGTCCCAGCCACCGAGAGAAGGGAGAGCTGACCAAGTGGCTGGGGACGCTCACTCCACAGCGTCCCAGGACAGTGGCTGCAGGAAGGGAGCGGGTCTCAGGGAGGGTGTTCACAAGGGCGTCTGAATGAGTCCGCTCAGGCTGCAGGACAAACACCGCAGACGGGGCGGCCCCAGCGACAGACGTTTATTCTCGCGTGGTTCTGGAGACCCGGTGTTGGCAGGGGTGGGCTCTCCCGAGGCCGCCGTCCTTGGCTTGTGTGCCCCTTCTCCCTGGGCCCGTCTGCGCGCCCCTGCGTGCCCGTCTCCCAGTGCTGTGCTGATCTGCCCAGTGCTTAGGGCGCAGCAGAGGCTCAGAGAACAGCAGTGGGTGAAGGACTGTGTGGCATGAGGCTGTCAGGATGGGACGAGGGCAAGGGCAGGGGACGGGAGCCTCGAGACCTCCGTTCCTAATACAAATCCCCGGGCCCTTGTTCTTGGCTCTGCTTCCCCGCTGTCCCACACGGGCTGCCCGGTCCTTTGTGTCTCAGTCCCGCATCAGCCGGCCCAGCGTCCCTGGAGCAGAGACTCCGTCTAACCCTCATGCTTCTGCAGAACCCAGCATCTTGTTAGGCAAAGTGCCAGAACAGCAGAGCTCCAGTCGCCGCCACGGAGTGATGGATGGGGAGGTGACCCAGGTCCTCCAAGAGGGAAGCAGCGCCGTGAACTTGGTGGGAAGGGGGGACCGACGCCTGAGTGACGCCGACAGCCGGACCAGAACGGAAACCCCGGGAGCCACTGGGGAAGGCGGCGGGCTGCGCAAGGGAGGGTCTCGGGACTTGTGTTGGGAACTGCACTCCAGCTTTCTGGCTGAGTGTGTGTCAGGTCTTGATGCCACTGCCCTGCATGCAGACGAGGCGGTTTTCCCTTCATGCGTTCTTCGCTTTTCTCCCAGCCGTGATTTATCGTCTGCATCTCTGCCTGAAACCTAGGTGTTGTCGAGCAGGTTCCTGTAACCGAAGCTGAAGAGTGGCCTCAGGACGGGAAACCCGGCCCCTAGCACCGATTACCATAGAAATGCCCAGACCCAGGGTCCCACCTGAGCTTAAATTCTCAGACCCAAGAGTCAGAGACAACTTCGGGAAGATGAAGGTATCTGGACAATCTATCTCAGGAACCAGCCGCATCGTTAGGCAAGACGGCGCTCGCGTGCACGTGGGGTCCCATCACACGGTTCCCCTGAAAACGCCAGTCCCTCTCCGTGTACCCGACTTCGATGCCATCAGGATGCCGTGTAGACAGCTTTCACCTGTCACCGAGTGACAGGAGGAAACGGGATGCGTGAATTTGGAGGGTTTCTCTTCCATCCCTGTGAGGGCACGGCGTCCTGCCTGGTGGGGAGGCCACACAGCCCAGGTGGGCGCGAGGGTGGGCGTCGGGCGAACAGGATGCTGCTTACGGCTCCAGTGCAGTGGGAAACACACCCACGTTTTGTTTCCGCTTGCCAGTGAGGCTGCGGGGTGCTCCCTTAGCAAAAACGGCGCCGCGCCTTCAAATTAGTCCTCATCCTCCAAGCTGGGCACATGTCAAAATATTAGCATCCCTTTGGAAAGCATGGCAGATGATCATAGTGACGACAAGGTTTCACTGGCGCCGTGAAGAAGGTTGTTGTTGATGTCCTCCCACGGCAACCGGGGCCCCGCTGGCTCATCGGCAGGGCCCTTCCCGCCATCGAAGGCGTCCCCCGTGATAGCTGCCTCGAAGGCTTCATTGTTAGTGGCGAGGAGAGGGAAAACGCTGTTTCATAAAGCCACGGGCACACACACAGAGGTTTGGGTTTGGTTTTGGCATCTGGAGTGCATCTTGCCCAAAGCAGTAGCTTTTCAGTGACGCTTGTGAAGCTCATTGGGAAAACAGACCAAGCCACGTTTTGCTGGGAATGAGTGACGTTGTCAGAGAAAACAAGCAAGACACCCAGACAACGTGCTCTTGGAAGACTGGGGGTGCTCCCGTCCGTGGGTTTTCAAGAAGACTGTTCTTCCCCGCTTGGTATCCCCAAAGGTAAACGCAGGGGCAGAAGGCTTCCCTGTAATGTTCTGACTAGAAATCCACACTTCTCCTGGGGAAGCAGAGACCTCAAGGAGGATTTTTCCTCTGCCACGTGGGGGGTGCTGACTGCCAGGGGTGAAACCAGCTCCAGGAAGAGCCACAGAGCACCTTGTTTTTCCAAGTCTGGTACAGGGAGGACCAGGGATGACGTCCGGTAGGGAGCTTGCTAGAAATGCGGAGGTTCAGACCACCCACGTGCCCTTCGGTCAAAGTCTTCATTTTAACCAGATCACTAGGCAATTGGTCATATGAACATCAAACCTGAGAATTACTTCTCCAGCAAATCAGGGGACCAGGTCATCCATTACCCCTGACTGTCCTCCTGGAGGATCACCTCCCAGTTTCATTAGGTGAATTCACTGGAAACAGGATTCATTATTGAGTTCCTACTTTGAAATTCCATGATTTTTAACAGTGTGGTCCCACGAGGTTCTTCATAAACCGGTATTTCTTTATTATTAAAATACAGCCCTGTCATTAAGAGCATTTGCACCTGACTTCTAATTCAGGGTCTCCAATGACTTTATTGAACCAGTGATGAGCTCATGAGAAACGCACCAAGTTCACATGTAGCTTATACTGGCCGCCGTAAAGAAAATGCATTCTCTCTCTCGTGAGACCCATCGTGTGGACTAAAGAGAATGAACTTGAAGTGACCAGCTTTCCTCTAAAAAATGGGGAGCTGGACATGAGCATTATAAAGAATTGGGGGCATCTTTACTCCCCTGCCTCTCCACCTGGTGCGAATACTTCTTGCAAAACTGCGGGCTCTTTAAGGGGACAGAAAGCAGGACAGCATCCACCCCAACAATGACGTCCCTGCCATGGTATTTGTGGGTCTGGAGTTTGCAGAGGGTGGAATTCGGGGTGGTTTTCATTAGTGCGAGTGTATCGCATGGACGTACCCTTGAGCTGCTCATATGGAGACACAGTGGTCCCGCCTCAATTCTCTAGCAACAGCTCTGAGTACTTCACAGATTTGAGGCCAGTCTGCTGCTGGTGTGATTTGACCATCCTCAGATATTGCCAATCCACACCCTGCCCCAGACGCTTGCGCATGCACACACACACACACACACACGCGCGCGCGCACACACTTGTTTTTCTTTTGACAAAGACCAAGAGGTCTTTTCCTGGCAAGAAGATGCTCTGCAATGGTTTGTTTTATAACACAGTTATTTTTACAGCTACAATATTTTGCATATGCAGTAATATTAACAGAAGTGGTACAAAGTATCTTTAAGAATATATTTACCAAATTAAAATTGGAGCCCTACTTGAAGAAGGAACACAGACACCCCCTAAATCTGCTACGATCTAAGTTACAATGTGTTTATTGACTACCTTATTTCTGTGCCCCTTGCTAACTTTAAAAAGAAGCTAAAACTACAGGCCACATGCTCAGAAAACGTGACCTACAGCGGAGTTACACGAAATGAAGTGTTTGAGATAGACCCCCAGCAGTTCGGCTACTGCACACCGGGACACGGGAGAACGGAGATCAAGGTCAGAAGGACGGCACTCCACGTTCATTGAGCAACCATTTCAGACCGTTGCCAGGCCCCGGGTCCCCTGTACGTCCCGAAAACCTTGCCTGAGATCAGGGACCTCTCCGGCCACAGAGGAGCAGCCCTTTGGCAAGGGCGTGAGATTAACCACTGAGAAGATTTTGCAAGGATAGGTCCATTTAGGGAAATAGCATCTAAATAACTCACCGATCACTCTTCCATGAGAAATTTCTCTCTGTATCGGTACCCAAAGATAAGATGTTTGCTACCAAAGGCACCATTTTGTTAAATAGCAGCTTTTATGGGGAACTCCGTTACTGGCAAGTCTGAAAACTATCCGGCCAATCTGTAGACAGCATGTGAATGTTTTTCAGATAGCTTTCAAGGACACTTAACGATAAATCTATGAAAAGTGAGCTACTTACAAGCCAGGGATTTATGGAATTTGCCAGTTATTTCTGTCCCTTCTTTTGTCAATAGCATTAAGATTTGCTGTTTGTGCAGAATTGTCCATTGACCTAAATCCTAGCAAGCTATCAAAATCTGTTTCTCAGATAAAGACGTGCAGGACTGTGATACATTTATCAGTGCCGGGCACACAGCCACTCCACAGAGGGGGCCCGTCTTCTTTCAGCGCCAGACAAAGGTGGGGGGGGAAGTACCGATGGATCACAACCCACTTACACAGAGAGTTCTCCACAATTATTCAGTGCCTATTGTCTAAAAAGTCCGATAATAGAATCCCTGTCTTCTGGTTTCCTGCGAACTTTTAAAGTATAATGATACCCAATTTGTTTACCTAATGCACAGTCCCTGAGGATTACTGACAAGGCCGGCATGATTTATTGTTCTCACATTATGCAAAGTGCTCTGGATACAGCATGCCTCATTATGCAAAATGAAAACCATTGCTGTTCACTTGAGTGAGTCTCCAAGTAGCAACACCAGGTGCCCTCCCTGCCTATTCCTCTGTTTGCCAGTGTCCCTTAGTGTCACTGCCAAGACTTCAAGACAGGATCCCAAGTAGAGTCTTGTGGGAAGAGATGCTAATCTGGACCAAAGGCTGGGGTCCCCATACCAGCAGGAACAGACGGGTACAGAAGGGGCTTAATAATAGAAAGGTGAACCTCCGGGTCTTAGATCATGGGTGGGAGGGGGGGAAGGTAGGTGTGTCTAAAACAAAACTTTCGTAACAGGCATGGCTTTCTCCCTCTTATTTTATGTTTCTTGGCTGGAGGGATTTGGGTTCCTGTGCTTGCGAGTCTTAAAAAGGAGAGATTTATTCTTCTCAATAAATTCAGAGATTTATTCTCAGTAGACCCAAATCTTAGAGGCATCTATGTCAAATTAGAGCCTCATCATTATTGTGAAATATTTGATAATTAAAAAGTTCTACTGGATTAGAGACCAGCTCAGATGATCACAAGAAAAGTTCAACATTAAATCTGTCAAGGAAAAAAAAAAAGGAGGTAGTTTCCACTGCTGTAAATTTTTGAATGCCTCTAAAAAATGGTTTAAAAAAATGGTTTTTATCACTTACTCATCAATGATGCCTATCAAGAATTTGAAAGGCTCATGAAAAAAAAAGTCAGTGTGGCCACTTCAAGAATAAAACCAGATATTTAAGTTATGCTCAGGCATGCAAGCCCAAGTCTCTCATTAAAAATTTATTCAAAATGTTGTTTGGAAGTTATAAACACATCCAGTATCCAACCTGTTTCTTACCTGCTTCCATTGCCTTTTCCTCATTGTGACCATATAATGTGAAGGACACCATTCTTCAGGCAGGATCCTTCCCCAACCCCCAAGATGCTCTGAAGCCCCTCCCACTTCCCCAGGGCCCCTCAAGTTTCCCAAGGAAGGTAAGGCTTGGCAGTCCTGTCCCAAGGATGACTCCACACGGGGAAGAGCTCCCTTCTGCCCCATCCTCTCTTTTTTTTTTTTTTTTATTCTTATGTTAATCCCCATACATTACATCATTAGTTCTAGATG
>NC_138381.1:79608192-79624234 GCF_054177405.1 Leptonychotes weddellii
ATTAAGAATTCCTCATATCAATGAGATCATATGATACATGTCTTTCTCTGTTTGACTTATTTCACTCAACATAATACCCTCCAGTTCCATCCACGTCGTTGCAAATGGCAAGATCTCATTCCTTTTGATGGCTGCATAATATTCCATTGTATATATATACCACATCTTCTTTATCCAGTCATCTGTTGATGGACATCTTCTGCCCCATCCTCTCTTAAAACCCCCATCTCTGTGTAGACAGGAACCTGCCCAGGCCCTAGCTGACAAGCAGTTCTCTGTTGGAGCCTCTTCTTCTGCACCAAGAGAGACCCAGGCAGAGTGAGAGACAAGGGAGCCAAGAGCAGGCCGGGGAGGCAGAGAGCGCAGGGGGCCAAGAGGGGTCCTCCTGAAGACACACCTGGTCTCGAGGCCAGCCTGGGCCTTAACTGCTCACGCTTTTCACGCCACGCCCATCCCTCCCAAGCCCTCGGCTGCAATGAAAACGATAAAAGCAAACTAACTTGAGATACCCGTGGGCGCTAGGAGTTCAATCTAGCAGCAAACTTCACATCACAGGGAGGGACTGACTCCAAGCGAGGATGAGCCCAGCGCCAGGGAGTAGAGATCCAGGGACTGTCCTTCCCTGGCCTGGGAGTGACCCAAAGGAAGCAGGAGAGCACACAGCCCCGGACTCTCCTAGGTGGTGCTCTACATCATTGCTGGGCTGGGTCTCCAAGGTCAAGGAACCACGAGGAGAGGAATTCTCCAAAGAAGGGAAGGGGCAGGCTTGGGGTGGGGGGAGCCCTTCTAGACCGAGCCCCAGTCATTCATTGGGGTCCTAGCCATGTCTGGCCAAACTCTTGACTTTCCAGGGTCAGGGGACATCCAACTACATTTGGATTCCTCCTATGGAAACCTGAGACCACGGTGATGGGAACCAGAGCCCACATCACCACGGGCTTCTGTGGGCTTCGGCTCGGCTTGGAATAACAGAGAATTTTGCTTTAGAAAGGACCGCACTTTCCCCCCTTCAAAGAAATCTACTATGTGCCCCCAAGAGCCAGCCCTGCATGGTCCAGAGGGTGGAAGAAATGTGGAGAAGTTAGCAGCAGACAGGGTAAGTGTCTCAGGCATTAACAACTAGCTCACTTTCGCACAAATGCTTACATGAGGCCAACAATGCGGTGGGCTGAGCAGGTCCCCAGGCCGGTCGGAAAACGCGGTATCTGAATGGAGACGCTCCCCTAAAGGTCCAGCTCGTCGCACCAAGCAGGGCTCCCACCTGCATAGCAGCTCCTACTTTTCCGAGACTCGGAAATCCAAGATTTTATGGAAGATTTACTGAGGTTAAACGTGTCAGTGAAATTTAAATAAAGCCCTGTGAACGACCAAGGTCTCCTTCAATACGTGAGTGGATAAATAAACTGTAGTTTATGCAGACAATGTAATATTGTTTAGCACTAAAAAGAAATGAGCTATGAAGCCATGGAGAGACATGGCAGAAACCTAACCACACATCACCCAGTCAAAGAAGCTGGTCTGAAAGGGCACCCACGCCCACCCTCCACCTCCACTGCAGGATTCCACCGCTGTGACGTTCTGGAAAAGGCAGAACTTAGAGAAACAACAGCAGGATCAGTGGTTGCCAGAGGGCGGGGTGGGGGAGATTTTAGGGCAGTGAAAGTCCTCTGTAGGAGACCATAATGGTGCAGACAGGTCGTTGTACATCTGTCCAAACCCACAGAATGTCCAACACAAAGAGAGACCCCTAATGTACCCTACGGACTCGGGGGATGATGATGTGTCAGTGTGGGTCATCCCTGTAACAGATGTCCCATCTGGTGTGGCTGCTGGCAGAGGGGAAGGCAGTGCGTGCATGGGGCAGGGGCTAGATGGGAGAACCTCAAACTGCTCTAAACAAATAGTCATTAAAAAAAAAAAAAAAAGGCACTGCCTAGACCAGGCACAACCTATCTGGCTCGTGGGACACCAGGGTTCAGCCGCTGATCCAAAGGGAGAAGCTACTGTCATCTAATTGGTGTTTAAGAAAGACACTTAGGAAATAGGATTTTCTCTTGCAGGATAATTGTCGGTTCCTAAAACTCGGTGAGCAATAGTGCATTAAATAAATGTTAGTCTAATGGACCTCAGCAAAATAATGAATGTTGTGGCGAAGGATATTTTTTTCCCACTAAAGAAATTTTTAGGAATGTAGAGTTGGTACTCAAGAGAGAACCGACGGAGAGTTCCAGCAACACGTGAAGCACGGTGGCTGAGTATGCAAACCTGGGACGGAAGCTGTAAACAGAAGTGTGGCCATAATAGGGGGAGATGGGGCCTGAGAATTCCCTAGGGCTATGCTCCTTCATATTTGATTTCTTAACTTAATTTTTTGGGGGGGTGGGGTTTAGAAAAACAGAAAACTTAGAAAACCTTTTAGCAAGAGATGAAACAACGAATTAGAGCAAATCCTTGGAGGGCATCCATTCACTGGGAATTCTATCACCCCCAAAAGATGGTCTCACAAGTGGGAACTGGGCACTCACAGAAAAATTCTCCCCAGCTCGGTGGCGGGATGAGGCATGCTGCCAACAATGCAAGCACCAAAGGATGATCTCATGTTGGACGCGGTTGGATCAACGCACTGGGAAGTGATGCGACTTCATAAGGGACAGCGCCAGATAACCCTGTTGTAGCTGAAGTTAAGTACACTAATGTAGCTTGAATTAATTTTCTTGGTGTTAAAGTGCAAACTGGCCTAATAAAAGTGACACATTGACTTTTCCTGAGAATAATGTGCGGCTTATGAGGAATGGCAGCTCAAAGGAAAATTAGCCTCAAGACAATGTTAATTACACTTTATCCATTAGTAGGAGGGTAATTGAACTACTCATTTCACAGCAAAGAAAACCCTGCTGGCTTCATAAAGGGAAACTATAGTAGTTAATGTTCTCATTAAGGCCCAAAAATGGGGCTGGGGAGAGGGGACGGGAAGGGGGATGCACATTCTATGGGGAGACACCCGCGAGGGCCATTTTGTTAGTTCTTCCAACACGGCTGAGGTCCCTGTGATTTGTCAGCAGGTATGGCCGGAAGGGCATGAAGGACAGGTACGATGGTGGAAGCCGAGGCCTCGCGTGTAAAGCCTGGTGTTAATAGCGATGCACGCATTCACCCTGGGAAGGCACCAAGCTAGCCGATTATCGCAGTCTCAGTTTAAACCAATATAATTGCCTTTACAGTACATTCATAACGCGGTTGTCTCTTCTAAAACAAAATGAAAATCAAGTGATTCATTTTTTACAACAAATGTGCCTTTCCTTAGATATTTTACTAAGTCGAAGTCATCCCCCCTCCTCCCCTGCATAACTTGGGAAGTCAGTGGAGATGAGCTCATGCCCAGGCCACCGGTGGATAGATGCAGTGATCTCCCAATGGCGTGACCTTGAATTTTGTTGATGGAGAGGCGTTTGTTTTGCAAATTTTTGAATAATGTGGCTAATCTAGATTGTAAACCCACTGAGAATAGAAAGAATCTTCTTGATGCCCCAGTGGTGGACCATCTGCTCATCTGCATCCAATTATCTTCCATTTCTAGATAAATGGGACCATGAAAGCCCTAATCCCAGCCCACATCCGCTCTGAGGGTTGGATGCTAAGGGCTCACAGCTCCTGGGTCTCCAGAGAACTGGTTTTGGCCAATGGGCCTGTCCTATCTTGGTATTATCTGGAAGGTTATGCTCTCCCCCAAACCACCCAAACCACCTCCCATGGCTGCCTGATGGGGCAGACAAAAGACCATCGTCCTTGCCTCCTGGGGACTCTGCTCAGAAATGCTATTCATGTCCCGGGTCTTTCTCTGGGGTCAGGCTGCTGATGGACTTGTGCAAACCCTTTGCCTGCTTCTTGCCCTGCCCTATTATTCCCTTCCCTCCCCCTCCTGAGAATGCTCCCTCAATCAATCGCGTGGACAAGAATCTGCTTCCTACTTCTAGAAAACCCAACCCAGGAAGGAGTCGGAGACGTGATATCCGTAACCCAGAGATCAGATCAGAGTCAGCAAGGAGCTGAGGGTTGCTGAGGGGGCGGCTGCACCCTGACCCCTCCCTGGGCCAAGTTCCAGAGGCAGGCGGGGCACCTGCAGGTGAGACCAGGACTATGAGAGCAGAGGGAACAGGTCTCTTCCCCCAGTTCTGTCCCGGAGCAGAAGCGGGGAGCTGACAGAGCTGACGAGGCTCATGTTACCCCCCGAGGATGGCAGCGCAAGCATGAAGAAACAAGCGCGTGAAAATCAGGCTCAAGACGGGCCAGAGCCTCCTGCCCCTCCCGGCGGCACCTGCTGTAAAGGCACAGACATGGCAGCAAAGCTGGCAATCCACGGGGGTCCGCGGTCCCGAGAAGACCAGGGCTCATCTGGCTTCCCTGACAACCAGACGCCAGGGGGGACGGACGGATCTGGAGGCTCGGCGCTCTTCCCCTGGACCCAACGCATGGTGTGGCACCACCCTAGACCAAGTGAGTTCAGACTCCGGATCGACCATCTGAGACACAGGTGCGATGCAGGCAATGTGAGAATTAGGCTGAGAGGCACACAAATTGGAGGAATGTACATTTCTTGCACCTCTAAGTAACCGGGAGGACAGTTGTGGCCGGTGGCGCCTCCTACGCATTTCAGACTGTGACCACCTGCGGGACAACGAGGCCAGGGAAAGAGGAAGGGGCTGGTGCTGAGGCCGGACGGACACACGCTGGTCAGTCACGTGCATCTGGTGGGAATCCTGCTACCATTTCCGGCCATCGGTGCCAGAACGTGTGCGTTTGCCGGCACAAGAAGACAAAAAATCCGTGCTTCCCCAGAGTCTCCTCAGAGGCTGTGTTCACACTAAGTAACAGAGGGGGCTCGTCGGGCTCCTGATCTGTCATTCCTGCGTGCATGCAGCAATTATTTACTGAGCACCTACCATAAATCAGGCGCTCCTCTCGGCTTTGGGCATTTAGCAGTGACAGCGACGGAAAAGGGCCGCTGTTACCGAGATCGAAGCGTAGTGGGGAAGACATGTGAATAAAGGCATCGTCAGTATAACTTCAGACGGTGATAAGCACTCTGAAGATGATAAAGTGTGTTCCCTACACACCAGTCCCTCTCACGCGTGATTTACCTGGATTCAGCCCTAGTGCCCTCATCAAAACCTCACGAGGTGCGTGCAACTGTGGTCCTAATTCGATAAAAGCAGAAATGAGGGGGGTGGGGGCGAGCAGAGAGTAAGAGATGCGCCCAAAGTCATCGCTAGGAAGAGGGTGGAGCGCGTGGAGTGGCATTAGGCTGTGGCCACCATCCACCTGTCTCGGTCACGGCTGCAACCAGCAGGCCAGCGTGACCCAGGGAACTAACCGGTGGGGTCAGACGGGCGATTCTTTGGGGAGAATGCTCAACGGCAGCTCAGGGGACCTGAGGGGAGCGGAAAGGGGATAAGCAGGTGCAGTTGAAGGGAGAATTGTTCCAGGCAGAGGACGCATCAACATGGCAATGAGCTGGCCTCTTAGCAGAACAGAAAAAGAAATCTTCATGAAATTGGTCCCCACATGTACTCACATTTCTAAACTTCCACGAGGAGCATTCTTAGCAAAGAGCCCCATTCCGCACACTGGAGGGGTACCTCACCTTCTTCCCCTTTCCGGACACGATGTGGGTTCGTGGGGCTGGCGGGTCCGACTCGGCGTCAGGAGCCTCATGCACAACTTCGCTTGCTGCGCAGCAGAAATCCTTCCCAATCATGGTACCCGCTTTTCCCCCTATTTCCGAAATGGGTTTATTACACTTGCATAAACAGAAAAAAATGCCTTTGACAAAGTGGTTTTTTTTCTAAAGCACTGAATGATTTTCAAAACCTCTCTCTGCAAACAGACCTGCCCTCCACTGCGCTTGATGGCAAGATAAGGCGAACAGCCGCACAGGGGGAACCGGCTGGGCTTCTGTCCTCTGAAAGTCCCAGGCCCCTGAACAAGTAACCAGTTGCTCTGTGACAGAGATCAAGTCGTCCGCACAGTTTCCATTCGGTCAAGCAATGACCTCCTGCCTTGGGGGGTGGTGAGTCAGCAGAGACGGCCCCTGACATTCCTCCTCCTGTGTGCATGCATGCCGTGGGGGACAAGCGAACTCACCCCTCCCCTTGACGATGGGTCTGTCCACACATTGGGATATGTTCAGCCATGAAAGAGGAGGAAGGCCCCGACATCTGTTACCACATGCATTCACCCCTAAAGCACTACGCCGAGGGAAAGAAGCCAGACACAAAATGGCCCATATTGTATGATCCCATGTCTGTGAAATGTTCAGAAGACATCCACCCATAGATCGAATGCAAACGGGTGCTTGCCTGGGGGGGTGGTGCTGGGGGGAAACCAGTTAATGGGGCTTCCCTTCACAATGGTGGAGATGTCTTGGAACCTGAAGCTAGATGGTGAATGAACTGAGCTGTTCACTGAAATGGTTAGTTTTATGTTATTTGAGTCTGCCTGCCTCCCCCAGTCAGTCCACCAGGATCTGCTGAGAGGAGAGGTCGTATCCAGATTTTCTTCGGCCGTAGGTCCTTGTCAAAATGATACAACTTCACCAGTCATACCTTGCTGTGTCATATTTCTATTTATTCAGATAAGATGTTTTTTTTTTTTAATCTGCTATTAAAGATTTTCTTCTTGCTAACAAGAAAGGTTTATTTTAAAAGAACAGTTTATAGAAAACTGTGGCAACCAACCCCTGAGTCCAATTCTGGAGAGAAGTTTTCTCTAGTTTTTGGGTTCATTAGGAAGAAAACAGAACTAAAAATAAGATAACTAGAATCAGAATTTCAGACATACCAGCTTGCCACAATCCACTTGAGATCATTATACGGGAAAAACAGCTGATGATAAATCCAGAAAGAGTGCAGAACCCAAAATATATGTGGGCATTGGTGTTTCACTTATGGTGTTTAATAAAATTCAGAAAACATATCACCAGTGCCATATTTGAAGCTGTCCTCATCTTCTTATAGTTCAGCTGGGATATTTTTTAGGGATGATGAGCATGATAGTCTACTGGGAATGTGACCAAGGAGACAGGCTTGAGGGGGTGCACTGGGGGATTATTTTCGAGCGTGAAACACTGGGAGCACGGCAGATGGCTAGATAAGCTAGGGGCTAGGCACAGTGAGCAACTCTGTTACGGAGGCAACAATGCTGTGTGTTTATCACATTAGTTCCTCCTCCTGGGAGCAAAGAAAAGATTTCTGGGTCTCCCTCTCTTTCAGGCTGAGGCAGGTGACTGGGTGTTGGCCACCAGGAAGGAGTACAGGGTGCGAGGTGTTCTTTCTGTTCAAAAGCAGCGAAGAGTAAGCGAATGCCCCTAGCACCAGATCTTGGCATCTGAAGAATGGCTCTCGTAAAGGAAGCCAGGCTCCTTGGGGAAACGGCAGGCTCTGGCGTAGGATAGGAAAAGCACAGGATGAGCCTGGGACCTCTCACAGTGGCAGAAATTAAGGGAATGCTTAGAAGGGGGTGGTCGCATCCTGCAAGGACACAAGGGCCAACTAGAAGCATTCCAAACGGACAGATCCGGGACAATTCAAGCAAGAAAATAAATAATGATAGCAATGAATGACAATGCACAGAATAAAACAAATATCCATGTGTCCATCAGGGATATAGATACATAACTGAATAAATAAATGAATTACTTTTCTTTTTTTTTTAAGTAGGCTCCATGTCCAGCGCAGAGCCCAGCACAGAGCCAATGCACGGCTTAAACTCACAAGCCTGAGATCCAGACCTGGGCAGAGGAGTCAGCCGCTTAACAGACTGAGCCACCCAGGCACCCCATGAGTAAATGAATTCCAATTAACAAACAGAAGGAATGGTGGAAATAGAAATTCACCTTTTGGCAGACACCACAGAGATGACTGTTTCAGAGTCAAATCAAGGGGTGCTGAGATTTGTGGGCAAAGTACAACAGTTAGTAGGCTATTTACCTAGTCTCAAAGCCTCTCTAAGCTTATTTAATACGTAGGGGAGAACAGAGGATTCACACTTGATGAACCTGGCGATGCCACCTTAACCAAATGCTCAAAGCCAACCTCACCTGTAACGAGATACATCGATGTCATCTACGTGTTGACATGACATGGTCACAGCATCGCTCCCAAGCTCTTCATGCCCAAAATGTATAACCTGAATTTAATCGTGAAGAAACACTAGCCAAACCCAAACTGAGGAGCATTCTACAAAATAACTGGCCAGTACTCACTTAAAATGGCCAGAACATGAAAAACTCAACTGGTCTAAGGAATGACCCCAGGATGAAGAGGTTAAGGACACGAGGCACTGATCTGCAATATGTGGCCCTGGACTGGGTCACTCATGCCAGGAGAGGGCATTCACGTGGCAACTGGTGGACTTTGGACAGCTCCGTAGTTATCAACAGTTCCGTGTCTGCGTTTACCTCCTGGCTTTGACCATTGCCTTGTGGTTCTGCACCATGTTAACATTTAGTGAAGCTGAACAAAGGGACTGTGGGAATTCTTCCTATTCGTTTTGCAACATAGTTTTGAGCCTAAGCTTGTCTCAAAATGAAAAATGAACAAATGAAAGTCAATGTATTTCCTCCACCTCTCTCTTCCCCTTCCATGTTAATTTTGGAAGTCATGCACTGAGGTGGGAGCATCACGAAATGGGAAATGTCTGGATCCCTGAGTCACTGGATGAGAGAGCACCCTTGCCAAACTGAAGTTAACTTCACATGAATGAGCTATAAATTTCTGTTGTGCAGGGACACCAAGCTTTCAAAGAATATTTGTTACTGTAGTATAAACTACCCTATTCTGATTAAGGCAACTGTGGGACACTTAACAGAAATCGCTAGTTCTATTTGTATAGACCTGGGTAGATCTCTAGAAACATTGTTGATTAAGGAAAAAGTAAGTTGCCAAACAATAGCTACAGAATGAAACATTTTATGCTGAAATAAAATCATGAAAGTTGGATACAGCTTTCACATTTGCAGGAATGTGTGTATAAAAGCATAGGAAAAAACTCCAGAAGGATACCCACCCTCAAACAGTGGTCATCTCTGATGAGGACAGAAGGCCTCGGGATGTGGGATAGTAACCTTACCCGCAATATTTTAAACATGATGATATATTCAGGAATCATTTTTGTAATTAAAATTCACAATAAAAGCAGGCAGTCTGTTAAGCTGTTGACCTCGGCTAAGTGATTTGCAAACCCATGGCAAAGATACATTTTCATTATAGACATCATTAATTTGGCAGGGCCAGATTCCCTGTTTACTGTCTAATGAAGTTGCATTTCCTCAGAGAATTAAGTCCCAGACTCAGAGCTGAAGGCAGAAATTGCATAAAGTTCATTACTCTTAACATTTTCCTTAAATTGTCCATAAAGTACAGGGTAGATGGCTTCCTGTATCCAAAGCAGTCCAGGGGTGTTCATGGCTTAAATGTTATGGAATCACTGAACTCCACCAAAGAGAGAGGCCAGACATAATTCCAGCTGCAGATGTCTGAGCAAAAGCCTTCCACTTTTAAGTCAGATACAAAATCCCTATCAGTCCCTGGAGCATGGCCAGAGAACCAAGTCTGTGTGATTTCTTCTGTTCTGTGTTATTACTATGCTTCGTTTTAATGCATGCAAATACATGTGTCCACTGTTGGGGAATTAAGCAAAATAATGAGGTTTCATCTTCCTGGGGTTCATTCCTAAAGAAAGTTCAAATGTTATGGCAGTCAGGATACAACATTGCTTTACGAGGCTTTCGTAAAAGGGACGGTGCGCTGTCCATAACCTTTCCTGGTCTTCCTCTGGCTCTTCCTGCCAATGATCTCGAAAAATTACAATTCTTTTGTTTTGTTCTTACCCTTATGACTTTTTGTCTAAATCTGAGCTACCAAACTGAGACTCAGTCCCTGCCCCTTCCCTCCCCACCGGGGTGGGCCAACTTGGGAGAAACTCGCTCATGACTGTTGTAAGGGCACATGGACGCTGGAAGAAGATGCTCAGTATACACTGGGGAACAGACTATGGATTTGGCATCTGAGTTCTCTGCAGGGTTGTTCTGACTTGGCTGCGAAGGCAGCCCACTGTCCACAGAGCTCCCTCCAGTGCTCGAGGTCTCCCCAGGTCTTGCTGGGGTTGTGGGAGGGGTGGCAGAGAAGAGAAGCTCTCTGGGAGAAGAGCTTGGGAATGACTCCAAGTCCATTGTACGGCAGCAATTCCTGGCCTGAGAGGAGGCAGGGAGGCTGGGGGCCACCAAAGCAAGTGTCATGTTGATGGGAAAAGGCAATGGGCTTGCTACAGCGAATCAGAAAGACAGAGCGAATGGGTTTGTAGAGGCCACGTGAGAAGCCATGAGGTTGTGGGAGATGGGGAGGACGGTTTCTAGCATGAGTCCACGGCACAGCCTGTGGCAGGAGAAGCCCTGTGGGATGCTGTAATTAAAGCCTGCCCGCCACATTAGAATACCTACAATCACAAGACAAAGAACCGTTCATCAGGGACAGCATTCATGTCCGTCGGCCCTGTTCACATTCTTTCTGTGATTTAGCAAAATAAAGTCATTCTCATCAATAAGACTTCCATGTCTTCCTTTCTGTTGCTGATAGAAAGCTTGGTCCCCATAAAGAGACCTCCTCTCCCATTTCCAAAACGCAGCTCTGATGCGGTCAGCAGAGCACCAACGGAAGAACCCATCATCTTACTCTCCACTGGTCTGCCTCAAGGTGGCGGTAACTAACACTGGAGCAGCCAAAGATCCTTCTAGAAAAGAAGGAGCCAGGAGAGCCCCTCATTCTGGCCAGATCACATCCATGAGAGCAAATGACATTGATCCATCCCTTAAGGAGGATCCTTTAACCAGAGAAGGGCCAGGGTTAATCAAAGGAAAACAGACCAGCACATCTGAACCCTGTTCTTGAGCACCTCAATTCCAGCCTCAGCCTCTGGCTCCCCATATCCTGCCACCAACTGTCACTGGTGTGACAGACATGGGTGACACAAGTCTCATCACCCAGAGAATCCACTTGCTATTGCTGAGGATTATAAAGACATTACTTTTATTAATACGCGACAGATGGTTGGGTGAGAGCAGACGTGAGAATAAAGAGTGGAGAAAGCAGAAAAGGGAGATAAACACTTTTTCCTGGCTTTTGATTTCCAAACCTACACCGTACAAGAAAAAGAATATGGGCTGTATTGAGATTGAGGGAATATTCGGTGCATAACAGCAAGGGATCCTTAACTTCTGGATTCTGGAATGTGTCAGCGGGGAGAAGAGATCAATGGCCGGTTCTCACACGAAGCCTTGGTCTTCTGCTTCCCAGAACAAGGTAAGCAGAGGTGGGGCCTGCAAAGGAGGAGCCCTGCTGTGTGCTTCTCGAGGAGGCTTCCCAGGGACAGGGGCAGTCTGCAGAGAGAGGGGCTGCCCGAGACTTGACGAGGCTGGCAGGGCTTCACAGAGCATCTTGGAGATACAGCACGCCCCGGGCTGACGAGAGGCAGTGTGGGACTCTCGTGTGCCAGGAGTGGCTGGGGAGTGCTGATGGTCTTGGGACCTGGAAAGACACTACTAGGGGAGGTAGGGTAAAAGGTTCTCAAGGTGACTTGTGTGCAGTGGGCTTTCCTGGGCCCGGCGTAAAAGCAGGTAGGGGCACTTGGAATCTTGGAAGACACCTGCAGGAACACATCCCATGAGTCAGATGTTCCCCTCCCATCTGCTCTGGAAACATATTCTGGGGCCTCCCTGTATGCAGACACAAGCCGAAAGGAGAAGGGGAGGTGGGGAGATTAGGTTTGGGACAACTAGCTTGGCAGAACTTGGAAACTTAAAAAAAATGAAGTTATTGAAAGGTAATAAAAGTATTCATCTTGCATTGCTACGTATATGGCTTAGGACATTATCGCCACATCTGATCTTGAACATTTATGTCATCAGAATACAGTGAATTATATGACTGACGTTCAATGCTTCTACTGTGACTCAGAACACACTTCAAGACTCCACGCCTCGAATGCAAATTCTGGGTCATCAATGGCTTGGCAGTTCTGTATGTCTGTCTCATAATCTGTAAAGCAAGGTCATTAGATGAAGTATTTTATAAAGTGAAACATTACAGGGAGGTTGATCGTAAAACCATCAACTGCCCGCCCTGTGTTGGTGATGTGCGGCTCGAACGTGGAAGGCGCCGTGGGGAGGTGTCTCACTGTGGCGTGTAAGAACTCCCAGTACAGAGCCCCGCCTGCCTGTCAGCACGAGTCCAGGGACAGGGGACAGCGGCAGGGCGACAGGGGCTCTGGGAGGCTGTGTTTCTCACAGAGAGCTCCTCTTCCTATTTTCATCTCACCCTGCCGATTTCCAAGACACCCAGAACCCCCAAGTCCTAGACTTTTTTGTTTTTTTTTTTTCCTTTAAAATCGACATATGCCCCCCCCACCCCCGCCCCACCCTTCTGCAGGTGGCGGGCTGCCTCTGGGCTGCTAATTCAGCTATCGCCTGACAGTCTTCTTCCCATCTTTCAATACTTTGTTGAAATCTCTTCTAGGACTGTTCAGTTTTTTCTTCTGTTTGATGGGTTTTTTGGAAAACAAGTACTGTTGTGATGGTAAATTTTATGTGTCAACTTGGTTGGGACACAGGGTGCCTGGATATTTGGTCACATGGTGTTCTGGGTGTTTGGGGATGAGATTAACATTTAGAGCAGATTGCTCTCCATCACGTGGGAGGGTCTTATTCAATCAGTCGAGAGCCTGGAGAGAACAAAATGATTGGCTTCCCTCGAGCAAGAGAGAATATATACCAATTCCAACTGGTCTGTATCTATCTATATTGAGAGATACCCAATTGAGTCTGTTGCTCTGAGGAACCCTCACTAATACAACCATAAATACAAGTAAGCGGTCCTCCATGGACATCAAGACTCAACAACAGTGACACTCTTCTGATTACTGTTTATGGACCAGCAGATCTTGAATACATCATCTCCTTCAGTCCTCCCAAAGGTGTAGCAGAGAGACGCTTGGAGAAGGTAAATGGTTTGCAAAGGGAAAATGGCAGTAAAGGTATTTTTTAATTAAAAATTTTTCTACAGCTTTACTGAAGTATAATTAACAAATGAAATGGCAATACATTTAAAGTGTCCAATGTGATGATTTCATATATGTATACACTATGAAGTGATTACCACAATCAAGTTAATGAAGACATATATCACCTCACAGTTTCCTTTTTTTTTTGGTGAAAATGTTTGAGATCTACTGTCTTAGTGGATTTCAAATACACAAGACAGTATTGTTAAGTATAGTCACCACCCTGTACATCACATCCTCAAACTGTATCCATCTTGTAGCTGGAAGTGTTTCCCTTTGGCCAATGTCTTATGTCCCCCTCCCTGCCCAGCCCCTGGCAACCGCCCCTTTCTTGTTTTTATGACTGTTGTTTAGTTTTTTTAAAGATTTCACAAATAAGTGATACCATACTATTTGTCTTTCTCTGTCTGGCTCATTTCACTTAGCATAACATCCTTGTAAGGAATGTAAGTTGGTAGAGCCATTATGGAAAACAGTATGGAGGTTACTCAAAAAATTAAAAATAAAACCACCCTAGGATCCAGGAAACCCACTTCTGGGTATATATACACAAAGGAAATGAAATCGGCATCTCAAAGAGGTATCTGTGCTCCGTCTTCATAGCAGTGCTATTCACACAGCCAAGATATGGAAACGCCCTACATGTCCATCAATGGATGAATGGATAAAGAAATTGTGGAGCATGTGTGCGTATGCACACACACACACACACACACACACACACACACACACTGGAATATTATTCAGCCCTGAGAATGAAGGAAATCCTTCCATTTGTGACAACAGAACAGGAATTGTAATCTAAGCCCAGTGCCCACTACAACAGAGATACCTCCCTCATCATATCTAAAACACCTTTACATTCTGTTCTAGAAGCAACAAGATGTCCTTTGGGCAGCATCACAGGATCCCTGTGTTATGTTCTTTGTTTTCATGCTTCTCATAGCCATCCATCATGGTCAGCAGACAAGTGTTAGAAGTTTCCAATCTACACTCTTGTTTCTACCCCGGAGTACCAGGAAAGTCTAGGTGAAATCTTAACTCTGCTTTCTCATCCCTACACTTCCCTCCCCACAGTGCACTAATATCCTAGGTGTGTGTGTGGGGGGGTGTCCTTTAAGGCAAGTAAGAAAGGAAATCTACCTGATTCTTCTGAATGAACCACAAATCAGAGCTCAGCCTATGTTCTACAGAGAGCAGAGCCTGGAGAAAGGGTTATGAGCTAAGAATGCCCTTGGAGTGCCAGCCCAGGAGCTGGGATGCAGGAGAAGGTGTGTGTGGGGGGGGGCACGAAGGAGATTGGTATGAGCACAGGACGGAGGGGCCCAGTGTTTGGTATCAAACATGACAAATTGCTCAAATCTGCCAACTGTATTCCAGGAATGCTTCCCAGAAGAGTCCCTTTGGGGAGGAATTTACCCACTGGTCTCCATCTTTTGTTGGTCAAAGCTGTGCCTTGCAGGATGCGAATTCTCTTTTGCTTCAGGGTAGTATATGCGTGCTTCTCTGGAAAAATCTTCACATTTCAGAGTGGACAAGAGCGCCCTGGGGGCAGGACAGCAAGGGCCTGAGGTCGGACGCTGTCTCTTGTGCACAGTAAAGTTGCTGAAGTCAGAGTTTGCTGCTATAAAGGCAGCCAAGTCTGGAAAGCGGGCCCAACACCTGGAACCAGGTAGGGCGGGGAAGACCTGAAACAGCACACAGGTGCGTCTGATACCATTTCTTTAGTCCAGTTCTCTTCTGCCCCCCAAAAGTCATGCTGGGTGATTCAGTCATGGCTAAATCTTACAGTGGGCTCAGTGTAAGGCATTTGCGGCAAGCAGTAGGAAATGACTTTGGATCATTTAACCAATGCAGGGATTTACAGGAAACATACTGAGTAGATGCCAGATTCAAACACACAACCAAGAAGTGGGGGTCTCCAGAAGAACAAGAGCTTGTACATGAGGGGGGCCTCTGCAGAGGGTTCATGGTTTTGCCTTTGCAGAGATGCAGCTTCCAAGCATTTCAGATTCAACAGTTCTCCTTTCAAGTGGAACATTATTAGGGAGAGTCTGTTTTGTGGGGTGTTTCCATACCTCAGTCGCTCAGGGGAGGCCACAGAATTGTGGCAGGTGAAAGGTGTGCCCATCAGAACCCCAAATTAGTCTGGATAAGCTAGGTTATGCTGCAAAACAAAGAGCCCCATTGACTGGTGTGTTAGTTTTCTTCTCCTTCATCCTTCGTACTTGTCACGGGTTGGCTGGGCTCTGCTCTCCAAGACTTCCCATTCTGGGACCCAGACTACTGGTACAGCCAGCTTGTTGAACATGATCAGACGCCAAGCCAGAGAGAAAGGTTGTTCTGGACTTTTTTGAATTGGCAATTAAAGGTTCTTTGCCAAGAACTAGTCATCTCACTCTACCCAACCACAAGGGAAAAGGAAAGAGAAGCCCATTACGTTATCAGAAGTGGGGAGTAATGGAAGCTGTTGGCTGACAATGTTAATCAATACCACAGGCACCGGGGTGCACTGGACTAGGATCATTTCCCAGCAAAAGGTGAAAGAGGCACTAGGAAGACCAAATCATCAACGGCTGTTACAAGCAATGAAAAGCCTGAGGGAGATCAAGGCAAGTCAGAATTCTAGTGCTCAAGGAAACCTACAGTTTGCCAAGTTATCTCCCTACTTTTAATCAGTGGCAAAGCTGGGACCAGATCCTACGTAACTGCCAGATAAATGTTCTCCTTTACATGCACCTATGTTCAGATGTTCCAACGGACCTCATGTTAGCATGGGGCTTAAAAAGGACATGGTGACTGTCAAGGTAACTGGTTGACTTTTTGCCATTCGAACCATTTCTTCTAACTTTGATATCAGAACCTCAACTTTACTTCAGAGAACAAACTTCAATTTACTTTCCAGCTAAATGCTTCAGAAAGAATTTCCAGA
>NC_138381.1:79624734-79637925 GCF_054177405.1 Leptonychotes weddellii
CTTGCATATTTGGCAATATTTATCATTTCTCCATGTTTAACTGCAAAGCTAAGGACTGCCCCTTTGCAATTTGTGGGTTTAACTTTAAGGGTCCTGAAGAGGGGCTACACTTATTTATTCCAAGTTGTGCCCAGCATAGGTTCTAATGCCTGGTGTTCATCAGAACGGCATCTACGGTGTTATGGGACACAAACATGGGAGGTTAAGTAAATGTTTCTACAGTGCGTCTGCTGACAGTGGTTTTCACCTCACCCGTGCATTAGAATTGCTGGGGGAGCTTTATAAATTAACCAATGACCACGCATCACTCCCACAGCTTTCCCTCCAGAGAGGCGCCAGGCACCAGGCCTACTGATTTTCCCTCTCCCTCTGTTCCTTCCTTCCACCTGTCTGTCTCTTTTTTAATCCAGGTGATCCTACCATGCAGTCAGGACCGTGAACAACTGAGTCAGGTTTTTTTTTTTTTTTTTTTTTTTTTTATTTATTTATTTATTTATTCTTATGTTAATCCCCATACATTACATCATTAGTTCTAGATGAAGTGTTCCATGATTCATTGTTCGTGCACAACACCCAGTGCTCCATGCAGAACGTGCCCTCCTCAATACCCACCACCAGGCCAACCCATCCTCCCACCCCCCTCCCCTCTAGAACCCCAACTGAGTCAGGTTTATACAGGCTAAATTATGGGGACACTGGCACTCTGCGAGGTATTCTGGATATGAAGGTATTAGAAACACAATGTATGGAGTTAATGGGTTTGGGAGGTATGGCGGGTAAAATCAGTGAAGTCACAGGTGAGCCGCAAAGAAGGTTCCAGATGCCCATGAACATGCAGCGAGGAGGGACAGGCACAGAATTCCAGGCAAGGAGGCCCAGGGGGTGGATAAGACTGACGTGTCCAGACGCCACTTCTGATGGCCCTGGATGCAGCCCTACCCCTCCAGCCTCCTGTCTCCTGCCCCCCAGGCCAGTCAAATAAGGTGCAGTAAGGACGGGCTCCATGTGTGAGCTTCCTCCAGGAAGGCAGTCCTGTTGAGTCAGGCAGGGTTTGCATGGAGTGGCTCAGGGCTCCATCCAACTTAGGGACTTGCCAGCCTTCTGGGCATGGGCCCTACCAGCATCAGCAAGCCAAGAAGCCACCTCCCTGCCCTGTTTGCTCGTAGCTGACAGGCGACAGGGAGCAGAAGAGGGAACTCAGCCTCTCACCTCACGGGCACCTCCGATCCCTGCGGGCTGGCTCCATCCATGTGGGCTGGGAAGCACCTTCCTGCAGCTTGTCCTCCTTATAGAGAGGAGCACCATCTCCCTGGTTTGGAGAGCTCTTCCCATTCCTCAACAACCTTTCCTTACTGGACCCTTTTGTGTGCTGGGTTCAGGCTCTGCACCTTTTCACTGGGAAGGGAAGGGACACAAAGGCACAGCTTCGGACCACATGACACAATCTGAGGCTTCGTGAAATTTAAGGGAAATGCACACAAGGCTCTCAGGCACAGACAGTGACCACAACCCTCAGGGCCACGGCTCAGGAACCCAAGGAAGGCAATGAAACTTGAGGCTCGGCAAGACCACCTCAGCAGATCCCAAGGCCAAAAAGGGCATCATTTTCAAAAGAAAAAGTCTCACTTTAAGATCGTCACCTCTTTTTCCAGACGATGCAACAACCAGCATTTATTGAGTACTTTGAATGTGCCAAACACTGTTTTTAAGGGCTTTTTAGGTCTTATACCCACATGTGATCCTCACAGTGTCCCAGGAAATAACTGTGATTAACTGCCAGTTTGTAGATGAGAACCTAGGTTCAGCGAGGCTCACCCAGCTAACGGGAGAAGGAGCCAGGAGATGTGAATGCAGAGCGTTCACTCTCCATCCCTGCGGGACTAAGTCCCCCACCTCTTGCTCCAGGGCGACAGGCTTGCTTATTAGCCATGAAGATCAAGGACAGCAACTTCCCGTCCCCTAGAAGAAACATAGCTCAGCCCCCGATGCCTCAAATAAATTCTGGACAGGCGAAGCTGGGACATGTTTGTAACAAGGTACTTGGATATCAGGCTGCCTTTAGGGTCCTCTGCCAACTCTTTCAGTGCTACCATGTGTCTACAAATCAAAGTAGAGATGTGGAAGCTAGAGCTTTAGCGAGGAGAGCCTACCATCCACTGGAGGGATAAGAAACCATGTAGACATGGACCTGCTCGTATGAGAACCATCTAGACCTGAGTATTGGAGATGCAGGTCAATGCATCTGAAAGCTACCTGCATTTTTTTTTTTTCCATATTAGAACACTAACATGTTACGGTAGGTTCTTGAAACGAATGCCAATGATCGAACCTCACTCTGCCACCGCCCACGTGGGGGGCTGGCTCCCAGGGCTCGTGTGAGGGCTGTGGGGAAGCTGGTGGGGTGTAGGGGGGAGCACAGAGTGAAATTCCATTTCCAAATAGGCTTTTCCAGCTGGTACGCTCAAAGATGAATGGGTAAAATTTCTGAGAACAAAAGGAAAACCAGCGAGGAGGTGAGGCTAGTATCTCAATGGCTGTGGCCTTGGAAAGTAGTTTGAGATGTGCTCCCTAGAGGTCGTGTGAAGGACAGTCATCTACCACTGGGCAGAGACTCTCTCCTCTTGCCACCTGCATCGTGTCTCTATGCCACACCTCTGGCTTCTGAGTGCTTCTGTTCCTAATCACACCTACCTGTCACCACCCCCGGATGCCTTTCTTTCTTGAGTTTCCAAAACCCCCTTGCCCACAGTGCAGAGAGCTCCAAGTGCCTGGGGGTTTCGGTCCCTGGGAGGGGTGCTCAGGCAGAGGCTGGTGATGCTGGAGGTGACAGTCCAGCTCCCTTGCCTCCAGCTGGGTGGGTCGGGAGCCCCGCTCACCCCCCAGAGTCTCCCCCGGGGGGACAGGCTGGAGCCACCTGCCACGTGCTTGGGCTCCTCCCTGTCTGTTCTCCTTTCCCTGGTCTCTTTTCAGTCTCTCCTGGGACACTTCCCTCATACATCACTTGCATGCAAGTCCTTGTCTCAAGGTCTGCTTCTAGGGAAACTGAAGGAGTTTTTAAAGCAAGGAGGACACCAAAGGCAACTGGCAGATGCTAGGTGAGAGATTCTGCAAATGGAAGAGAAACAAGGAATGAGTGTGGGTGGGAGGGCTCAAAGGGACCATCACTCCGGGTCCTCAGCATCGCTGGCTCCAGTCGGAGGAGGTCTCCAGACCGAGCCAACCGTCTCCGCCATGGCATTCTGGAAATCCACGCCAGACACAGACACACGTTCCCAGATGTCTCCCAAATGCAGGAGCCTCCCCTGCACTCCCCTCCTCCACATCTCACTTTCAAGATTAAGATGAGGATATTACTCAAACAAATTGTTTCTTCTTAGACGTGATCCCAGTATTCAAGTTTCCCATTACTGACATCTTTTTTCCTAACTTTTTCATTAGGATTTTCAGAATAAAAGCCTTTCATTAGGAAGTAAAATATGCACGGTCCCTTTAATGTATGTACTTTATAATGAGATTTTTGTCACCATAAATTTGTCTTCTTGTGTCCTCTATTTCCACCTTATAATACTCTGAGGTCTGGCAACCAGAGTTCTTCTGGAAAAGAACAAGGGAAAGTCACAGCCTCGACCAAGGCGCGCTCCATTTCTGCCTTTTATTTTAGTGCTTCCTTGCTCCCATCCCGTACTTCATTCATCCACCCCATCGGGGAGGTTCCTCGGATTCCTGTTATTCGTTGGATACCGTGTCGGGTGACGAGGATGCAGATGCAAAGGTCGGCTTTAACACATGAAGATCGGCGGTGGCCAGACGGCGCTGGGTCTGCACATCCCTGCCCCCCTCCACGTTCAGGGACGCCATTTTGGTAGCTTGAGATGCGCAGCACTGGGAGAATCTCCACGTTCAGGGACGCCATCTTGGTAGCTTGAGATGCGCAGTGCTGGGAGAATCTACACCACGAAAACTGGCAGAGGCCATCAAGCAGGCTCCCTCCAAGACCCCCAAGAGCACATTGCTCAAGAACTTTGCTCCTGTGGTGCATACGGTCTAGTGGGGAAGATCAATACTAAATAAATGATCATATCAACCAAACGTAAATTGGCAACCGTAAGGAAAGATGAGAAGCATGAGAAGCAGAGATACCTGTGAGATTTTCAAGGACTCTGGTGGAGTCAGAGAGGTAAGGCTGATTCCCCCCGCCCCGGGAAGCAAGGCTCGGGCTGTGCTCTCTAGAGAGGATGGGCAGGAATTCAGAGTCCCAGGAACCAGAAACTGCACATACCAATGTCCCGTGCTTGGAGGGAAAGGATGTGTTGCAGAAAACACAAGAAACCAGGGTGGCCGGAGCACCCAGAGGGCCAGGAATTGAGCTGCGAGATGTAGCAGAAGGATGGGCAGAGGGAGACCGTGCAAGGCTTTCTAGCTCACACGTGGTGTTGTCTTTTCGAGTCAGTAAACTATGGTCTGTCAATGCACAGAGCCTGGGCTAAAAGGGTTTTACATTTCTAAACTTTGTTAACAAAAAAATAAGGACACATAGTGTAGAAAGCATATGGACTACAAGCCTAAAATATTTAGTATCTCACCCCTTACCGGGAAAGTTTGCCAATCTCTGCCCTTTATCATTGGAGAAATGGGAGCTCATTTTAAATCTTTAAAAATAATAAAAGAACATTTATCTCTTCAATGGGTAAATGCTTGGGAATATCTTCAGTAGATGAAATTATGAGGTAGTCAAATATTTATTTCCACTGAAAGTGAAGAAATTTGGATTTAAGTGTTGATCTGAGAGTGTTCCACGTAAGAACAGGAAAATGAAAGAGACAGGTGTATGCACGGCCCGGGAATACAAGCTGCAATTAGGATAAGAACTCATAGACCGGATTTATTGTATAAGATCATAACAAAGTACAAGATGATCTTAACTGAACTAGGAAAAATAGGCTAAGCCAAGTTATGGATTGTTGTAATGGGGAAAAAATTTTAAAAAAAAGTGACACTCTTTGAGATGTTGATGAGTCCTGCAGAAATGTCTAGTGAACAAGAGAATGTCAAGCAGGGTCGGGGGCAACGCTTCCTTGGTGGGGCCACCCCACACACCCCGGACACCTGTCGTGCTGGGCCCTGTCCTCTAAGTCCCAGTAGCAGACCCCAGTTGTTGCAACAGCCAAACCACACCCCACGCTCCCTAAAGAGATGCACAGACCTGCTATGTGGCCAAGATCCTCCGGGTGTCCCTCTCTGAACCAGGTGGGGCTCTAGTCGGAACTGGTCATGTCCTTTCTTCCTGCAGCCGTACCCCTGCTTTCAGCTCTGAGCTACTCCAGGTAAGGGTCTGTGTTAGGTCAATGCGGATGGGGGTGGGGGGTGGGGGGTGGACAGAACAAGGATGGGGATACCGGCCGAGGCATGGGTACTTCTGAAGGGGAGAAGGGGAGCGGGCAGTGATTATGTGCTCTTTCCACAAGAGGAAAGTGGGAAAGGCCCCCCTGAAATGTGTGATGACGCCTGCCCTCCATCTGACCACCCAGTTTGGGGTTTCTGACCAGGGGAGGCTGGGTGGGTTTGCAGTGGGAAGGGGGAAGGAGGACTCTCCAAATCAGTCTGCAGATGGGTAGGTGTCAGGAAAGACTGCAGTCAGGAGGTCAGCCCAAGAAGGGATGAGGTCTCCCCTGCCAATGTGGCCACCATCTTCCTGGCCAAGCAATTCCTGAACCTCCTCTGGATGCTTCCCACTGTGCAACCTTAGCTTTGTTCTAAGTTGTCCTGATGACAAAGGTGGCCCATGGAGCCTGTGTGTCAGCACGGAGCTCCTTCCTGGAGAGGCTCACGGCTGGGATCTGATATAGGGGGCTCCAGGGGCCAAGCAGTCAATCCATGAATGAATTTGCCCTTGTCTAGAAACACAAAATTTCCTGTGTTCAGGGCATCCCGGGGCCCATTGGGACATCCCCGCCTGCTGAAGGAGCCCTGGGTCCTGCGCACCTAAATGCGAGTCTACCGAACTGCTTTCAGCAAAGGTCAGTGGCTTGAAGACATCACTGTGGTTGCAGGGTTGAGAATGGACCAGAGGCAGACTGGAGATGATGTGGGTAGACGGGGCAGAAATGAAAGAAACAGGGCTGTGGGAGAGACACACTGGAGCTCGTGGGCCACGGGGGAACGTGTAGGGCTGACCCTCGTGGCGTACACACGGGCTTCTGTTCCATCCTGCAGGCAGTCACGGTTTTCCTGCCCTGCGACCACCTCCACTGGCCCCCACCTGCCACTGCAGATCTGCACGGGAACAGACGTGCCGCAGATGTATTCCCTGCTCCCCGTAACCACCGAGCTGCTAATCCAAACAGCCCGGCTTCCCCGGCAGCAAGAAGGGGTCCACGGAAACACTGACTGCAGGGAAGATACTGGCATAAATATCGGGGTTCCCTGAGTCAGAATAAGGGTGCTGTAATGTCCTGGTGCTGTAATACCATGATCTGTCCTCACTTAACATTTGCACCTCCAAGTATCTGTCACAAGTACCACCGTGGGTTGCTAGCTGCGTACACGGCATAGTAACACGCTAATACCACACGGACCCATCGCACAGGGATGGGCCACATCTTTCAGAAGATGTCCTGTAATAAAATCCGCGAATGGAATCTGGGAGAACACCTCTGGGACCTTTGATTCACACACAAGATGACTGACAAACAAGGACATGGCAGGGATCAAACCTGTTAGCGTTTGAAAGGGAAAATTAACAAAGACAATGACAAGTCAGAAGCTTCAAAAACACAGGAAGGCGCCCACAGAAGCACAAGATAAGCCTTTGAGAAATTCCCTGAAAATCTAGATTGCTTTTTCAAAACTCACCAAAACGGAGTTTTCCCTTTTTTCTCTGAAAGATGACCTCTCCCACCCATTCAATCCTGATCTCCGTCTTTATCCGAGAATAAAGCCGTCTGTTGCTTATTTAAGGTGAAAAAAAACCCTGACTTCCTCTGTCCTAAGCTTCATTTGTAAAAGGTAAGTTCCCATCCAAACCTCATTTATACTGACTTTTACCATGACACTGCGGCCTCTATTTTTTACCTAGATTGACTTTAAATGATCCTTTACCGAGTGCGTACCATCCTCTGTTAAAGAGGGCGTCCAACATTTCAGAGTAAAACGGAGTCTGGGGGGGCTGCCCCTCATCCCCTCACCCACCCCCACGAGAGGATCCCCTGCACGTGAAGTAGAAACTTCTACAGCAGACAAATACAGGGAAAAGAAGAGTAAAGCTAACTCTTGCATGTCCACATCATGACATTATCTCAAACATACTCGGAGATGGAGAGCTATTTTATTTGTATACGTTTCTTTTGGTTGGGAGTTTTTCACTTAAAAAAAAAAGTCCAATTCGTAGGCCCCCGACACGTTAGCGTTCTTGCCAGGGCCGCAGACGGCTGGACGCCGAGATCACATCGTGTCTGCATAAACAGGTCACGAGCACGCTGGCCACTCTGTCCTTAGCTCCGTGTCTCGGGGAGGCCGAGCTGGGACTGGGGCATGACGCACACCGTCAGAGTCAGGTGGGCTGCGCAGGGAGGTAAGCAGACCCGTTACGTACAATTAGCTCCTGCACATCTCCGTCTCCCCGCTCTGCGGATAAGGCAAGGGTCTGTCTCTGAAACGCCAGCTCCGCACGCCGGCTCCTTCCACCTTCTTGGTCCAACTGACAACTCTATGGGGCACAGCATTTCCCCTAGACTCAGCCCTGGAGAATTTTTATGTGAAAAAGCTTTCTTCTGCTCCCTCTGGGAGCTCCATGCTGCTTCAGCCGCTCCCTTCATTTTTATTTGTTTTTGCAGAGAATGCGCTAAGAGGGCATCTCCATCCAGACTCCACATCGGCAGGATGTGTCGGCAGATGGGTCAGAAGAAGAGTTTGCAATGACATTCTTAGTGTCCGGACAAGGGTTTTCGTGCCTGGTCATAGGGCGAGTGCTAGAGCTCATAGGTGTTGGCCAAAGGGCTGTCCCCAGCAGGAGAGTCGGGCTGCCTCCCCAGACGCTGACGCCTGACAGCTAAGCTGCACGTGACATCCGAGGCCCTGAAAAATGTAACGCCATCCACTGGATCCTGGAATAAAAATGATAAGCAAAGACTATTTCCCTTTATCCGGCCATGATCTCTTCGAGCACGCAGCCGAACTGCTGGGGTAGAAAGAAGGCCCTATGTTCACTGGAAAATGCAAACAGGATTATTAATTGACAGTGACAATCACTGCGAACTCTGCTAATGGTTTTCTCAACTCCCATCTGAGGTGACAAACAGAAGCGCCGAGAGGCTAGGATGTTCTCTTTCAGGATAAAAGATAATTCAAATATGTATCTAGTTGATTCCTCCTACGAAAGAGAGGGTTCTGTTTCTGGAGGCTTAGCTGGTAAAGTCTCGTGCAAACAAGCCACACCATGTCCGATGATCAATACATAATCGTACTTCAGCCTTCAAGTGCTCAGGGTCCGGGGCTGAAGAATTAATTTGCTGGTTGAGGGTAATAGAATGTCAATTAATTTCTTGGTATAAATGTCAATACATTCTGTTAAGCCTTGTGATTTAAATATAATTAAAGATAAACTTTAAGTCAATGTTGCCTTTTTGGATTCGGGCACGATGGGTGATTTACTAAAATCTCACAAAGCTGCAGGGAGAAAGGATTTCGGCAGGTTGGAGTTTCTCAGACAGGCAGTTAGGGATGTTTGTTATCAGGGAGAAACAGAATTGGCCACACCTGGTCTTACCTATGGCCTCAAACACCCACCTCATTACAGTTCATGCCACTCCCTGGGGGTTTTACAGCGAAGAAGGCTACTGTGTCATCATGGACACACTCTGGGTCAGACAGTAGTTACTGGCAGTGATACACAGTGTTTGAGACAATGGACTTGGCAGTGACTTACACCCAGGATGGAATCTGGGCTTGGCCCTAGTTATGTTATCCGACACCTAATCTCCAGAAGCCTCAGGCTTCTCAACTATAAAATGGTCAATAATCACAACCACATTTCTGTGCACATGATCTCCTTGACTCTTCATCACCAGGGCTAGGACTGTCTCAAACATCTGTGCAGGTTGTGCACTGCACAATTCAAAGAGGACCCACCTTGACTTTGTGAAGGATGCCCCCAGAGTTGTTCAGTGCACCACACGCACACCACACTCAGAGGCCTGATCACCATCCGAAGACATCGTTGTGATTGATCAGTTACTTATTTATTTGGTAATTCTCTAAGTACAGAGTGAATGCTTTGAGGCAGGAACTATCCCCCTTCTTTCCTCCCTTTCCTTTCAACTGCTCCTTTTACTCAACCGTACAGACCCCCATATGTTCTAGATTCTCAGGAGATGAGTATTCAATGATACAGTGAGTCAATGACTGTGTGGCCAATGTTGGATGTACTCAAAATCCACTCTCCCCTTCCTCCTTGCCATGGAGCCCAATTTTGTTCAAGTTGGCAATACAAACCCCTTCCCAACAAAAACCAAATGACTGGGAAGCTACAACATGTGTCTGTTTCTGGCCAGCAAGATGTAAGCAGAAATCTATTTTGTGAGGCTTCCGGGAAACATGTTTTCCCCGTGATAAAGAGGTGCAGTTTCAGAGAGCCTGTGCTTTTTACCCTCCCTCCTTTCTCTTTCCTTCCTGGAATACTGATGTGATGCCTGGATGTGCAGCTGCGTCTTGTGATGGTGAGTTGGCAGAGCAGGAAGATAGGACACAAAGACCCCATTGCATCATTTAGTGATTGTACCAGCCATGGGATACCTATCACATCTTTTCGCTGTTTGGGATACACAAATCACAAGGTCTTAAAAGCCATTACATTGGGTCTTTTTTTACATGCAGCTGAACAACATCCTAACAGCACAGGGAGAGGCACACCTCTTGCGGTGTGTATCTGCAATGTCTGTGTGAAGGTCTGCTGGGAGACAGGAAACAAAGCCAGGCAAAGTGATGCTCACTGCCCATCTCCATAATCAATAACCCACCTTTTAAAAATTTAACTGAATAAAAATACCTGTTGTTCATTTTTTTTTAAGATTTTATTTATTTATTTGACACAGAGAGAGAGAGCAAGAGCAGGGGGAGGGGCAGGGGGAGAGGGAGAAGCAGACTCCCTGCTGAGCAGGGAGCCCAACATGGGGTTCAATCCCAGGACTCTGGGATCATGACCCAAGCCTGAGCCAAAGGCAGACGCTTAACCGACTGAACCATCCAAGTGCCCCGATGTTTGTTTTTTTAATTCAGACATTAGTTTCGCTGTCTTCCCAGTTCTGAATGAGTCCGGCCTTGTGAATTACATAGGAAACTGAAGGAATTAGTTGATGAAACACTAATCTTCACTAGAATGCCTGAGAATACAATCACAAAATTACACCATTGTGTTTAAATGCTTGCCGGTAGGTAGCACCCTTCTGTTATTTTTCTTTAAACACCCCATCTAGCTGTTGAGAGGCAGCTTGGGGCAGATCTTAGTAGCTGGGGCTCTATCTGCCAGAGGGCTAATTTGCAAAGATTGTTGAATGATGAGGTGTCAAGAGACTTGTCAATTGAATTTTCCAGCCGTACAGAAAGTAGATTAAGGCATGAATAGTCATCTTAAGCTACAAACAGAAAAAGAAAGGGGAGAAGCTTCTCTTAGAAAGAGATTAAAGCCAGTGACACCAAGTAATTTTGGCGTGCTTATTAGCTCTCTTTGTCTTGTGATACATATGATCTATAGTACTGGGGATGAGACCTCCAATTTCAGACACTATAAAGGCCCAGCACAGAGTGAGGAGGGTGGCCTGCTGGGGAAAACAGCAGTGGTGGGGACCAGGGCTAACTGAAGAAGGCATGCCGTGACTCACGGCGCTGCCCCCACCCAACTCTTGCCTCTTGTTCTGGGAAGAAATATAGGCCCAGTATTGATAGCTATTCTGATTCTTTTTCCCCCCAAGACTTCCATTTTTTTACATTGAAAACTCCTGATAATTAAACATTGACAACTAATTTGAATTTTCTTAAAGCCACCAGGAAGGCCAAATACATATATCTTTAGGTCAGACCTGGCACAAAGTCCTGGTTTGTAATGATGGTGACAATGACGATGGTGATGATGGTGGTGATGATGGTGATGATGATGGTGATGATGATGGTGGTGATGATGATGATGGTGGTGATGATGATGATGGTGATGATGGTGATGATGGTGATGATGGTGATGATGGTGATGATGGTGATGATGATGATGATGGTGATGATGGTGGTGATGATGGTGGTGATGGTGATGATGGTGATGGTGATGATGGTGATGGTGATGATGGTGATGGTGATGATGGTGATGGTGGTGATGGTGATGATGGTGATGATGGTGATGGTGATGATGATGATGGTGGTGATGATGATGATGGTGATGATGGTGATGATGATGATGATGGTAATGATGGTGATGATGATGGTGGTGATGATGATGATGATGATGGGGTGATGATGATGGTGATGATTGTAGTTATGATGGTGGTGATGGTGATGGGGCAGTGATTAGAATTGGAAAGATACTGATGTGTCTTTATATCTATGCATGTCTTATTTTTTTTTAAAGATTTATTTATTTATTTGAGAGAGTGAGAATGAGAGAGAGAGAGAGAGCACATGAGAGGGGGAGGGTCAGAGGGAGAAGCAGACTCCCCGCCGAGCAGGGAGCCCGATGCGGGACTCGATCCAGGGACTCCAGGATCATGACCTGAGCCGAAGGCAGTCGCTTACCCAACTGAGCCACCCAGGCGCCCCACTATGCATGTCTATTAAACTTAGCTCAATGTTGTGGGGATATCAATCAAGAGGCATTTAACAACTCATCTGCCCTAGCATTTCCTCACATGTCTCGGTAACAAATGGTCAGGCACTTGCTGGTGGCCAACATATATTCTGCAGCCCAGACCCTGACTAGATCAATGTGTTAGTTGTTGCGGTAGTTAGTGTGTGGGCCGGTATTCACTGGCCAGTCTGAGCATATGATATTCGTCATCCTTCAAATATTAACGAGAGAGAGAGGGCTACTGCAGGTAGTCCCTGGTGGGCTTTGGCTGCAGGGAGGATTTGCCATTGGTTGCTGCCATTGGTTGGATGTCACAGGGCAGAAGTGAGCATGGGGCAGGTAGAAAAGAATGCGATACTGCTTTTGATGTTTTCTACGTCATACTTCACATACTTCTTTCAATGAAGAACAAGTGTGGTCAGCTGAATGACCCTCAAACCTGTCCACGGTCTAATCAACAGAAAATGTGAATGCTACCTTATATAGCAAAAGGGATTTTGTAGCTATGATTAAGTTAAGGATCTTGAGATGGGGTGATTATCCAGCTGGGCCCTAAGTGTCATTAAAAGTGTCCTCATAAGATGGAGTTTTCACTACCAGAGAGAGAGGGCCAGGTGACAGTATAAGAAACAGAAATTAGGGGGATATGTTTTGACGACGGAAGGAGGGGTTACAACCCAGGGAATACAGGTGGCTTCTGGAAGCATGAAAAGATAAGGAAACAGATTCTTCATCAGAGCCACCAGAAGGGCTCAGCTCTGTCAACAGCCAGTGAAAGTGAATTGAGACTTCTGCCTTCCAAAACTGTAGGGGAATAAATTTATATCGCTGCAAGCCACAGGTTTACGGTAATTGGTTCCAGAGGCCATAGGAAACAAACACAAGCAGGGACTCAGACATTGTTAGGGAGACCAACTTACTAGGGAAACATGGTATTTCAAAGATTGAGAAAGTCAGATACCAAGTGCCATAGCCTGAATGTCTGTGTCTCTCCAAAATTCATGTTGAAAGCCAACCCTTAATGTGAGGGTATCAAGAGGTGGGTCCTTCGGGAGGTGATGAGGTCATGATGATGGGGCCTCATGATGGGATTGGTGCCTTTACAAAAGAGACCCCAGAGAGCTCCCTCCCCTTCCCTTGACGTGCGGACACAGCCAGAAGACATCTATGAGCCAGGAATCCCACCTCACTCAGACACAGAGTCTGCAGGTGCCTTGATCTTGGACTTCGAGCCTCCAGAACTGTGAGAAGCAAATGTCTGTTGTTTGCAAGCCACCCTGTCTGTGGTATTTTGTTCTAGCAGCCCAGATGGAGGAAGACACCACGTTTTTATGTAGATACAAGCATTTGGATGCGAAGCACTTGAA
>NC_138381.1:79638025-79648961 GCF_054177405.1 Leptonychotes weddellii
AAAGGTGTAAACATCTAGAAGAATAAAAAAGGATGTGTAAGAGAGCATTTCCAACACCGCCCAGAGCACGGTGGGACATGCTACCTGACAGAACGCCACAGCCCAGCGGCTGCCACAGCGCAGATCCCTTCCTCCCGGTCCCCGAGGCCACGAGCCCGAGATCAGGGTGCCCAGGGGTCGGGATCTGTTGAGGGCGGTGCTCCTGCCGTACAGATGGCCACCTTTCCAGTGTGTCCTGACATGATGGGGAGAGACACAGAGACAGAGACACAGAGATCTTCCTCGCCCTGTAGGGATGCTAACCCTATCGGGTTAGGGCCCCACCCTACAGCCTCATTTAACATTAATTACCACCCAAAATCCCGTCTCCAAATACAGTCACATTGGGGGTTAGGGCTTTGGGGCACGTGAATTTTGGAGGGACACAATCCAGTCCTGGGCACGGGCCATGGACTGGGGGAGGAGGGGCTCAGAGATGCTAAGAAGAGGTCTCTGGGTGAACAGTAAAGGTCCAGAGCTGAAGAGGACAGGAGGGCGAACTGAGTCATGGCACAGACTCCCAGGCTTGCTTTGACAAAGCCAAGGCATCACCAGGACCCAAGGGCTGTGCAGGGTATTTTCAGGTTGCCCACGAGAATTTCCTTTTGTGCAAGCACAGGGCCGGGAGAATGACAGCAAGGACACCAATTTTTGCCCCAAGCCTGCTGAACACAGTTCAGCTGATTCGAAGTAAACAGCCCAGTGACGCAACAGCATTTTAGGAAGCCTCGCAGAAGGCGGTGATGGGGAATATAATGCCCCCAAAGCTGTCCTTGCGTGTGGCTTAAGATCACTCTTGGGGAACCACCCGCCCCCCCATCCTGAGCCGAGAGAGTGCTAAAATGTACCCCCGCTCCAGGACATCCCAGCAGTCCCTCCCTGGCACACCCCCCTACCTGGACCACCCTTCCCGGGGACCTGCCCTCCTCCGACCGCTCAGATTAACCATGCCCTTGCAGGCTGATGGGAGGAAAGCCAGCGACACAAGCCTGGGGAAACCTGTGTGTCCTACAGCTTCCTTGTCTCCCATCATTTAGTCACAGCAAATGCAACAGGCATTTAACCACTTTACGTAGAGTAGATAATAAATCAACATCAAACGTGTTATGCTGAACCTTATAATAATTCAATAAATTATTCAGTACAGCAGACAGTAAACACAGCAATGTACAAATAGCCCAATCATGAGATATTATGATTCAGGCTCAACATCTGTGAATTGTGTCTACACCACAGGCTCATAATCGGAGTCCCTTTAGAGCAGAGGTTTACGGCATTGGCGATGTTGGGGATCACCTGTGTATTGCCAGGAAAGACGGACGCCCGGGTCCCACCTCCTGCAGAGTTGAATTTAATTCCCCTGGGGTGTGCACGGGGCATGCCTCTGGGTTTTTGTTTTTTGGGTGTTTTGTTTTTGTTTTATTCCTTGCATGATTCAACTGTAGAGCCATGGTTGAGAACCACCATTTTTGAATTGCAAGGAAACCGAACTGTTTGGGGCACTTGATCCTCCCAGGTTGGGCGGGAGGGGACACGTGGAGAAGGTACCACTCAAATCAGCTGTCGTCAGCCTATGTCAGAATCGCCCGGGCAGAGTGAACTATGGCCCAGCCTGGGTCCCAAGCTTGGGTCCGATCCCACTGGGCTGGGATGCTGTCTGGGCGTCTGGATTTTAAAAGCAAGCAGATGATGGTGGCTATTGCCCAGCATGTTAGGATCACCTGGGAGCTTCACACACTGATGTCTGAGGCCTAGCCCCAGAAACTCTGATTTTAAATTGATCTGAGGTGTAGGCTGGGCAATAATTGTTTGAAAGCCTCCCAGAGCATTCTACAAGCACCCAGAATCAGGAACTAGCGGTGTAGACATTTGAGGGTGGAAACAGTGTCCTTGGTTGGAAGAGGGGTGAACATGTGATGTTGGGTTCCAGAGATTAACGTGGCTGTCAGGATGCCCTAACTTTTCAGGGGGAGACGCAACAGAACCTTTCAGAGCATGCCGCGTGCTAGCTTAGTTGTCATGATCGTGGGCATGAGAGCAAGAGCAAGGTGACATCTGAAGGCGATCTGGCCTTTCAAACCGTCGCCTGCCCCCCGGCCTCTAGCCAGCAGGTTGATGCCCCACAGACTCACGCTTCTTGTCTGTACCCAGGACCCACCCTGCTCACCTGCTGTCCTATACCGTGGGATTTGCACGCAGAACCCCTGGCCCTGGAGCGGGTGAGCTGCACTCCCCTGGGGACATGTTATGGCTTTGTCAGTGAGGGAGTCATGCGGCAGTTTCTCTGGGGAGGCTCTCAGGACGGACCCCCTTAGGGGAGTGAGGAGGAAGGGCGGGGGACAGGGACACCTGGCTGATCCAACAGGCAGCTCCAGGGCTGGTGGGCAACGAGTGGCAATGGGCCCAGCCTTTGTGTCCCTGCCTCAGCTGGGCTCGGCCAGTGACCACCTCCAGGAGGGGAGCAGCATGGGACAGAGCCGTTCCTCCGGGGCATCAGGAATTAGATCCTGCTGGTGCCCAAGGTGAGAGGACCCACAAAAGGCCAAACAACGAAATTCGACAATCCAGATCATTCCCACTGAGAACTGAAGGGGACAGCAAGAATGTCGGAAGCTGCAAGGCCTGCAGGTGGACAGAGCTAGTCACATCCCACATGCAACAAAGGTCCACTGGCTGCTTCTGATGCACAGGAACTACGCCCAGCAGCTGAGCCACAGGGTGGATAAAAGACGCACCCCTGGAGGAGATGGGCTGTCTTCTTGGCCCCCGCTCCTCATCCCCTAACAGCACGTCCACAATGTTCTGGATCCTCCATCCAAGTGTCCCGGGGGCCTCACTCTGGGCTGCCCAGCCCCGTCCATGGCCCCGTCCATGGCCAATCCACAGCGTCCACGGCACCCACTCACAGGGGTGGGCTCAGAGGGGTGCGCATGCTCATTCAATGAATCAAGCTCTGTTTACGGGAGACCATGAGGCCAGCGGTGCTCCAGGCACAGGGAATAAATCCATGAACAAACAGGCAGAGCCGCCGTGCTCAGATACCCACGCTATCAGGAGGCACGAAGCAATGAACAGGCAGAAACGATTAAATACATGTATGATGAGGGGCAATGATTAGGGTGTGCCGGATCCTGGTGTTCCTGCCAAGCTCAGGGCTGCTACTCTCGCGGGGACCAGCCTCATCCCATTGCACCCCTGTCCAAGGTGTGGTCCGAGGCAGGGGCACAAGGGGTGGGTCAGCTCTGAGAGGCCCACCCAGCTCCAGAGCTGCCCGTCAGAGTAGCAGAAATCCCGCTGGACTGGAGGTTGGGAGTCCTGCCTCCTCACTCCCTTCCAGACATTCACAGGTTGGAGTCCTAACCCCTAGGACCTCAGAATGACCAAATGGGGAGACACAGCCTTTAAAGAAGTAATCCAGGTTAAATGGGGTCACCAGGGTGGCCGTAATCCTATAGGACTGGACTGGTGTCCTTATAAAAAGAAGAGACCAGGAAACAGAGGTGCAGAGAGGGAAGACCGTGTGAAGACAGAATATAGCCATCTGCACACCAAGGAGAGGGGCCTCCGATGAAACCAACCCTGCTGACCCCTGGTCTCAGACTTATACTTCCTAGAACCCAAAGAGAATAAACCTCCATGTTTACACCCCGCCTCCCAGTCTGTGGTACTTTTCTGTGGTCATCCCAGTGAATCGGTACAGAGGCTTCTCGGGGTTGGACATCTCACACAGGTCCTAATTCCAGCGAGGGTGGAGCCATGGGGACATGTTGGAGAACAGCATTCCAGGTCAAGAGAAGAGCAGGTGCATCAAGGTCTCGGTCCATATTGAGGAAAGTTAAAAGAAACAGCAGAATAAAATTAAATGTTCTTCCTAACTGTCAAGATACCACCAAGGGTGCGGTCTGCCACGTGCCACAACGTCCCTCCTATGAGGAGCCACAGAAGAAATTCCACTTGGGTCCCGTTATCAAGAGGAACTGTGCCTCCTCAGGAACCGGGATGTCCACCTTGCGGCTGCTTCAGATCTTTGCCCTGACTGTGTTCTTGCACGTGCTGACCACCGGAACTTTCCGAGAGAAACGCCCAGTCTACCTTCTGCGACTGTGGAGAGCCACGTGGCATGCATTTCCGTTATGGATTCTGACTTGACCTTCCTCTTTCCACCCAGATTCTCCTTTCGCTCATGATTTCTATCTTTCCTGTGGCTGACTACGGTAACGAAGCCACGTGGGGTCACGTGCACACGAGAGCTATGGCCACCACCTCCACCGCCAACACTCCGGCTACTCTGTCCTCTGGTCTGCTTCAGCTTCTGCTCGACGACATCCTCAAGTATCTACACGCACCTGCTCTTAATGACATTTAATAACCACGACAGGCTCTTTTCTCTATCTAAGGCTGCACCCCAATTGTCATTTTCTCAAAGTGCATTTTCAAAGTATCCCAGGGAACAATTAGGGGCCGCACGCCTCAAAGGGGATTTTAATTACAAGATGTGCAGATGTTCTTGGGGTGAGAAGGGGCACATCCCACCCAAGTCCAGCTTTGCAGAGGCAGCGAGGCCAGCCTCCGAGGTCGCTTCCACATGCGCATGGACACCCCCCGCCCGACCAAAGCCAAGGCTGCTTTGAGCCGGCTGGCCGGCCTCCAGGAGCGTGCGGGCCACCAGCACTCTGGAAGCTAATCGAGAACTGTGGTCAGGCTGTGTTCTGACAGGCGGACCGACCCTTTCAAGGTCCTCTGTAGCTACGAGTAGATTTTCCAGGAGCTAATCAAAGGTTCTGGGGGAAGCCGAGACGCATCATTTCAAAGGGTGGCTGAGAGCTGCTGAGCCCTGCCTGAAAGGGAATTAAACACCGGGGTCTGGCCATGCACCTCGGGCTCCTTCCCGGGCGTGAAGCAAAACCGGCCACAATCCCGGCGGGCGCTCTGGGGGAGAGGGCTTTCCTCCTCTCCTTGCAGACATTCGCCGGATTCATTTCCCCACCGTCGAGGCTCGGTGGACTGTGGCAGAGCCGAGCTATCTTCAAACGTAGCCCTCGGCACATTACTGCTTGCTGGACTACTTGGGCGGGGGGCTCGGGCCACTGGAAAGTTCTGGCAGCACACCAGGGGCAGAGGAGCCTGGAGTAAAGTCTGAACTAAGCGTCTCTGAGCCTGACCTTCCATCGCCATGTGCCTGCAGATGCCGTCAGCGGGTAATCGCCTAGAAACACCGCTGCTCTTACTTGGATGGGTCTCTTGAGAATGGCTTTTAATTCAATCAAGGGATTACATTTAATGAACCCTATTATGGGTAATAAACGACGGAAATGTGGTATCCCGGGAGGGGCATGCGTTCTCACATAGGATTTAACGTCGTGGAAAATACTAGTTAGTCCTGTCTTGAAGTCTGCGTGGTTCATATCTGAATTTGGCCACCACTCTGCTGTCAATCACACACACACACACACACCGTGGTTACATTACAAGCTGGATACTTTGCACTCAACAAGAAGAGAAAGAAGAGACTCTGTGTAGCCTTTAGAGTTACACCTGTCTCCTCGGGGGCAGCCATCCCTACAGGTCTATGAATGAATGAATGAATGACACTACAGTCAAGATGTCTCTTTCCACAAACAGACATTCCAGTTGATACCTGGAAATACAACTTCTGAAGCTGAGAATGACTCACAAACCCTAGGTTATCAGGAACAACTGTGGTCCTGCTAACACATGCCCAGATTCCGGTATTTCCATCTGACCCCAGGTGAGTTTTCACAGAAGAAATATGCCGCAAGATACGTGTCCCGAGAGGTGGTTGGAGACATGGAGTCACATGTAAACTGAGGCGTTAGAAAGGCTCCCGTATTTTGCCCATAGACCCCGACCCTGCTGAACCATGCAGTCCATGTCCTTTAGTGCAGGTGACAAACCAAAAGTGGCCTTATGTGGCCGTAGGACATGTCTGTCTCTATCGTGTTCCCCAGACATTAAGAATGGCATGGCTCCTTGGAGAGAGACCCCAGCACTTCATCATCTCATCAATTCTTACAGGACTTTTCTCTTTTACGTGTAACATCTTTGAACTGGGCATGATGATGTTCTTTGCAAATGCTTGAGCTTGGTTGTTTTATTGGTGATGTAACGACCAATGCAACTGTTTGACATTTTAGTCGATCATGCACTCCGAGGGACATTAGAGGGACAAATACGAGTCCTGGGGGGAGGGGTCTGAAACTGTCCACGGACACCTGCTGCTAATATTAGGAAACTGCCACTAGACGGGGTTGCAATGGTTTGGAAGGAAATCTGAAGACAGTAGCTGGGAATCCTTTTAAGAAATGCTTGCCTCTTAAGGGTGCGACTCTGGCAAAAGGGGGCCACGGGCAGCTCCGAGTTGATGGGATTCAGAGAAGTTAGTCTCAGTATTCCAAGAAGCTTAGAAATGACGCAACCAACTTATTCTGCTTTCCTCTTACTTTCTGTATGTATCATGCAGTTACAGGATCCTAAGAGAGAGCTTTCATTTAGCATAAACATAACATAGAAGAAAGACTGCATTATGATTTAAACGACATGCTGTTTTCTTACTGAGAATCAAATTAACAGTACAGTTTATAATCTATGGAACTTTGGGTTCCAACTGAATATGGTAACGACACCATTTACATGACAATGCAATGAATGAGATACATTTTTAGAGGGGGAGGGGGCAACGGGAGGGGGAGAAGGAGAATCTTAAGCAGGCTCCACACCCAGCACAGAGCGCCTCGAAGGCTCGATCTCATGACCCTGAGGTCATAACCTGAGCTGGAATTCAGAGTCGGACGCTTAACCGATGGAGCCACCCAGGTGCCCCAATAAGGTACATTTTTAAAAACACTAGATACATATGTAATAAACTGCTAATTATCTTTAGGATTCACTTAGCAGGTAAACAAAGAATCCAAAGAAGAAAACTCCCCATTTCTCACGGGAAATATTTTTTAAACAATCAATATTCAAAGTCTCTGCTTTTACGGTATTAACAATTACCTATTTTTAATTTAAATTGATACTGGGGTCATTGTAGTTTCATTTGAGTTATAAGAAATAGTGGAGAAAGGCCTCCTTCACCCGGTGTCTCCCCATGAGGCCATCCTGCGTACCCAGAGTGCGGCATCAGGGTCAGGATACAGGGAGCTATGCAATCCACAGATGGTACTCAATTTCCCCAGTTGTACTTGGACACACACACGTGTGTGTGTGTGTGTCTGTGTGTGTGTGTAATTCTATACCATCTTTCCACACGTGTTGGTTTGCCGTATCCACTGCCACAGAGTACTAAGCAGTTCATCACCACTTTGAGGACCCCTCCCGCTGCCTCCCTGCGGTCGTCCCACCCCTCCCGCCTCCCTCCCCCTCCCCCAAACCCTGGCACCTGCTATCTTGTGGCCACATCTAAAAATACTATCACTTCAGGGCACCTGGGTGGCTCAGTTGGTTAAGCGACTGCCTTCAGCTCGGGTCATGATCCTCGAGTCCCGGGATCGAGTCCCATGTCAGGCTCCTTGCTCGGCAGGGAGTCTGCTTCTTCCTCTGACCCTCCCCCGTCTCATACTCTCTCTCTCTCTCTCATTCTCTCTCTCTCAAATAAATAAATAAAATCTTTAAAAAAATACTATCACTTCAAAAATTCTATGTAAATGGACTCACAGCATGTCATCTTCTACGACTGGATTTTTTTTCCCTCAGAATAACTTTCTGGAGAGTCTTTCAAGTTGTCCTAGGTACCAATAGTTCTTTCCTTTTTGTGGCTGAATTAAGTATTTCTTAAGAAAGAAAACAGGTATTGAATCCTTTGAGGATTGTTTGGAGTGGGAATTCAGGTAAGTGTATAGAGAATGTCACCTGTGTGGTCTTCCTAAAGAACAGAAGGGACCCTTCAGACGGAGTGACAGTGACTTTGATATAAATCAGCCTGCGCTGTAAGGAGAGGGGAGGAGGTAGGATGGGGGCTCACAGGCACTTCCAGAAGCCCGCCGCACTGGAAACCGTCCTTCCCACACACTGCCCTGGCTCTCTCAGTCAAAGCTATTAGTGAGAGTGGCTACACCCATTCATATTTGACTTCTTGTTTCTTTCCTCCTGGGGACTCTTACAGATATTCAAAGAAACAGTGAGAAGGTTGCTAAGAAAACCCAGCAAAGAAGGGAGATTAGGCTCTGAATGACTCTCGAAAGGATTATCTACCTTGGAGAATATTGGAAAACACTCCTTTGCCTTCAAATATTTAACCAACTTGGGACTGCAGCTTTTCACTGCAGTTCGGATGGGAACATCCTTCCTGGTCTTTAGCATTTATCTCACAAACACTTCTAGATGCCCACTGCCATCTCTGCCATGTTTTTTTTAAATTCTTTCCATTTTGCATATGAGGAAACCTAAGCCCAGTGTGATGGAGGGCATCTGCCTGGGCTCTCCGGCTATGAGGTGTCAAGCTTGTACTGGACTCCAGAGGTGTCCACAGAGCCTGTTAATGGCTTAAACGTTTTCCTGAAGCCTAGGATACCTACAGCAAAGTGCACGTCATATGTGCGAAGCTCGACAAATGTTCACATTTTGTACTCAGCTCCCAGAACAAGTAACAGTGAATCGGCAGCATCCCAGATATTCCTCTGCGGTTACTGCCTTTTGCCCAAAAGTAGCTCCTTAACTGGCTTCTAAAAACCAAGGTAAGTCTCGCTGGTTGTGGTACTTGATATAAAAGGAATTACACGGAGTATACTGTCCTATGTCTGGCTTTTTTCATTTACCACGAGCTCATCTGTACCGCTGCATACAATTATAGATCATTAATCATCATGGCAGGATAGTATTCCATCCCGCGAATGTACGTGTTATATATAATTTACTTATCCATTCGACTCCTGATGAGCATTTGAGTAATCCAGCATTTAAGGCCACCTTCCGAGAACGTTCTAGTACACATCTTTTGGTAACATATATGCACCCATTTCTTGGGAGCATCACCCAGGAGTGTACTTGTGGGGTTGAAGTCCATACTCGTCAGCACTGCCATGTTCTTGGAAAATCGGTGGGTGTTACAAGTACTAGAAACACCTATTAGATTCCAGTAGCAGGTGAAACTTCCATTCTGGTGCCAAAAAGGAACATGAACTTGGAAATATTCAGCAGTCACTTTAAAAAGCACAACGTCCCACTTCTTTGTGGTAATCAAACATCACCTCGGAAGCTGGTTTACAAGACTTTTTCTTTGAAATTTACCACCTTCCACGCCATAGTCATTTTAGTCAAGATTAGAACATCTGATCACAGTTTTTCGAGCACTTAAATTCCTTCCAGTCCATTAAGGTGACAAGGGACATTCAATTACCAAGTATCACTATAATCCTCGCTGGAAAAGGGTTTCAAGGTAACACTTATAGCAAAGAGACCTGGGCCAGGAGAGCAGTTGTCTTCAGCTACCCATCACACTGAAGGATGGTGCTGGATCCTGGACACCTGCTGCAGGACGGCTCCCAGGTAAGGTGATCCATGAGCTGGATGCATGCAGCCTACCCTTGCTGCCATCCCGATCATCTGAGAACACACCACACAAAGTCATAACCCTCAGCTGCAAAGGGAAATACTGATTCAACTGAACTACCAAAAAAGAGGAGAGGCCCTCATTACCACTAGGAAGTGCCAGTAACTAGAAATCATTGTTTTTTTTTTTCATGACCATATGCATTACTTTCATAGTAAGTTAAAATGCTAAGCCGGGTCAATTTTCACACCATGGTGTCCCGAGTTTGTCAGCCATGCCTGGGATTTAGAAAATGGGCCTCTTTTCATGAATAGGTTTTTGGGGGAAAGTCAAAAATGAGGCTTGGGACAAGCTCGTGCTTAGAGCCCAATCTGTGCACCGCAAGGACAGAAGTCTCCGTTTTCTTCTGTGGCTACTGGTGTTAATGCAGCCTGTCCCACTCTCTGCTGTTTGACAAAACTTTATGAATCCTGTAATTTCTTGCTTGTGGTTTCTGTTGCTCTGGGTTTAGCTGCAGAGGACAGAACCCGCTGTTTTTGTTGCAGGATGCAAACGACGTATGGGATCACTGGGGTGCCTGAGGGGCAGTCCAGGCTGGGTTTCCAGTGTTCAGGAAGAACTGGACCACCACGGGCCCCCTCCTGCCCCAAGCAGAGGTCTGTCCATCAGCATGTTGCTCTGGGCTGCCGGCTGCAACCTGCCCCAGCAACAGAAGATGCCTGGCGCCCTGCCCGTCTCCCCACGGGATCCAGCTCCAAATCCAAACGTACCTGTGTGCATCTGGTTAGAGAAACCTAAATCACCCCTGGAAATCCTCATTGCAAGGTCCTCTGGGAATGTGGTTCGAGCATTCTCTAGAAGGACAGAATGCACGAGCCTGTCGGCTCACACTGCAGCCTTTATAAGTACCATCCACCCAAAGAGGACAGGTCCCGCTTTCTCGCCTCACGGAAGCCCCGTACATTTGAGAGTCAACTCTGCAGACAAGCTTTGTGGAAGCTGAGATTCCCATTAATTAGACTGTTTCTCCACCTTCACCGTGTATCAGACGCAGGAGGACAAATTAAGACATGCAGAGGGCTGAGTCCCAACTCCCAGAGGCCCTGACTCACCCGGTCTGGGTGGCCCGGAGCATGCCCGAATAATTCTAATTTGCGGCCAGAGGTGAGGAACAGTGTCAGGAGACTCGGCCGTCATCCAGGATCTGCTCTCTTCTGAAAACCACAGAACATCACAGAATGTACCAGACCCTCACTGAGCTCAGGACCAAGTTACCAGAATAGATGACACACAGGAACACCCAAGAAAGGCGCTCCAAATGCTAGTACGGAACACTCACCATGAGCACCGGGAAGCTACAAAGAGTTAGGTTGAAGGTGGCTGGGT
>NC_138381.1:79649461-79671312 GCF_054177405.1 Leptonychotes weddellii
GAATTACACAAAACAAAGCAAAACAAACAACAGATAAAAGACAACTGACCACAAATTGCATCGCAATCTCCAAGAAACTCCCAGAGAATTTAGACCGTGCTTTCTCTTCTCTCCAGACAAGTCTCAGAACTCAAGGCTGGTCCATGGGCTCCCGGACATCAGATGGAAAGAGAGCCCTCGGCTCTCCTGACCATGTATCCACGAGGGTCTGTACCCACGTTCTCACTCCACTTCTTTCCCGGGACCAGCCTTGGCCTCTCAGAGTGTGGTCCATGGACCAGCATCACTCAGAGCTGCTCGCAAACACAGACTCTCAGGCTCACCCCCGACATCCTGAATCAGAATCTGCGTTTTAACACAATCTCCTATTTTACAATTTTTGCAAACATAAAAAGAAGCAGCGTTCTAGTGTGCTGGATCTAAGCCAACCATCCCTCCCATGATAGAGGGTGTTGACATACCCTTACTGTCCGAACTGTTCCATTCATCTCCAATTCTCTACCCTGTGTAACCATCCTCTGGACCTGCTGTTCTGTCCATCCCTGCATCCTAATGAGCATTTTAAATGGTGGAAGTGATTCCTACACATACCGGAGTATAGATTTACCAGGACATTTAGGGGAAAACAGCCTTGCCTCTTGGTTATTCCCAGTGCCCTGAAAGCAAACAGGTTGTTCATTCCCCTCCCATCCAGCAACTGTCTCAAGAACTGATCTCTGGCCGTCTGGTTGGTTTTAAAAAGAACAACACCGAAATTTCCCTCTTCCTTGAAACCTTTAAATATGCAGCCAGAATTAGTTAGAAACTCAATCGGATCTCCTGTGCACTGACAAGAGAGTTAAAAAGACAAGAATTAACTGCTAAAAATGTCTCTCCACCTTATCTTCAGGTTTAATAATTTAGAGCGTGAATTGTTTGCTCAGAAGGCAAACAGTACCTTCTGCTGCATATTTTATGACCGGGTATTCCAGAGAGGAGCCAGCCAGCAGCCGAACCGTGGGTGCATACTTAACAGGCTCTCCGGAGAGAAGCAGCTCTGTTAGGCGAGAGGCTCGGTTCAGCCCTGACATTCCAACCACAGGCTCTGTGGAGTGAGTTTTAGAACCTCTTAATTAATTTCCACTGGAGACAGGCTACTCTGGGAGGTACACAGTTCTCAGGCTGTTCCTGCGAGTTCCCGCCTCTGATGTTCTCTTTACAAACTGGCCAGTTAGGACCAACACGTCTCTGTTCATTCACTGTGGCACAGACCTGTGTAAACGGCTGGTTTACCGAATGCACACACACCTAATCCCGCGTCCCATCAGCGTATCTGACACCCAAAAGGAACGGAGAACATGCTCTAGCCCAATTATGGAAACAGCACCTGTTGCTGACGTTCTCTGTAACGAAAGCACGAAGTGACTGTTTCTCAGGGTGGGGCTAATTACAGTAACATCAATGCCCACATTAATGCTCATACTATTCTATATTAATACAAACATGAATACTAATGCTTATGCTAATTCTAAAGCTATTCAATAAGAAACAATCATCATAGCCAGCATCGATTGAGCATTTACTGTATGCTCTAAGCTATTTAAAAATCTTTACTCATTTAATTGCTAAAACAACTCTTAAAGTGTCATTTCCATTAACAGAGGAAGAAATTGGAGCAGAGGGCAGCTAAGTTCCTTGTCCCAGGTCCAACAGCTTATAAGAAATTTAAAAATAAAAATCTAAAGATGGGAAGTTTGATGCCACAGTCCAGGCTTGTGGGTCTCTTGCATGACGGGAAATTTAAGCTGTATCTGTAACTACATGGGCGGGTCCAAGGACATACTGTGGGGATCCTTCCCATCGGTGGATTTGGGAACCCCACCTCCCCCATGCAAACCTCGCCACAGGCTGCATACTTCTTGGAATTTCAGTGTCTTCCTTAAGTAAACCCACTGTTACTCACACAATGGTAACAATAATGACATCATCATCATCATCATCGTCGTCCTATTAGCAGATAACATTATGTGCCTACAAGTGCATCTGTTCTAAACATTCTGAATGTATTACGAGATACAAGTTCTTGGGCCCCCTACCATGGATACCAAATCAGGAACCCTGGTTGGGGCTCACAATCCTCGATGTAACAAGCCTCCTAGCCTTACTCTCATGTGAATTTGACTGATGCTCCTAAAGACCATCATGAAGTGACATCACCAGCTGAGAACCTCTAGACCGCACCGAAAGTGACCAAGTCAAATGCTCACGAACCAGACAGGTAATCTGAGTGAATAGACTGGACCAGCGATAAAAAGAACGAGATAATATCAACGATGAAGACTCATGACATCACCCCGAATGTTGAGATAGGTATCAACAGGAAAGACTGTTGCCATCTGGGGGATGATCCCCACCCGAAACGGGCAGCCTCGAATCCTGTCCGGTCTACACGACAGGTGCCAAAATAGGCCCACTGGGGACAGATGGTTTTCATTTTTCAAGGGTGAAAGCTCTTAACTTTTCAAACAAGGCACATCATTAATTTTAATCTAAACACAGTTCAAACTGCGCCCTGTGGGACAATCGAAGCATGATCTGTGGGACAGAGTCGGTCCCTGGCTGCAAGTTTCTGACTTCTGATCCGCTCTGTGAAATCTTCCCTAATTATGTCTGTCCCGTGTGTGTGGGTGTGACTGCGGGGACACAGAATAGATGCCCACTGAATACATGAGTGAATGAATGAGTAAATCAACACGTCCAGCTCTCGGTGGAAAACGTCCACCGTCCCTGGTGCGCCAACTTGTTCCGTTGATCCAAATTTAGAGGCAGTGGCTTCTCGGGGAACTCTCCCATTTCTCTGCAGGAGAACAGCGGCTGTGTCTGAGGTGGTGGCTGAGAGCGTGGAAGGAAGGGGCTTTCTGCAGACACACTCACCCTCCTCCGTCCAGAGGGCCCCGGGCCCGACGGCAGTCTTCATGCTTGCCTTTCCAGGGGAGGGAGCAAAGTTTGCCTAACAGCCTCGCACAGCTTCTCAGAAACTAGGAGCGGTGGAGGGCTGCCCTCTTGCACCTACCAGAAGAAACTTTTTTTCAAAAGCCCATCCTGCCAAGTCTTGAGCAGCTTCCGGCACGTGAGGGCAAATGGACCCCAGCTGGCGCCAACCCTTGAGCAAGCAATCATGCCACAGCGACGTTATCTTCCTCTTGCAAGTACCATGCCTCACTCAGAAATGCCATCACGACCCCGGTGACAGGTATACGACGAGAAGGCGAAGCAACGTTCTCCAACTACCGCGGGGGAGCTCTTGCTCGGGCGGCAGAAACATCGCCCCGGAACTCACTCTCGGATCTGTCAGCTTCTCAGACGGGACCCCCCTCGCCAGCACAGGGCAGCATTTGTCCTGACAGCAGCGTCACTGAAAATTAATACTGAAATAAGCAGCGATGTGTCCCATCATCCCCACTCCCTCTTTAACAAGGCGGAATTACAAATTGAATTAAACGACTTCAATCCCAAAATGTTCCCAGGGCGCTGCATGATTCTCAGCGGCACACAGAGGCTGCGAAGCCATTGATCACACTGTGCACACAGGATGCCCAGACGGACTCAAGCACATGTCGCCATCGCAGCATGGACCCCCGAGGACATTGAGAAGGCCGCATCTTGTACGTACGGTTCCACTTACATGAAATGTCCGGAAAAGGCAAATCTATAGAGGGAGCAGGCATGTGGTTGCCTGGGGCTGGGGTGGGAATGGGGACCCGCTGCCTAGGCTCACAGGGGCCCCTCTGGGGTGACAGAAGTGTCTTAAAACCACACCGTGGTGGTGGTTACACAACTCTGCAAATATACCGACAGTCACTGAATTGTACACCTAGAAAAAACAGGTGAACTCCATGATATGTAAATGACAACATGTGCATCAGCTCTTTAACAGTAATGACCCTGGGGCTCTGTCATCCGTCCACCGTGCCCTATCCAAACACCCCTCCAAGGACAGGAGTGCCCCGAATCATCCAGGGGTTTCCACCACCGACGGGACGGAGCCTCAAATAGAGACTAACTTTTATTTTGGGAAGATTGGAGGTATCGCTGGTACTGAATGAGATGTCTGAGGATATTAATGGGGACAAGAATGAGGAACTGGGATCCTGGTGGAAGGCCAGTGAGGTGGTGCATCCCTCAGGCCACTCTGGAGGGGAGGTGGAAAGCTTTTGGTAAAGCAGGAAATATTCCTAACTAGCGTCCAGGAACGCTCGAGAATATACCTGAGAGGAGCTTCTTCATGTACTCACTGAGATCTTAACAGTGACGTTCCCTGCAGAGATGCTTATCCAAGCAAACAAGAGGAGACAAAACTGTCCAAATAGGCAAATGAGATATCGATATCTAGGTATCATTTATATATATTTATCTTACAAGACATACGTGAGAGATCTATTTTATTATATATGTATCTGACTGGTCTATTGGGCATATATACATCTATATGCCGAAGTGAGTATGAATACTTCTCAAAAACAAATTCAGTAAAACTAAAACAATGACAAAATGCTACGTTTAATTATTATTTATTTATGTGAAATTAAGATATAAACACCCACATATGTGTGGTTAAGAGGTGCACACGGGGACGCCTGGGTGGCTCAGTCGGTTAAGCGTCTGCCTTCGGCTCAAGTCATGATCTCAGGGTCCTGGGACTGAGCCCCGCATCGGGGTCCCCGCTCGGCAGGAAGCCTGCTTCTCCCTCTCCCACCTCTGCTCCCCCTGCTTGTGCTCTCTCTCTCTCTCTGACAAATAAAATCTTACCAAAAAAGACACACACAACGGGGTGGTGGGCGAGGGACGGCGGTTCTGGCAGACACAGCTAATTGTCTCCCTCTTCGTTTCCTTTCTCTCCTCTCTCCCTTTCCATCACAGAAACCCCTGATTTGTAAATTGGAGTATGGCCCACTATATTCACGAACAGACCTGCCTTCCTTACCTGGGCTGCTGACCAGCTCAGACTTCCACAGAAGAGATAGTTCTCTTGCTCACACATTGCTAAGGATTCGTGCTTAAAGCACCTCAAACTCAACACTCTACACTCCGCATACTTTTTATCTGAATACTTTTATTTCTTAACAACTCCAAGAACAAATATGATAAAACGGTATTTTAATTTTTATGGAGGTGAGATATGTCTACGCAGTTATTTGTTATTTTTGTGTTTTCCTGAAACTTTCAAATGTATCCAGGGGGCTATAAAGACAAGCCGTATTGTTCGTACACCTGAAACAGTGATATAGGACTTGTCCACGCTGGGGAATATATCACACAGACCCCCTTGTTGGTCCTCAGGGAAAGCCGGTTAAGGTCCTGCTCTCTTCTCCCAAGCGCTGAGCCAACAAACATCCTGTTCTCAGCCTGATGGGAATATCATCGGTGCTCTGAGTTTTGGTTCCAAGGTGGGAGTGAGGCCCATATTCCACGTTCGGCCGCTCACCTGTCATGTGACGTCTCGGTCTAGAAAACGCAATGGATGCTGATTAACCTCTTCGGATGGCCTTTTATAAATTCCTCTTTGCCACATGAGCTTGAGGGAATGTCTTGCTTGTCTGGGAGAATAAGTTTGCCATGCCCATCACTCACCAAGTGTGTGGCTGTCACTTGGGGTCAGAGACTAGATTTAGTTGTGATGGTGATGAACAGGGGTCCTTACACTGCGCTTATCCTTAATCATGTTATGCATTTAACCTTTCCAACCCACACCATAAAACTTAATGAAATACGTCCCTGGAAGGTGATCAGAGTGGTATCCATCAGAAACTTGATTTAATGCTTTCTTCTTTGGGTCCAGATGATTTCCTTGAAGCCTATCTCGGGACCGAGGATGAGCCGACGACAGAGACTGGGGTTGGGGAATTCTTGGAAAACTGCAGGGACAAGATCTCCATCTCCCATCCTCGGTGTTTGGGAGCGCATCTGACACACTCACTGATAATAATAATTTTCACAAATAATTATTATTTCACAAATATTTTCACAAATAATTTTACTACCCTCTCTCGGCCAACACTTCTCTTTCCAAACACCGCCTGGAGCAGAAGCAAGGCTGGATCGTGGCCTCTGGTCCTTAGGATTCACCTCTGCTCCAGCCACACGGGGCTCTACTTGGGTCTGTCCTGTCTCAGGCTGGGAAGACACAGGCTTCCAAGAAAGCCCTGGCTAACCCACAGATACGGAGGCGGCAGCCCTGTCACCAGGGTCTCGTCCTTAGGGCTAACGCTTTGGGTGCTGCACGGGAATCGCTGGAGAAGCAAGTGTGTGGTACCCGAATGTCCTGGGAGATGAGAAGGGAGGGATGGAGAGACACCTGCATCCCAGGGGGACAAGGGAGGCCCAGAGTGTCCAATGGGGGAAGAGGCCAAGAGCAGGGGTGGGTGGGAAGGAACACAGAGGCCACAACTCCACAACGATTATCCAGATGCAGACGCATCAGCGAAGAGCATACTTTCAACGTGACCCTATGACCTTGCGTGGGATGCCGGGAACCTCAGCCACCCAAAGCATCGAGGTCCCATGGCGTGAGCACTCCTACCGCTTGCTACCAAAGACTCGTCAGGCTGGGTCCCTGCCGTGGCTTGGTGCGGTCAGAACACTGACAAGCTGCACATGGATTTAGAGAATGCTCTTCCAGAGGCCTGCCCTTGGAGAATCTAGACACAGCCTTCAGCACACACACACACGTCCCTGAAGGGAGACAGTAGAACAAGCACAAAATCCACAAACACGTCTTAGCCGTGACTGCAGAGCGTTCACGTGGAGTGAGCGATCCCAAACAGAAAAGTTCATTAATGCGTTTGGAATAGATTCTGACCTGTAAAACGTCAGCTCACACTTAACTCCCAAGGAACACATCGTTGTGGGAAGAGCAATGCTCTTGTAATGGGGAAAAATCAGACAGAAGCAATCACCACACCTCATCAATTAATGTGCGTTTATGTGGCCAGTTACCATTCACGGAGCATCTACTGTGAGCCGGGGGAGAGGATGAGGAGGGAGATAAAGGCTCTGCTGTAGGCATTCTGTTGAGTGCTATGGGTTAGGAAAAATCTTTAAAACCCTAAATTACTCATGACAATGGTACATCTTAAGAAAAGCATGTCATGTCATGAGGGCAGCAATGAGAAAGGTCTCTCTGCAGGAAAGACCTGGAGGAAATGAGAGAACCAGCCAAGGGATGTCAAAGAACAGCATGTTCCAGGCAGGGCAAGGGCACGAGCAAAGGCCCTGAGGTCAGCATGTGCTGGGCATGTTTTGGGCGGGGGGTAAGTGTACCTGTTGGGTGGACAGGGATCAGCAAAGGGGAGGCGATGGGCCAGAGAGAAAACGGGGCAGAAAGTGCAGGGCTTTTGGCCTCGATGGAGACTTTGGGTTTCACTCTAGCCGACATGGGAGTCACCAGCTGTTCTTTCACAAAGGAGCGACCTCCCCGACTTGCATGTTCAAAATAGCACATTCATTTTAGGGGCACCTGGGCGGCTCAGTCGGTTAAGCATCTGGCTCTTGATCTCAACTCAGGTCTTGATCTCAGGGGCATGAGTTTGAGCCCCGCATTGGGCTCTAGGCTGGACATGGAGCCTACTCAAAAAAAAAAAAAAAAAAAAAAAAGGGCAGCACATTTATTTTAAAAAGTGTAAAAATGTATGTAGGATAAGAATAAAGGTACCCCAATCTAATCGCGGGACCACAGCGTGCATGTGAATGAAATGGGAGTGAGACTTTTCAAAGTAGATCTTTTCATATCATTTTGATGTTTACAAAATGTCCAATGTATTAGTTACCAAGAAAACCTTCAATATGAGACTCTCCGGGCCGCTGTGTGAAGGGGAGGTTGCGAGGCGGGAGCAGGTGCAGGAAGAGGTGGTGTGATCCAGGCGGGGCCTGGACTGGTGGGGGGAGACCTCAAGGACCGCGTCCTCCAAAATGGCCCTGCTTCCGGGAGAAGACCCGTCCCCCTCCCCACGCACCCCTTCCCAGGTCACCAATGCAGGTGTGGACGGTATCTAGATGACTTCCCTTGAATCGTAAAAAAGGCAAGAGAAACAAGATTTTATGAAAGATACCAGGTATTTTTCTTTAGTATTTTTTTCCTTCCAAAGAAAAAAAACTCAAGCACGTCCTCTCAATTTTTAAATAGTGTTAGATGTGCTAGAAAAATTAATTAAAATGTCCAAGCCTCCATAAAACCCAATTTATGAATCTACTCAGAAACTTCATAAAAACAGAACGATCCTTCTTCACAAATACACATGCATTTTCATGATGTTTATACAAAAATGAAATTTCATACATGTCAAGACATTAGTCAGGTATTCATAGTTTTGAGAAATTCAACTTCACAACGTATACTTTTGTTCAATGATGCTTTTAACTGAAAGTGGAGTAGGAACAGAGAACATATTTTGCGAATGTGTACATATATGCACATGTGTGTATATGCATGCATGTGCATATATGTATATCCGTGTTCGCTGCACACACACACCACATAGGAGCAGAAATGAGATGACAGGGACCCAGCTGCCTTCTACACCTCACAAGCTGTGTGTTGCACACTCAGACTCTAGTGTGAATGACAGCCCTGTGTCCCCCCCAACCCACACCCAGAATTGTGCAAAGTGTGTCCTACACTCACAATACCGTGTTCCTAGTTATGGACACAGGATGCATGAGCTCTGTTTCCAGCCCCTAAATTATCCTCCTTGTCTCGTTTCTCTCTGTCTCCAACACAGCCAGCATATTAACGAGAGATTCATTTTCTTTTAACAACGGTCCCTATTAGATCAGGCGAAGGTCCCCTTGATCAAAGAAAAACTGCGACAGGAAAAGACAACTTGAAAAGAATCTTTTTAAACCAGGGTCCAACACTTCACAATCACAATGAAAAAAAATTGTTTTTAAAAGTTTAGGACGTGAGGTATGAAGCTAAAATTATTATCCTAAGTTTGCTTCCTGCCACTTCCGCAAAATTGAGGTTATATTGTAACTCGGGGCAGAGAATGCAAACCAACTCTTTGTGTAATGAATACAATGTGTAGAGAGGTTAAAAACATTAATTTGCTAAATATGAACCTTTAAAATGTAGCACACTGTCTTTGCTACTTCTTCATCTGTAAAAATTGCGGAATCCTTAAAAATTGGAAGGGGTCCTTGCCTCTCTTAGTCTCTGAGAAGCTCAGAGAAAAAGGCATAAGGTTGAGCTTTAAATTTACTATTTATTTACTTATTAGAGGCAAATATCTGAGCAAGCATGGTGGGATGAATTGAAATGCCACCATGAATGGATGCTGTATTACAAGATGCCCGAGTCTATCTCTGGGTTGTAAAGATCTGTACCACTGACCTATCTTTCCTGGCAACCCAGCGTAACGTGCGTCCCGCTTGCCCTGAGATGTGTCCTTCGGGACACACTGCTGTGTTCTTACTCTAGTCTTCTTGCTCTTCTCTGCATGTCCTCCTCTGTCTCTGCAGGGGAGGGAGGAGATTTTGCCTCTCTTGGTTATTGTTAGCGCTCAGACGGCACCTGACTCAGAGTACGCCTTCCGTCTAGGCTCACGGAATATTCTCGTGCCAACACCGTGTAGTTGCCGGCACGCAGTGTTACCGTGTATTTGTAGGATGCGTCTTCCTTCGTTACTTCTCGTTTGTAAGGGCTCAGGCAATTTTAAGCATTTGTTCTTCTAGAGGAATCTGACATTTAGTTTGTTATTTTCCTGAACACCCTGTTAGGATTTCAAGGAGTGTGAAGATTGTATTTATAGATTAATTTCTGGTGCATCCACCTCTTTTTGATGTTAGTTTTTTTTTTTAATCATTTAGGAATATTGAACGCCGTTATGGTTACTTTTATCATGTTTCGTATCCCTTAGTAAAGTTTGAGATTTTCTCCGCACTGTTCCCAGACAACAGCTCTGGAGTTTCTCTCGGGAAATTTGCATTTGGACAATGGTAGGTGTTTAGAAGAAAAAGAGTAAGTCAGGGGCTCTGAACTTTTTTGGGTCATGAATCCCTTGGAGATGTTTATGACATCATGCACTCTCTGCACACACAACTGTGTGTGTGTATACATATGTGTACATGTATGTGTACATGTCATAGCTTCAAGGGGTCCATTCAAGGGCCACGAGTTAGGTAAACCTTGTAATGATGTTTGTTTGTTTGTTTTTAAATTATTTATTTATTTGAGAGAGAGAGGGAGAGCATCTGAAGCAGGCTCCAAGCTCAGCACGGAGCCCCAGGCAGGGCTCGATCTCACAACCCTGAGATCATAACTTGAGCCGAAATCAGGAGTCAGATGCTTAACCCACTGAGCCATCCAGATGCCCCTGTAGTTAATGACTTTTTAAATGGAGAACCTCCTACACATTTGAAGAGAAATATTCCTTTATTCAAAGTGATCGTTATATAGCTACGTCTCTATTCCTACTTACTTACGTCTCCCTCAGGAAGAAGGAAACATCAAGGAATAGAGGAAAATTAAGGGAGAAAGTCTGTCTGACTCTTTCTCTCTCTCCCTCTCACACACGGAAGAGGACAAGCCAACCCAGTATGAAAATATAAATATTTTACTGGATCTTCCTGGAGAAAATGTAAAGGCTTTCTGTGTCTTTAATCATTCCTGTTCCAGCAACAAAAACACCATGTGAGGGAAATTTCCAACCTGTGCATGCTGAGAACCTGGTGGGTGAATCGCTTGTATGAATTACGAATTACCACTTTCTTACAGTTTAGGGAGCTAATCGTCACGAGCTTTATGAGGCTCTCCTATGTTGTTCTAACCTCCATAAAATAAACAGAAGCATGTCTTTACATATGGAGTGTGAAAACCCAGGCTACCTATAAATAGTACACTCACGTATTTGAACACTATGTTAGTGCGTATTCGTATGTTACGGAACTCAGACCGCGGAGCTTATAAAATAGTGCATATAAAACAGTAAACACCATTCCCTCAATTTGATACACACACAGACCCACAACTGAAATGGCTGAATGGCCCAGGAAGTTGAGCTTGTTTATAAAGGCACAAACAAAAAACAAGAGGATTATGAAACTGTTGACGCTGGTGATGCTGGTGGAGGCTGATGCGTTACTGGTATATACTTTTTTTTAATTTTTATTTTAAAATGCTTTTATCATGAACACTCAAATAATAAAAATCATCATCAGAAAAAAAGCAAGGAAATTATTCCATTTAGAGAGAAAAAGGCGGACGGCCACAATAAGATGCAAATTCATCTGAAAGGGCTAGACGAATGCTAGAAAAAAGATCTCTGTATAATTAGATCCCGGGCCAACGTTCTATGACTAGAGCCAGACAAGAAAGCATCATTACTGTTTTCTCAGGATACAGCCCTTCATTTAGGAGGCTACTTACCACCCCCGCGGCGAGCAGACTCAACGGGCTGAGTGTGCCGTGCTCCGGGATGTGGCGAGCTCCTGCAGAATTCTAGAACGGTCACCCTGAGAACACTGAGGGACAGATGCCAAGGGTAACAGGTGCCCAAACCAGAGTCCAGTCAGAGTGAAATCACCTGTGGGAAGGACTGATGCCCCCATGGCTGCTCTTGAAATGCTCTTCTGTGTACTCAGGTGTATTGCTGGAAATCCTGACTCATAATAAATATACAGATGAATGTATTAGGATAAAGGGGGGGGCAGCATTTTCCAAGGGCTGACCGTTCCCTTACAGACACTGCATGTCCTCTGGTCCTCTGGTCCTCTGGCCACTGGCTCGGACAGCATTCCATCCTTGCCTTCAGATGCGGATGCTGGGATGTGGAGTCTATGCCTCATCCCCATGGAGGATGACTCTCCCCGTGTCTCAGGGAGGCTAGTTCTCCAATTTACTCCCCACCAAACTGGACAGATAAGCCCTCGGGGATATACATGGCCTCATCAAATCCTCATCAATTATGCACACATCTTTAAAAATCACACGATATATACAATGATATATTGATTCTGAAATATTTATTTTTCCCATGCTCACATTTCATGATAATTTCAACACAGCTGTCTTCATCACAGACGACATCCTTCCTCATCACGGTTTTTCAGAGCACGGGATTGTCACTCCCATGGAATCTCCCACATGGAGGACCTATGCAGCCCCTTAGGATACCGACACCCTAATATCTTACTCCAAGAGTCGAGAACTCATTCACGTAATATTTGGACAGTTGATTTTCTCATTTATTCTGTCGGTTGTATATTCAGGAGGCTTAAAAAAGTAACCCGGCACTGTATTGCTTTTCAGACTGAAACTTGCAAGACTTGTTTGAAATCATGAGGTCATTTCCTTAGGAATAATGAGTAAGTGTGTTATATTTCATCTCCTCCCACCCTTACTTTACTCAAAATGAGTTCTGACATAAACTCTGTAAACATCTTTAACTAGCACTGACTGGGTGAAGATAAGCCGATGTGTCTTCCCCAAGTAGTTATGAGCCAGTAAGTCAGAGAGCTTCGGTTGTGTGTCCCCGTCCGTGAACTCTGGCTGTGAGTACATTAAACAATGGTCCTTTTGAAAACCCTTGTTTTTGCAAGCATAAAGGGTCACAGCATTTTCTGCATGAGCAATGACACTCAGTATGATGTAATCCTTGAGTTTCCCCTTAAGGCTCTTTCCAAAGTTATACGCTTTTTTTGGTGGTTGTTTGTCATTTTGGTAAGTGTTCAAAATCAAATGTCATAATGTAGGAAACTTCGTAAGAACGTCACGCTAAGAATTCACCCTCTTTTCTGAAGGATAATTTTTTTGGGAAGAACTTGTCTTGTGTTTGTTCATGCAAATGTCAGAGACATGAATTTACCCCAGACTTCTAACTCCAAACGTATGCTTTTCCTATCACACTGGGAGAGAATTCACAAATTCCACTTTCTCTCTGTGACTCAGGCCATCCCTCCTGGAATTCCAGTAACTTCACGTTACTCATCCCTCTAGGGACTGAAATAGCCCCCTTGCCTATCACACCAAGAGCAAATGTCTCTGTGTGGTAGCAGAAGCCTACGGAAGCCAGCCACTTGGTGTACCAACAGCAAAGATTTCTGCCTGATGAAGCCCATTCTGTAATGTGGATTTCTGAATTTTAGTATTGCTTGGACAGTCACATTCAGGTTCTACATGCTTCAAGAGAGCATAAACTCTCATCTATACAGAAATACAGCCTCGCCTACCTGGTTCCTTCCGGGGCACTGCAGTGAAATAGAGCTCTCTCTCTCACTCATGGCGGACCCTCCAATATGGCAGCCATTTGTCACACTGGGCTATGGAGCACTTGAAATGTGGCCAGTGTGGCCGGGTCTGAACTTGTCACCGAATGTAGTTACAATTTCAAGAGCCACAGGTGGCCAGTGGTCTTCATACTGGACAACACAGAATGGAAGTGTACTCCCATATAACACTAGTGAGCAGCACAAACAGGAAGGCCACGTGGATTAAAAATACTTGGTGTAGGCAGATCCTGTCTTCCAACTCTCCAGACTCCGTATGTCAATTTCTCATACATACAGTCTTGTGATAAGTAGTCTTGTGCTTATATATAATCAAATACCAGCACATATGTAAGATGTGTATCTTTTCATATATTTGGCAGTACACCAGAGAGAGATCTCTCGACATGGAATTACTGGTCAAAGGGCAAATTGCATACGTAAATGTTGGGATTCCCTCAAATCCTCTTCCATAGGGTCGTGACATTTTTCACTTCCCAGAAACCTAAGAGAGCTTATTTGCTTGCAGCCATGCCCATGGAGGATGCTGTGGAGCCTCTGGTCTTCCATCAATCATTTGGGTGAGACACAGGATCTCAGAATACTTTAAATTTGCATTTGTCTTTTCATGAGCGAGCTTGAGCATATTTTCATAGGGGTAAGATCTATTCACTTTTATTTTCTGTAACTGTTTATTTCTCTAAACATTTTTCTTAGGGCCATTCATCTTTTTTTTCCTTCTCTGGCTTTAAAAACTCCTCACAGGGATATGGTTGGGTCTGCTTTATAACCTGCAAGTATTTTCTACACTTTGTTATTTTCCCCTTCTTATGTTTTCTTCTTCCATGCATGGCTTATGTCATCCTGTTTATCTACATTTTTCTTCCTGAATTGTGAGTCCAAGAAGAACCTTCCTCAGTATCAGACTATAGAGAAATTCACCCATATAATCTACCAGCACTTGTATTTACAGTTTCACTGTGTTTTGCTTTTGCAGCAAAATCCCTGCTTCGTTTGGTATTTATCCTGGTATGATATGTGAATAGTAGCTCCAATTATATCATTTTCTTTTTTTTAAGATTTTATTTATTTACTTGAGAGAGAGAGAGAGAGCATGAGCAGGGGAGAGGGGCAGAGGGAGAAGCAGGCTCCCCAATGAGCAGGGAGCCCAACATGGGACTCGATCCCAGTACCCTGACCCCAGGATCATGACCTGAGCCACCCAGGCGCCCCTATCATTTTCATATGGCTTACCCAGCTATTCCAACACCTCTTATTTAAAACATCCATTTTTGCTCCCGATTCATGATGCTACCTTCCTCTGCTACTAAATTTCAGTATGTTAGTGAGTTTCTAAAATTTCCTACTATGTTCTACTGGTTTATCTCACTCTTGACATACCAGTAACGCATGTACCAATACTATGATCCTGCTTTAATTACAGAAACTCTATAATACGTGTTAATATCTGCTAGGTATACGAGTAGCCTTCTCGTTCGTTCTGTCCAGAATATTTCTGAATCTTCTTATTTGTTTATTCTCCTAAATGAACTTTCAAAGCAACTCCTCGAGGTCTAATTATGGTGATTTCATTGGAAATGCATTCAATTTATATATTGCCTGAAGGAAAATGGACATCTTCATGATATAAAGATTTCCTATTCAAGGACATGGTATGTCTTGCCATTTCAAGTGTGTGTATGTGGAATCTTCTGGAAACATAATTCTATCATCTGCAAAGGAAGATGGTTTCCCCTCTGCCTCTCTGATTCCCATGCCTGGAATTGCTCTCGACGGTCTAATTGATGGACCAATGTCACCACACAATGTTAAATGATTGGGAAGAGAGTGGGCATCTTTATCTTGTCCCTGACTTGAGCCAATCCCTATCTTTAGTTCATTGTTTTCCGCACTATTTCTGCTAGACTTGGTATTTTTTTTTAAAGATTTTATTTATTTATTTGACAGAGAGAGACACAGCGAGAGAGGGAACACAAGCAGGGGGAGTGGGAGAGGGAGAAGCAGGCTCCCCGCAGAGCAGGGAGCCTGATGCGGGACTCGATCCCAGGACTGTGGGATCATGACCTGAGCTGAAGGCAGTCGCTTAACCAACTGAGCCACCCAGGCGCCCTAGATTTGGTATTTTTGAGTCCTAAGCTCTCTGAGGTGCTGAGGGGACGCTGGGTCTGCAGTTCTTCCCCCAGGTGCATGGGGGTAACACTGTTATCAACCTCCCTCCTTCCCCCTGGTATCTCCCTCCTCCTGTGTCCTCACTGGTGTGTGCCATTCCCTTTTCCATTCTTTCCTAGATTTGATATGGCTCCTTGTAGTGAGGGCATCCATGTGTGCACATGCTCCTCCCCCCATAACCTAGAATTGCCAAGTGGGAAGCTAAGACACAGCACCATCTTAAATGTCTCTTGTGTTCATCTGTCTTGAAAGTTAGTCTCTTGATAACCTACATTAGAACGATTAGCCAAAACAATAGAAAATACCATTTCAAAGTCATTCTACATATGTGTATGTGAGTATGTATCTCTATCAACTATCTCTCTATCATCTATCCATTATCTACCCATCATCTATCTATCTTATCTATCATCTGTCTACATCTATCTCCATCCATCCATCCATCCATCCATCCCTCCATCCATTTTATCCATCTATCTACCTATCATCTGCATATATCTATCTACATCTATCTATCTATCTACATCTATCTATCTATCTATCTATCCTAGATCCATCTATCTACATCTGTCATTAAAATTTACAAAAACACTCAATCCTTTTGCAGAGTCTAAATTCCCACTTAAAAAACAAACAAACAAACATACAAACAAAAAAACACCCAGGACTGGGCTCTCTCCCCAAAGTGTGAGCAGCTTGAATACATCAACTTGCTCATTCAAGAACCCTCTGTGGAACACATTGCTAGTTGCCCATCCAAAATCCATTTTCTTTTATTAAAAGAAACTTATCTTTTTTGGGTTGGCAATGAACCTTAACAAACACAAACTCTCCCCTTGCATTCGGGGTGGCAGGGGCACAGTTTTGCCCAATATTTTAGAAAGAACAAGTCTGCTGTACCCTGTGAACACCTTGATCTCTTAACTGAGAGCTGCTCTTCCTTCTTGTTCTTCCTTCAGAGAAGGACGGGTGGGGAGGGTGTGTCTTAAAACCACAAGGAAGGAAGCCACACTTTGGGGACAGAACAGTGGAGATCCAGAGCCAATCCTGGGCACGGATGCATTGGTCCTGGACAGTCTTCATCAGGACTAGTTTTTTGTTTTGTTTTGTTTTGTTTTTTTAGAAAAATATAATCCTCCATCAGGTAAAATTACAATAGTCCAATTTCTGCACACAGATTGAAACAACATCTAACCAATACACTTTTCTGGATATTTAATATTACTAGTTTGAGATTAAAAATTGCTCTAGAAAGTAAGCTGTCCCATTTCCCACAGTCTGGGCATAAAACTCATTTGGGAGGACGGAGTGATTTTTGCACCTTAAGAGATATAGAGGCTATTTTAGAAAAAAATTAGATAAATCCCCTTTTCAGCAAGCATCCTTCTAGTTACTTTGAACTTTTGAGGATGGTAATGTGTTTCCCCAAGGTCTTGGGTTCCATGAATACTGACTGCATGCTAAGTACTCTGCTAAGTGCAAAAGGCATTTGAAACTCTTACCTTAACCTTGGAGAGGTCACACCCTATCTATTCCAGGAGATAGGCAATCAAACAATATGGTGAATACCCTAACAGAGGTTTTGGACAGAGAGCTACTGAAATGCGGAGAACGGAGTCACATGAATTAAGTATCAGGAACACCTTTGCTGGCACACGTTAACAATGTCCAATAATCAACAGGTGTTCACAAAATATTTTCTAAGGGGAATTAAAGCATTTGACCACATCTCCAGCCAGAACACAACCATGCGTATCTTTGGGTACACTTTATCCTGAAGAATCAAAATCAAGTCAGTGGAATGGAACTTCTTTGCCTGACTAATTCCTCCTCAGGCTGCACCCAAGAGCCCTCCCGAATCTCTCCATAAAAGCAGGGATACCTCGTTCTTCCCTCTCCCAACACCATACCCTTTGTCTGCTTAGCACTTACTACAATTTGAGGTTAAGTACTTGTTTTGTGCTCATTTGTAATGTCCATTCATCTAACAATACCGAAACCCTCGGGAGGGAATGGAATGGATCTCTTGGTGCATTATTTCCCGCTAGCGCCCAGCACATGGTATACGCTCAATGACCACACCTTAGATAAATGAATGAGCTTCAGCCTTGCTGGGAATATTTTCCTAACTTTATTCAGAAGTCACTCCTTCCTGTGCAAACAGAAGGTCTAGTTTGACATCGTGACCATTTTTGATAGGAAAATGTCAAGGCGGAAAAGAAGTCCTATCCTTGTAATTTGAAAAGTATCTTCTACAACACACACAAGCGAGTGCACACAGACAGCTAACAGTTCCTGCCAGAGGCTAGATTCACTTCCCAAACAGTGTCCCTGGCCCATTACTGTCACTCGTGACGTATGCTGAGTTCACGTCAAAGTGTCAATGCCTTTCCCACCCAGCGGGTCCACCTCTGGACCCCGCCTGCAGTGCCCACATCAGCATCTAGCTGCTGCCACAGGAGTTACATCTCCTGCAATGACTGTCCATCTTGTCCTCCAGCAAAGCTGCAAAGGCCATCTGGGTGCAGAGACACCAGGCGGTGCCTGTCGCTACAGACCACTCATGCCGGTAAATCCGGTGATCAGACATCGAGGCTGAGACACTGAGGTCAGCGTGGAGATAAACAAGACCTTCATTCTCCTCTGGGGAGTTCAGACTCCTGCTCTTCTTTGCTACATGTTGGCCAAGCTCAATTTGGAAGTGGATTCTTTTGGGCCTAAGGATGGTAATTTGCCCCTTCTATACCGGGTTGAAGAGTGTCCCTCAAATATTCATATGCACCTGGAGCCTCAGGCTGTGTGTGGAAATTGAATCTTTACTGTTGTAGTTAGTTAAGATGAAGTCACACTGCATTAGGGGGGGCCCTGAATCCAACAGCTGGCATCCTCATACGAAGGCCACGTAAAGACACAGGGGCGCAGACATGCTGGGAGAAGCCACATGACCACGGGGGCAGAGACCACCTCAATGCAGCCCCAGCCAAGGACACTGGGGATTCCTGGCAACGCGAGAGCTGGGAGGGAGCTGGAGGGAGGGACCCCAGAGCCTTCAGAGGGACCCCTATGGACACCTTAGTTCCAGATTTCCCGCCATAAAACTGAGAGCATGAATTCTCACTGTTTCCACCCAGTGGGGGGTAATTTGTTATGGCAAATTAGGAGCATGAAACTGGCAAACCATCTTCCTTGTATCTTCCTTGGGGAGGCACCCTTTCCCAGTTTCACCCCCAGGTTCAGGTGGGACTAATGCCATGCCCATGACCCCAGGGTAGCCACAGGACCCAGGCCTGGTCAATCAGAATTGACTGGGATGGGATCAGGAATAGGGATGTGACCAATGAGAGCGAGTGAATCCCAGAAATCCCATGCTTCTTGGAAAAGTCTCTCTTTCCCCTGGATGCCCTGGATGGAGATGTAAGTGCAGGTGCAGCTGCAAGTACTTTGCCACCATGAGGGAGCCAGGTGACGGTAGGAGACAGTATGTGCTGCCTGAGGATGAAGAGTTCTGCAGAAGCAGAGGCTCTGCTTCCAGTAACATCAGTTAATGTAATTATTAAAGCTTTGCCTAAAACCAGAACTGCCTCTTTACCTTTCAGTGGTGTGAATATTACCTTTACTACCTTTTATAGGCAATCCACCTCAATTGTATTTTCTGTTGCTTTCAACCAAGGGGATTCTAGATACAATTTTATTTGAATAAGCCTACATTCTACTACATTTTCTTCACTGCATCCAGAGTTAAATCCTACCCCACGTGAGTGTAAAATGCCAAGTCTGTGGCCTTTTTTTTAGATGTGGCAAGTTATCTTTAGAGATTTTATAGAGTTGTGTCTGAATTTTCTTTTAAATGTAAACAACTTTACCTAGAAGGCATTTGGGGCTCATTTATTTTGTGGGGGGAGGGATGGTTAATGTTTGTATTTTCTCTGTTTAACTATATGTCACCTTTGGACCAAAATGAATCAAGGGTATTGAAATGGTTGTGAACACAAATTTAGGGCATGCTGGGCACTTTAGTTTCGTCTTGAATGGGCACCGTTACAGCTTGGTAGTGGTTTCTGGAGAACCGTGTTAAGGAGGATTCTAAGTCCATGACAACTCGGGGGAGAAGTGCGCCATGGTCAGTTAATGATGCACGTTACAGCGCTGCAGGGAGCACGGCTGACACCGATATCACCCCCCAGCTCAAAGAAACAGGCAGCCAAGGTGCTGTGCATTCTTGTCTTTAACTGCCCCCAAACAACATTCTGAAGCTCATTTCAAGATTCCACATTTTGGGGGGATTATCTGAGCTATGCTGTCTGCAAGAATAATCGTCAGTCATCTCGGCACGCATACCGCCTCTGGCTGGCTCTCTGCTAACTTCTCCCTACGCACTGTCCACTTCCAAACCATCTCTCCAACAGCGTGGGTCCCAGGGCACAGCATCGTTGCAGACTTGTCAAATAAATGAAGCAAACGGCACGAGGAAACTTCTAGCCACAGGGGAGACACAGTGACCAGAAGGAGAGCAATTACTTCTGCGGCGCTGGTCGTGCGCTTGCTCTCGGATCTTGGGTCCTGCAGGACGCCTGCATCATCTTTAGCACCACCCACGAGAATAAACTCAAACATGGACTGCACACGGCCGATACCTTGACACTGGTATAAACCTGGTAACTGGCGAGACGTTTCGGGGATGTTTCCATGCTTCAAGGGTTAATCATCACATGTGGCGTGTGATGCAGGGTTTTGGTCTGTATCTAGTGAAGAAAATCCTCAGCTATTCCCACATCTCATAGTTTGAGCCATTCACATGTCTATTTGAAAAACCAAGAAATGGAACTACGTTTTATGAGACATTTTATCCAGATAATTATGAGACACCCATGGAGAAGATCACAGATTTCTTCGTTTACTCTGTTAATCAATTACATTAATCGAGGGGTGCTTGTCCCGGGGGAGACTCACCCACCCAGGGCATGCCTGATGGGAGCTAGTGGGTGGAGACCAGAGAGGGTACCACAGACCCTAGAGTGCACAGGACAGCATGTCCCCACCCCCCGACGAACGAAGACCGCCTATTCCAAAACCCCAACAGTGCTGACAGATTCCCTAACGCGGACCCTCGAGTACTTGGTGAGCTCCGAATGGACTGCAAGACAAGCTCCGAATGGACTGCAAGACAAGCTCTACTTGGCCAGACTGTTAACTCGCCACTTGATGTGATTTAACAATATTTTAAAAATCGTATACGTACGATTTTTGTACTTAATGTTTATAAGTGATTTGACATACGTTATTCTTTGTTTTGGGGCTATTGTCAAATGTTGCCATCAGGGTAAAGCTAGGCTTATACAATAGTTGGGAGTCTTTCCTGTTTTTAAAATTTATTTTTTTAATGAACATGCAGTGAAATTCCCTCATACGGTGTGCATTTCTAAATTTCAACAAACGCAGAGAGTTTGTGTGACCCTCACAACAGGAAAGATACAGATCAGCTCCATCACTGTCTCCCACCCAGAAATAATTCTCTGTTCTGTGTCTCTGTGGTCACATCCTCCCTCGACGATCTTTTTTTTTGACACTATATTTTTACTTATAAAATTAATTCATGGTCATCGCAATCCATCAAGCCATACAGCAATGTTAAAAAAAAAAAAAAAGCTTTTCTACTTTTCTGTCATCCTCCCCGCTACCAGCACCAATGTTAATATTTAGGAGAACATTTACATATCCGAGCATTGGGAAATGCCTGATGTGAGAGACAAACATGAACCGTCCTACAATTTAACGTTTTTGGGCTGGTGAAAGTCAGCATAAACAGAAGTCAGAGAGGGATGTGTTGCCGTGTGATCAGTGTGGATAATGGCTGCCTCCACCATCCCAGGATGAGAGCAACTACGAGTGGATAAGATAAAGACAAACAGTGAGATGTAAGAAAATTAGCAGAAGATACACACAGGCAAGTCACAGAAGAGGAGATGCCAGGGGCCAGTAAACATCTGGAAAATGCTCTCCTTCATTAGTGGTCAAATAAATGCAAAATAAAACCACAAAGATAACATTGTCCCTCATCAGATGTAGCAAGACATGGGCTAGCAGCCCGATCTGGGAAGGCTGTTGGTAAGTAAGAGCGTTTACCAATGTCGTCGAATGGGTTGGTTCAACTTTCCGAAAATTACTCTGGCCATGTCTATCATCATAAAAAATTCCCATCTTCTTTGACCCATGGATCTCACTTGGGACTCTATCTACAAAAATTAAATCACCAGGATGAAGGAACATGTGCAGAATTACTCAGAGAAAAATATCAGGAAGAGACTGTCAATAGGTGAATGGTTGAATAAATTATGGTAAAACTATTCTGTTGATTATTACACAAGTGTTTGAAAAAGAAAGAATTCCACCTATATATATTGATCTGGAAGAACAGAGACAGG